>NW_026637546.1:600000-1080000 GCF_028554395.1 Pezoporus wallicus
GATCAGCATCTGGACTTCTATAGAAGAGGTCCCTCTGGCTTTCACAGAAGGGTCACAGAGAAATAATTGTTGGCACTTTCCAACTCCATAGCTTCACTGTGGGAACGTATCACTGTTATTTCAAAGCTGGGAAAATCAGGACACAGAGAGGTCAACATGAGTCCTCCAAGGACAGATAATGAGTCAGAGGTGGACCAACACAGAGTGGTGGTGTTCAGATTTCCAGACCAGGGTCACAGTTACACCCTTGCTGGTACCAAATGAACAACATTTCTAATTATTTACCAGTTGTGGAATATCTGTTTGCACTTCCAACAGAAGTCTGAAAAGACCTGGAGCCAGGCTCAGGTGTCTCAATACCCCACCAGAGTTAAGTGTTAGTGAACTAAAGAACTGTTTGCATTGATGCAAGAGTACACAAATGTAGAAACACAACTCTGTTCATTTAGTTAGGCAGATTTATGCAAAATTGCACTGCCATGGAGATAACAGGCTTCCAGTAGAGGTGGCTAGATGTACTGAACTCTTAGGAAGGTAGCTGGGAATTTAGATGCTGAAAGCAGGACTTAGGGAGAGCTTGGGTTCTTAAAGCATTTGTAAAATTCAGCCCTTCAATCTCCATCTGTGCATCTCTTCCTTAATGAATTTGTGCATCAATCTCTTCTGATTCGCATAGCAAGTTAGCAACAGAAGTTTAGTCCCACTCGCAGAATTCTTGTCTATGGGCTACATGAATCTCATCAGAAAGGAGTTTGTTGCATTGGCATCCTATACACTCTCCAGTGCTCTAATAATAAAGATTTCTCCCTCTGCACAAGATGCTCACTCATTGAGATGGTGGCTTGGCAGCTTGAGAGTTTGTAGCTGTGCCCACAGTGTCATCAGTGATCCACTGCAAAATGCTGTTTCTTGTAACTTAAATGGAGCTGTTTCCTGGGTCACTTCTAATCCTTGATATATTTTTTCTGTTTTAAATTGACAGAAAAGGAAATTAGCAAGTCATGGATCATTGATTTTATGGCACTGGTGACCAAGGCCCCATATACACACCCCCTAGTATAAAGAAATGTGCTTGCTACACTAATAAGGCTTTGGACACATGTTAGAAGGATGCATTTTCTTTTCACATGAGCCAGGTTTAGTTAACTGTAGTTTGTTGTGGCATTAATGTGCAGACAGTTTTGTTCAATTGTACAAAAGTGAGTGAAAGGCTTATGTACCTTCCCCTATATATGCCAGAATAAAAAGTCATGGTTTTAAACAAATGGCTGAATATTATTATCTCCTAATTAATTTGCCCTGGCAGTTCCAGGGTAAGGGGAGACTTCATCCGTTTACTGTGTTGGCAGGTTAGTACCTCAGCAGTGTAAAGATTGCTGACATTTTGGTGGGATGCTGGAGTCACAAAGCTGGATTTTGCACTTGTGTTTGAAGATGTCCTTTTTTACAGTCACTAGCACATAGGTCAGTCCTGAGGCATTCAGGTGCAGTAACAATTTCAGTGACACCTAAGTCACTGAAAGAAACGTATTTTTTATTGTGCTTCACACCCAGAGGAGAAACTCATGAAAGGCAGCTTTGGGCATTTTTCTTATAACTTAACTGCAAATGCATTGTCTCATCTTTTTGTGCTTTTTCCATTTGCTTGTCTGTCAGCCCTTCCATACAGGGCTACTCTGGCTTTTTCTGCAGGGGAAAGTTTCACAGTTGTACCTGCAACTCCCTGGTCAGCAAACATGGGAGGCAGGACAGGTTTTCCAGCAGACTCGCAGGAAAACAGCCAAGCAGGAAAAATCCACAGGCTTATAAATCCAGGCTTGACTTTGTTTGTTTTCAGACACAGCACAGGTTTTTCACATAATGTTCTTATCAGCGTTATTGTGGCGTAAGCACAAAGCCACATACCAGTGTAAATGGGAGGACCATGTTTATAGGCAAGGCAGGGTTACTTGAAGAGGTGAGGGAGTATCCTTGCTGGCTCTGAACAAGAAGAGTTTCTGGGGAACGACCTTGGATTTTTCTTCCTCTTGGAAACCATGGCAACTAGCATTTGTTCTCATAAAATAATTTCTTGTCTCACAGTGAGTGATTACATGCCTGCTCCAAACACTGAGGTAGAATCTCTTCATAAAGAAGAAAAGGTATATTTCAGAGAAAGCCTGAGTTGATTGTTCTGAACCCCTATATCCTAAATAATGCACTGTAGCATGGTTATCTGCTGCCGGCTGAACAACCAGCTGAAGAGTGGCCGCTGGATAACTGTCCATTCCTAGGTTTCTAGGTTAACACAATTAAGTCTGAAATAAATACAGACATCTTTGGTGAATGCCTGTTTTTCTCCCTAATTATTATCTGAGAACTATCAAGAAAAGATATTCCAGGATTATACAGAGGTTTTTGTCGTGCAGTTTCGGAATCACTTACGCAGTCATTTCACTGTTCTTAATATATTTTAAGGGGGTAAAGTCCATTTTCAAGTCATGTGCTCCCCAGATAAACTCTCTGTGCAGTTCTGGCTGGAGAACTTTATGTATCTTTTGTTCTGTTCATGCAAAAACTCCCATTAGGTGGACACATGAGGGAAGAGAAATGTCTCTCATAAATCCATACAACTGAAAAAAGTCTGCAGGGGAAAAAACCATGAAACTATAAAAAGAGATGAAGCTGTGGTAGCAGCTGAGCTTGTCCTTGCACCTAAACATGCATCACTTGTGGCTCTTCAGTAGTGAAAAATGTGCAAAACAGACATGGGCAAGCCTCTGCTCCACTTTAGGGTCATCTCTGAGATGGCTAGCATTTCATTTTGGAGGGTGGCAGGCTGCTGAGGCAATCAGCTGTGTTCTACTCATCGCAGCTTCATGGCTGTTTCCTTTACTCTGAAAAAAGGTACAGGTGCTGAAAAAGGCATATTTTAGGCCTGGGTCCTAAGGAAATAAGCCCTAAGGGGGATTCGGCTATTTCTGCATGTGAATAATCCCTCTCTTGCAGTAGCTTTCAGGTTGCTAGCAAAATTCAAACACATCTGAATGAGGACATGGGAACCTTAAGGACGCTGATGCTTTTACAAGCATCCTGAGCACTGGGAGGTGGCTAGGCAACAGGTAACAGGTTTTTCCTCCTTCCCCTGCTGCCTGTGCTCTGTCTGATGGCCCTGTGCATCCCAGCAGCTCACCAGGGTGTGACCCCAACTTGCTCCCACGGATCCTGCGGCTGTCTCCTCAAGCCCACAGGGAGCCCACATGTTCAAGCCTAGGGTCTTCTCCTGCTCACAGGAAGAGAAAAGGAGAAGATCCTAGGGGAATGGATTCATCCACTATTGCAATGGCCATCGAAAGCAGTTAATTTCACCTGACCCACATCTGCTTGCAGCCTATGAGCTCCCTGGAAAAGCTAACCCAGGCACAGTTTTGCACGACCACGCACTGCTTGCAGTCTCATCATCAGAGCAGCCCCAGCAGAGCCCTGTTCCAAGGGCTGCCCAGAAGCCAGGCAGCACAGCCACTGGAGGGGCTAGCAGGCAGGGCAGTCAGGCAGTCATCCCGGCATCACCAAGGAGGATGATCCCCAGCCATTTCTCTCCATTGGGTCCCTCCTGCCCCTTCTCTCAGGGGTCAGGCACCCTCCCTGTAGCCAAGGTTGCCCCTTGGGCCCCTCATCATCTGCATACCAGCCAGACTGCAAAAGCAAGATTTATGAACACTGTAATATCCCCATGGCTAATACCATTTGTTGTTTTCCTTTATCAGAGACAAGCTTCTCTACAATAGACATAATTATGATCCATGGCATTATTAGTGACAACTAAATGTCATACTTGAAAACAAGCGATGTAAACTCCTGTGTTGATGCAAGACTGCCCTCCTGCTGCTTTGCTACTAACAGTGAATTTCTCTTGCTGCTTTAAATCACTGTGCCAGGGCATACAGCTAAGCAAGAATTCAGAACCCTCCTCTTGATGCTAGCACTCTCCACTGGCCCACAAAACAGGGAGCTGCAGCAGGGGCTCATTTTTAGAGGATCGGAATCCAGGGTGCTCCTGAGCTCTGACTCCCAGTGGGAGAGAGGCAGGTTGTGGTGGGATGTGCATGTGCCAGTTAAAAGTACTACTGCCAAAATTGTGGCAGCAGAGCAACCACGAGCTGAAATGGGACATGGGTTGCTTGAGAAGGCTTGCGGCAAGATGTCGTGGACAAGCGGGGCGGGGCAGAGCTCTATGGTGCAAAAGAAGGAGCTCTCTGGGGATTCAAATTGATGTGAGTGCTCTGGGACCCTGATGGGGCCTGTAACAGACCCTCATGTGGCAGCAACTGTGTTTTGTCTAGGGAGCATGACTGCACTGTTGCATGCACATAGACTAGAGGTGCGTACTGCCCCAGCCTGAAAGCCTGAGAGCCAGGAGACAGGGGCTTTACCCAGCTCCAGTCAAAGCGCTTTACAAAGGGTGCAGCGATCCTGCAGTGACGCTGCAGCCAGGACCCCTGTGTCTAATAGATCCCCAGCCCTACTGGACCACAAGTATACAGTGCCCAGGTGTCTGTGCTGAAAATAAATGTTCAGCAGACGTGCATTAGCTAGCAGATTAATTCTGCAGCCTTTTCCAGCCAGTTACCAAAGAAGAGGGGGTTGAGATCTGAAAGCATTGCATGGGATTAGCCATGTATCTGCCATGAAAATCAATCCTCTGAATCACTTTGAAAATCTCAATTTGCAGCTATCTACCTCTGGGACACAAGAAAGAAGAGAGGAAAAGAAGAAGGGGAGAATGCATCCAGATACTTTTCAGGTATATACTATGACTCCGTGTCATTCATTAATGATATGCTAGGAGGCTTACCTTACTCTTCATGTCAAGATGCTTAGATATTTTTAGTTCAATTTCAGTTCAAAATGTCTAAACAAAGAAAAGGATGATATCGTAATTGGGGAAGAAAAAACGATTTGCTTGTTTTATATAATACTGCTGAACCCACGTACAAAATTAAAGTCAGGTCCTAAACAAACACTTTTTTCACTAGATTTAAAAAAAATACATATGTCTGCATTCTGTTATTTTAAACTTTGGGGTGTTTTTGCTTTTGATCCTTAGCACATGTAAGAACTTCAGTGTTTTCACTGCAGCATGTGTGCCAGAAACTTAATAAACATAAATAAACAAACCAGCCCCCAAAGTTCTCCAGTGATTGCTCATTTCTGGGTATTGACAATTTTGGAACCCAAAAACTTGAAGGCATGGTGTGGTGATGAGCTGGCAGCTGTGATGTGTGGGAGGGTGGTCACAAGTGGAGCAAGTTGAGAAAGTAGCTAGAATGATAAAATAAAAGCAGTAAAAAAAAAAAAAAAAAAAGTGAAAGCCACAAAGCAAATGGGTAAATGTTTCCATTTTTTTCAGAAGAATGTTTAAGATCCCAGACACAGAAAAGATGAAAAAAATTAAATCGCAAAGCAACCACAAAATAAACCACAAAGCAAAAGTTAGTTCCTAGCTTTATTCTGCAGCTGCTTCACGTTTGTTTCTGACGGAAGTAGGAGGGATCTGGGTAGCTCGCCCTGTGTCTCTCATTTTGCTCACAGAGCTCAACTGGGGTCCAGTAACATACCTTTCTAGGAAGGAAAATGAGATCTGGATGTGATTTGAGAGTAGTAACACTGCAAACTGAGGGACAGAGAATCAGCACAGGGAGAGGGAGGGGTGCTGTGAAAAGGCAGCTGTTACTAGCACAGGGCTAGGGCAGCAAGGATGGTGAGCGGGGAGAGGTGGCCACTGCACGCTGGAGAATGACTCCGCAGGAGAGGTCATGGGAGGAGGGAGTGTGAGGAGTTGGACTGCTGAACTGCAATTGCTCATCCTTAACTTGGCAGCCAGTCCCAGCATTTCATTCTTCACGCGATCATTTCTTTTAACCAGTTAGGTGGAAAACTGAAAAATTCCCAATTGTACCAAAAAGAGTGTTCATTCCAGACAAACCAAAATGTTTCATTTTGCAGCCTCTGTAACAAAAGCATAGGGAACAGCACTAAGCTCAAGGGTGAGCAGAACAACAGAGAAGCAGGGTCTCTCTTCTAACCACTGAGGACAAGAGACACACATTCAGTGCCCTCCTTCCTTGCACTTCTGCATGCTTTCCTGGTTTTGAGGCAGGGCTCTTGCTGTGCAAGTGGGGCTGCTCTCCTCTTCTGGGCATCCTACCACTTAATGTGGTGCCTTCAGTTATTTATCAAGCAGCAGAGTGCAAGTGGCTGGGACACCAGCCAAAGAGATAGATCATAAGGTTTGTGTCCCAGCTCCGCCGATATCTTAGTGATTCTATCACAGAATTTCCGTAGCAATACCCTGGATCAGAGGAAGACACTGAACCTTGGTCTCACATACCCTAGGCAAGTGCAGCCCTTGGTACGAGAAACTATTTCATTGGTGACAAACCTGTGGCCCACCATCCTATGCCTGACCCCTTTATGCAAACAGTACTGTAATGTGCAAAAATACATAATTCAATGGTGAGACCATTTCCCCAAATCCCGCAGCTCGGGAGAATAACTTTTGCAACAGTTAACAGCTACAGCAGCAGACAATGAGAAGGCTGTGAAACTAAAATGGAAGGGAAGTTACTCTGTGTATCTAGGCATTTTAAAAGTAGCCATGAAATAAAAAGCACCAAAATTCAGAATAAGAGCAAGTATGGCAGTCACAGTTTAGGGTGCACACTGTGGACGAGGGTGAGAGAGTGAAGATTCCACGGGAAGAGCTGCCTGCAAAAACAAGAAGGGGATAGGGAGCTAGTTTCATTTACTACATTATTAAACACTTGTGACCAGCAGAGCTTCCAGATGCACAAAACCCTGGAATAATTAGGTCAGTTATGTCTAGATGCAGACATACCTAGATCAGGTTTTGCCATGTCATAGCTTTCACCAGGGAACAATGGCCATCACAGTACCAGAGCTCAGGAAGGAGTATAAAGAATCTGCATCTGAGGGGTGTGCCAAAACTACCCTATTGCTAACAA
This sequence comes from Pezoporus wallicus, assembly GCF_028554395.1. Classification (NCBI taxonomy): domain Eukaryota; kingdom Metazoa; phylum Chordata; class Aves; order Psittaciformes; family Psittacidae; genus Pezoporus; species Pezoporus wallicus. The sequence goes on from NW_026637546.1 coordinate 607,005, forward strand.
ATTGAATGGGCTATATGAGCTGCCTGCACCTCAGCCTCCTTCCACTTCCTGCAGATTGCTCACATAAGCAGGTCTTTGACTTTAGAAGCTAATGTGAGTAAGCGGGGAAGATCAAACATACCCATACTGTTTAAACATTAACTTAATTGTCTATACAGCATATCATGTAACTCCATGCAACATGGTATGTGTTCAAACTGAGGCTTGCACTCAAGGATTTCTGTGAACAAGGAAGTACTGTGAGATGACAGCTTGAATGTTAAGTAGCTTCATCATCTCCACTATGTCAAAACATTGTCTTATGCTCCAAGAAGATTTTTTGATTAATATAATTAACACAATTTGGCCTGGTACGTGAGGTGATCAGTGAGTCAGACCTGAGTTTTCACTGGCTCCCGCTTGCATAAACAAGGGAAAGGGTGCTCCTGGCAGCAGAGCTACACCAGCATAAAAGCACCAGGCACATGGGAACAGGCTCCTTGGGTTACTGGCAGGGAGTCAGCAGTCATGCTTGAATCATTGCAGCCACTCAGCCTTGCAGGGGTCAGTTCTTCAGCACCAATGAGGAATACACTGCTAGAGGAAGGCAATAGAGTGTTTTCTGTAGACTTTTCAAAACTTAACAGTGGCAATTTTTTACAATCATGTTACCAGGTCTCAGACAGTCCCATCAGTGTCCTCACACCAGAAAAAGCAAGCAAGCCGTAACACCTTCCTGTTGTGCTGCTCTCTTTTCGTTTTCACAATATAACAAGGCAACCTCCCTAACAAGAGCAGGGGAAATTACATTTGGTTTGGATTGTTTTGAATAGGAGATTTGCAGGTCCTTGTGGCAGTGAAAAAAAGCTTCCCCAGGTGTAATAACCAGGCCCAGGATAAGTAAGTTATTGAAATTGGCTCCATTCATAGTGCATCAAATATTCACTGCAGCAACTCTGTTTCCTTCTTTGATGTGCATTAGAGACCACACCATTTATTTTTCATTTGATTTAAAGTGAAATGCAGAGAGATTTGCTGGTTAGCTTTTTGTAGCACAAGGCTACAGTACAAGTGGAATTATACAAAGGGCTTGTACTACAGATGGAAATAGATCAATTAAATGGCATAGACAAGAACTCATGGAATAGCAGGTTTTGAAACAATATTTGTTGATTGTCGAAGGTTCTCATCAACTTGCCACACTCAATCTCTCTGCATTTAGTAATTTATGAAGAAAACTATTGTATTTTGATATACACTATGCTCATTGTAGACTCCACAGGATTTGCAATGTAATAAAGGTCTCTTAGCAGCTTTCAGCTGTGGTAGCAAACTGTGTTACCATGCCAAGGACATGACATCATGGACTGGCCCTGGTCAGACAGCAGAATAGTATCTTATGAGAGAGTTGTGGTAAACATGAGATCTTTTTATCATAACTCACAGCAGAATACCACCACCTCATGAAACAAAACATGACAACAGTTGACAGAAATATAGCGTATTTCTGGAAAATAACCGGAGGAGTGTAACTGAGCCAGGGACAAGATAACAAACTGGGCTTAACAGTATTAAGGGCTGAACATTAGTTAGAAGTGGTGATTCCACTTTCACTCTCATCTAAAAGGTGGCACGTACTATTTGCCTGTTTGTCCCATGTCCCACTGTTGCTTCAGGACAAAAACCCCACTTCATTGTTTCTTACGGTAAGTAGATGTTTCCTGGGATAAATCCTGTGGCCCTCAGAGGCCCTGTGCAATGCTTGCTGTCAGTATTTAAGAAAGACACACTACTGGCAGGCTTCAGCAATTCAGGGTTTAGTTTGTTTCTTCTTTTCCAGTCCCTGTGCCTGCACTTTGAATACTCCCCCTCCCATAGCAGTTATCTTCTCTGCTAAAATGTCCGTTATGTTGTCAAGGCTGAACAGGCCTGGAAGATACTCAAATGAGATGTCCTTTGGTACCCTCTTTGGGACTCAGAGCCACAATGCCCTTGGGGACACAGGGGTGGGCAACCAATTGTCTGAGGGCAACAGAATGTGAGAAAGGAGTCCACACCCAGTGCAGCAGCCATGGAGCAGCTGCTCGGCTCAAGAAAGAAAGGTTTATCTACCAGTTTTAGCCTTGCTTTACATTAACTCTCTGCTCATTAAAGTTTTGAGAACAGTTCTCAGTCCATTTGTACTAGCAAGGGGTTAGACCAAAGCACCAGTTGCCCTGAAGAACTGAATTACCTGGGCTCCATTTGCAAGCTGTACCCATCCATGGGTCCTCCTGTGGGCTTTCCCTTTTCATGCAGTCCAATCATGTATTTAAATCTCTCCAATTAATTAACTGAATACTTGTCCTGGAAAGAGGACCTCTGAGAGCTCTAGCAGCAACTGGAGAGGTTGTTTGCCAAGGTGGGGGGCAAACAGCCAAGCTTGCATCAGTTCTTTAACATTTCCAGGCAATCTAGCCTAATGGGACTGACAGAAGAGATGGAAGCCAGGAAAGAAACCGTGGAAACACTTTACACCGCTCGGCTTTGACTCACCCTACTGTCAGAACCCAAGTACAATGTAACTGCTTGCAATGCTGTCTTAGGGGTAGGATGGAGCTACAGCCATCAGCTTTAGGCACTTCGGAAAACTGCTGTGAAATCCCCACGTAATTTGCAGCATCTCTGCTTCTGGAGAAGCCCTTGGAAGGGGCAGTGTCTCTGAGCCTGCTCATAGACATGCATCCAAAAAGCAGTATCTTGACTTTAAAAAATATTCAATCCATGTGTTGGAATGTAGAACAAGACCCTCAAATAATGCATCTCTCTGTCATACTAGCAACTAGCACATAAATCATCACTTGGCTCTTACATGAGCATTTAGCTTTGTGAAATTAATTGCTTATTTTGGGCTTTCAATAAGATGGCCAAAATTGAGAGTGAATTCTTCACAAAAGATGGTAGCACTTCAGCACTTCTCTGTACATTCTGCAAATCAGTCGTTTTACTCAGACTTCAGTGTTGAAACATCTGCATGTGGGATGTTTGAAGTTACAACCCACAGCTTATTTAATGTTTTCCTAATTTAATTATGAAGTCCATATCAGTAGATGTTAGTTCCTGGCTTGCCAGGAAATACCAAATAACAAAAGCATCACAAATCATCTGCGCTGCAAATGGTTCAGTGAAGCTCACACACCTAACTAAGGCATCTTGTGAGTGTGTATAAGTACCTGAAGGGAGTAAAGCTTTCTGAACATGGTCCTGGCCATCCAGCTCCAGGTGGCCCTGCTTGAGCAGAGGGCTGGACCAGATGACCTCCAGAAGTTGTTTCCAGCCTCAGCCATTCTGTGTATCTCTGAAAAGCTGTATTGCTTTCAATAAAATGAATCCTATATAAAAAAAGCACACAGCTGTTACTTGTAAAGACAACAGTGCTTATTCATCTGTAGTGCAATATACCTTGCAGCTTGTATCCTCTATTAAGCTAGAACAGTTCTTTGGAAGTCTTTGATTTTATGCCTATTACATATGCAGAGGATGTGGTCCAGGATCTTTTCATGCATTATCAAACAACGTTATACAGGATGTGTGTGAAGTCAAACTAGAAAGTGGTTATGCATCATTTTTTCTCCATAGTGACCAGCGTATTATAACCTACCTTCTATTCTTACATGCACCACACAGACTGGCAGAACAGAATGAGAGGCTTACTTTGTCACCATTTTTTTTCCATAGATTTTGTGTCCTATGGAAGTCCAGTGCTGCTTCCTTTGCAATAAATGTTTAAATTATCATTAAGCTTAATGAGAGCAGGACTGGACTACCTGCCTTAATTTGAAAAGTGATTCTAACACTAAGCATCTGGAATGAAGTCAAAACAGTGTACAAGCCTTTTCTGTATTTGGCATGTTGTTATGAGTGTCTGCAGACATAATTAGGGGAGAATTTTAACAGCATAAGCTGCTGGCACAGAATAATGGTTCCACGCTGTTAGATTAGTACGAAAGGAAAGGTACAGTGTTTATCTGCAAAGGACAAGACATGAGGCCTGTCATAATGCTATGTTTTGTTTAACTTTATTTCTCCACAATTGTTTTTGTGCATGTTAATCATTTTTCTGATGGCCTTAGTAATATAATAATACCCTTTCTTCCCTTCCCCACCTCCACACAGAAGGGGAAAACTTTATGTTTTCAGCCAGTACAAATGTGTCAGCAGATCATTTTTTTAAATGGTAGTCTGATTGACTGGGCAGCAGCTAAGGACTATTGCACATCTGTGCCAAGCTTAAACTGGGATAGTGTGAAAGAAAGTCCTCAGTATACCTTGCTCTGACAAGAGATGATGCAGTTTGTGTCTGCAAGGCTACATTACCAGTATTGCTCAACAGGGTTCATCAGAGCTAGACTCCAAGCCTAATACTTTCAGATCATACCTATTTACCCTGGAATGGTGTTGCTTGAAGTTTCATGCGAAAAGGAATTTATAAGCTTATTGACATATGATTCCTTTTTGCTTGTTTTATGAAGGTAAAAGTAAAGCTGCTGCAGATAGTGCAAATCTTACCTTATCTTACTACCAGAATTGACTATTTAGAAATAGTGGGTTCTTTATTTCTTGCTCTTTCCTGATTAAGAATGGATTTTTTAATTTATTTTTCCTGAAGGCAGTGCTTTCATTAGACAGAAATTGCAAGACTTCACAGAGTACCTGGGCAAAAGTATACAGTGTGCATCAAGCAAGAACTCATTGCAACTGACCTAGAACTGCCTTCTGAGCTTAAGATCTGTTAAAACCCAGCTGTGTTACACTGCATAGGACAAAATCCCTTTGGATTGACATTTCTTCTAAAAAACAAACACAAATACAAATAATAAAATCTTTTTTTAAATCTCTTTAGTGCACCTGATTAATAAAACAAAATTATATTAATAAAGAGATTTATAATCTTTTTAGTGCACCTGATTAATAAAACAAAAGATTCCAACAGGAATATGTGGCTAATGTGACCACAATTTAAACACAGTGTATGAAATAAATTCGCAAAGAAGGAAGTAGTCTAGGAGACAAAGCTGCAAATAAAGATACACATTTGGCAATTTTCATTTTGTTTTATTCAGGCCTTTACACCCCTACTTGTATAACAGTATTACAGCCAGAAGTTGAATACTTATCAGGACACTGCATAAACTAACTCCTTACCTAACAGTTTGTTCTTTTACTGCTCTGCTATCTCTTTCTTACACTTACAACAACAGCTGTACACACCCCTCAACCCCACAAAGTCCTTGCTATAACACATACTTTCTAATCCTGGAACACTGTGCTCCTCTTCCCTCCTCATTAGATTATCATCATCAGAGCAAACAGTGTCATTCCCATCAGACAGGACAAGGGCTTCTCAAGCAGTGAGTGGGCTCCTTCCCGGTAGTCATAGTCTCCTGCTTCTTTATCTTGTAGCCTGAGGAACACAGCGCATCCTCATTAATAAAGCCTAGATCATAAAAATGTTTGTCCTTCATACTGTGTAACAAAGTCATGCCCTCAGACGTTTACTGAAATACACATCTTTCATAGCTGTGGTCCTCTGTCTTCCAAATGCCTTCTCCCACTGCAATGCATAAGAGAGAAAGAACTGCATAGAAAAATCCCAGAAAGGTTTGCATAGGTCATCCAGTGAATTTTATCTCTGTCTGTTTTGAAGACTTCAAACTAGTCACAGCAGAAATGATGTTTTATTGGTGTTAAATTGAGGCCAAACTGCTTGAATAGATAGTGGTAGACAAGTGTGTAATGGCTGAAGTGTCACCTCAGGACCAGGGTAAAGAAATAGGAAGGTATATTAATTTCCTTTTCCTACTCTGGTTGCCTGGCTGTGCCATAAAAATTAATGCATTCACCAGAATATGAATTAACCTACCTTGTTAATTGAACCAAAACCAGCTACAAAGACAAAAGATTTCAAGCTACCATTTTTTCCAGTGGCAGGTGTCCTTCATGATGAAAATACAGGTAGGAGAGAAAGGAGAGAAAGGAAGTCAGCCGTATTGGGAGGAATGAGGAACAAGTTTCTACTGTTCTACAAAGCCATCATCATGCGAAGAAAAACAACTCCCCAGAACACCTTTTAACAGCACTGATGGTTCGCTGATTCCTGTTTTCCTGACTTGGAAAATCAGCGGCGTGACTTCCCAAGGCATGAGGCAGCTGCAGCTCTCAGAGCACATGACCAGTGTTTGCATCTTCGGTGTTTTTCACCCGTAAGCCAGAAATGCCAAGGTTACCTGGGGATCTGCAGTGAAGGCCCATAGTGCTGGGATTTGTCAGAAACACCTGGCCCTCCTGGGCTTCTGCACAGGCTTTAACTTTTGAAAGGAATCACAGAAAGTGCCCCTCTGTACCGTTAGGTGCATATAAACTGAAAACCTCAGAAATCCACTGAAAATTGAAGGCTGGATTTGAAAATATTAATCTTTTTAGATACTACCTGTCTCATCTGATAGTCTATCTTCTTTTTTTCTTCCCACTCAGGCACATTAAGCTTTTTCCATTCCAAGCAAATAATACAGTTAACTGCAGTGGTGGTACAGTCTATAAAAAACATTAGATTTCACTCACTATAGCTGAAGACAGATACAGCAGTAATATAAGAACAAAAGGAGTGACAGACCAATGGGATGTTAAGCAAGGTTCCTTTCCAAACATAAAGACAGTACTTCAAGAATCAAGGGAAAAAGATACATGGTTTTGTCCAAAAGAAGTCACTGTAGTAATTCTCCCCCCACACAAAGGTAAAATATTAATGATAAGCCTATTTATTTGTTCTTTGTAATAGTAGAAGAGGGACAAACTGAAAGCAAAAACATTTCAGATCAATACCAGGAAATAATTTCATATGGATAACAGGCCCATATGGAACCAATTGCCACAAATTGAAATTAAAAGTGAAACCAGTAATTTAAGTAGGATTTTGGAAGAACTAAACTACACATATTGGCAGCGTGACATCCTGATACAGGAATCTGGTGAAGACTAATACAAAAATCATTGTGCCATTGCCATTAGAATTATAAAAATACTAAAAGTCTTCCTTCCCCTTTGGGCTGAGTAGTCAGTGACTGCCTTTCTTGCAGGTTCTTCTAATACTTTTAATACTAGTTTCTGCCAGAAACAGGGGCAGAAGCAAGACAGATCCAACCCACTCTGGCTTTTTGTGCCTAGCTTAGCAGTTTTTACTCATGTTTTTGCCTTTCTTTGTTAGAGACAGTGATGAAAGAGAAAAAGGAGGTGGTCAAAGGTGAGGAATATTTCCTCAACTCTTGCAGCAAAAGGCACCTGAGTTGCTAAAAGCAGTCCACTCATAAAAGAGGTGTCACTTGGTGGCAGTCAGCTCCATTATGATTCTTCCTAAAAATAAAGCAGATTTGCTTGTAGTGGTAGGTGTTTGAAGATGCAGATACTGACAAAACAGCACCTCCTTTATCTTGGCATTTTCCTCTTGATGTCTCCATAACACTCCCATGTCAAATAACTGTAAGAAAGCCATCTTTTCCAAATCAACATATTTACTCCTCCAGAAATGCTAATGGAGATGTAGCACCAGAATAAGAAACATAAAGAAAAGAGCAGCGCTGTACTTTCATCTGCTACACAAGCAGCTGTCAGCCCTAGTATAAAAATTACCCAATAGACAGGCATCCAAAATTATGCTAAGTAAACATTTCTTGAATCTATTACATACAGCAAGAACCTAGTTTCATTCTGGTCATTGCTCTGAGTAATTATTTCCCGGACTTCCTTTCCTATTGTACACATATACACTGAGCTAGTCATCTCATTGTGGAGAGCCATCAGGCAGGTCAGTTCCCCTTCATAAATCCATGCCAACCAGATGCAAAATGTCAGAACATGGTTTCCAGGCTCATCAGCTCCATCACCTTTGCAGGGATCATGGTAAGGCTGAGCAGCCTGTAGCTCCTCAGATCCTCCTTCTCCTTGCTTCCTTCCAGTCCTCAGGATCACTTCCCAGTCATGCCCCTCTCCTCCACACCCTTGATGATTGTAAGCAGCCTGTAAAGACACAGGCCAGCTTCCCCAGCACTTGTGTGTGCACTGCATCAGGCCCATGGATGTCGGTATGTCCAGGTTATATATGTGCTCCTTAACACAATTGTCCTGCACTGAGAGTAGATCTACTTTGCCCTGGACTTTCCCTCTGGTGCCTGAGATTACTGAGGGGAAGTCTTACCAATAAATACAGAGGCAAAGAAGGCACTGAGCCTCAGCCACCTTTGTGTCCTTTGTCACAATGCCCCTGCCTAGGTTAGCAGTGCAGCCATGTTTTCCCTAGTCTTTTGCTGCTGATGTCCCTGAGCAAATCTTCCTTGTTGCTGTTCACATCTCTTGCCATATTCAACTCCAGCTGAGCTTTGGCTTTCCTAATCCATGGTCAGATAGTATCTCGATATTTCTCCCGGGTGATCTGCCCCTGTTTTCACCTCCTGTACACCTCCTTTTTATGTTGGAGTCTAGCTGTGAGCCCATTGCTCATCCATGCAGGCCTCCTGCCTGCTTTGCTTCATTTCTGCCTGTTGGGATAGACTGTTCTTGAACTTGGAAGGGGTTACCACTGAAAATCAAACAGCTGTCCTGGACTCCTCTTTAGGGCTATATCACATGGGATTCTTCCAAGTAAATCACCGAGCAGAACAAATTTTGCTCTCCAGAAGTTCCAAGTTGTGGTCCTGCTGTTTACCTCATCCCATCCTCTCAGTTTCCTAGTCTCCACCATCTCATGGTCCCTGCAATCAAGCTTGCCATGATGTTTACATTCCTGACCAGTTCCTCCTGCTTTTTAAGTATCAGGCCCAGCAGAGTACCTCTGCTCCTTGGCTTCTTGGTCACCTGTGTTGGGAAGCTGTTGTTTATTCTTGCACTAGACACTTGAACATCAAGTCACTAACATTGTAGTGATACAGATGTACTGTTCTGAAAAAAGCCCTTGGACCATCATGTGCTGTCTTCTGTACAAATCATTGCTTTTTGTTGGCTCCTTCTGTTAGCTGCATTTTTCACCATTTTCATCAGCTGCAGGATGATACTGAATCATCCATTTTCCTCAAAAGCCAATTTTTTCCATGCTAGTCTTCTAGCACCCATGTCAGTTACAGTTTTCAACCTCTTTGTCATCTGTATTGCAAACAACAACTCTAGGATTTATTTGGCTTAACTTTGCCATAGAGATGGTGTAGGGTTCACTTGAGAGCATGTTCCACAATAAACTCAGATTTTTTTATTCAATCTGGTTGGCTGTGAACTAGATGAACTGATAGATTTGATACAAAAATGCATTACAGATAGACAGTAATCAGAAGAATGAAGGCATCCATATTGCATATGGACTGGACTCTAGGACACAGGCACCACAAAAAAAAAAAAAAAGAAAAAAAAATTGGTAGTTTTAACAAATCAATCAGAAAAACTGAGGAGAAATTTTAAACTGCCCAGGAAGCATGTAGAGAAAAGAGAATTTTTTTCAGTGCTTCTCTGTGCAATCAGTAATGACTGAAGTCTGGAAGTCAATGTCAGGATTTGTGATAACAGTAGTGAAAGGTGTACATTAGTTTTGAGAACAGGCATGACATCTGATCAATCAGACACTCTGACACATGGGGCTAAACCTTAGTTTTACTTTTTCTCTACTGACCAAAAATCTTGGTCATCTTTTCTTAACTTAAAGATGAAATCTCTTTAAAAGTAATTCTTCCTCTAACTTGCATGTCTTCATCAACAGAAAAGAGCTGCCACTTCCTTAGAGAAAGCCTTATCAGACATAGAGCCAGAAGCTAAACAGGATGCTGTAGGTTACTGAACCATCGTATGCAATTCCAGTGGGAATGCAATTCTTTATTAAACTGAATTGAATAGGTATGGAAAAGCTGGGTGAAGTGCCAGGAAGGAAGCATGGGCTGGGTACTCCTGTCCTTTCATTCTTTAACTGCTAAAAAACATTCTTTCAGGCACTGCCAAGTCCTCCATACAGCAAAGAAAGAATATTGTTAAGATCTGTGCTACAAACAAAAATGCCTCAATAAAGGGACATGGCAAAAGCAAGACTGTCTGATAATTTGCTGCTGTAGAGGTATAATTTCCTCTTGCAGGACCAACAAGGGGGCTGCATGCAATGATGCCTTTCAATAGGTCACAGTCTGGTGGTGATGTTTAGGGTATGCTCCAAAGACTTAGCACTAAGCCTACTTGGCCCCAGGCTGCAATGCTGACTGAAGATGCCAAACTAAATGAGTTAATTCCTAAAGCCACTTCATGGGAAATTAGAAGAAGAGGTCAGAGCAGGAGAAACGGTAGGCTGAAAGAAAGCATAAAGGCGGAAGGGAGGTGGGAAGAGAGACACCTGCTTATAACACCAGATTAAACAACTCAGCTAAACTCCTACAGAAAGAAAACCAAGCCCTCTGACCCAGCTTGGTCAGAAACATGTAGTAAAAATTCACGGCTATTGTGACTCCTGACAAAACTGGTTTGTATGGACTTAATTAATTTTCTTAATGAGTTTGTATACACAGCTCTAAACATAAATATTCAAGAAAGCAACTTTATACAGAAGAAAACTTACAGGCCTCCCAAAGAAAGGCTTTTTTGTTGGCACCAAAGACAAAAACACTGACACAAATGAAGCACTTTTTATTTCAGTGACTTGCTGCAGCCAGAAAAGAAAACGGCAGATCTACTTCTTTCCAGACTCAAGGTCAATTGGACAGGAAGGAAGTTCTTTCAGCCTGAGCAGGTTCTTCCAAGATCTGAATGTCAGTAAGTTTACTATGCCAACTAATTAAGACACAGGCAGAATGAAGCTTTCCTCAAGCAGCAGGACCCCATTACAGAATTCAGCAGACTGTACCAAGTCACATGGGGTGACACTCCAAGGCTGGTGCTGACACATCCACATGCAGGCTGCTGGTCCTGTGCAGGAATCTCCTTGGGGATTTTATCTTCTTACATACTATACAGAACATAAGCAGAGAAAGCAGAAGCAGAAAAAAGGTCACCTTTTCCTTTCTTGCCTCAGATTTCAGATTTATGTATCACTGAAAGATTCAAAAGCTCTCTAGGTTATGATGGTCAGCTTTGCTGTACTATTCCTTGATCAACCACCAACTGCAATTCTGTTATGGAAGGAATATTTCAGTTTGTTTTCATCTGGAAGTAATGAAAGAAATTACATTTTGCTTTTCTGGGTTGATATAGCAAAGTGGCCTTAATTTTCATGGAAATGAAGTCAAGGTCTACATCCTGTGTGCTACAGGTTAAGGGGAAGAAGTCTGCTTCTATGAGAAGTCACAGTCATCTGAAACTACCATCTTGGTTAAGAATTAAATATATTCTACAATTACCATTGCTGTCCTGCTGGTAAAGAAGAATGCAATGAGAAATACCCTCTTTTGCCAGACCTGAGAACAAGCCAAGGAGGGAAGAGAAAACGTAACAAGGAATGGCCCAAGACTAACACAAGCCAAACAAGCCGAAAGGTCTGGAAGTAAGAGCCCCTAAATTTGACTTTTAGCCGTACATGTTCCCTGGGGACTTGTTCACTTCCCTGCTGATTAGGGTTTTGATACTTTTGGCTTTTGCTTTTTGCTAAAGGTTTATTTCCATGGAAACAGACAACGTATTCATGAAAACAAGGAAGCAGGTTCTAAAAACTGCTATTTGAAGAAAGCCTAGGTCTTTGTACCTTTTTACGCAGAAAGGTACTGAAAGGTATTAGAAAGGTACTACAAAGGTAGTTGAACAGCAAACTGCATCTACACAGTCCATCTGCCTACGCATATGTACAATTTCAGACTGCAGCGATCAGCCTGTTTTTACACACACCTGCCACCCACAGAAGGGTTTGTTTCAAAAGGCTGTACTTGGTTGGCAGTTAAGGACATTGTACAAGGTCAAGGGGTGATGAGCCAGTGGGGGTTTGTTCAGAAAATGCACAATTGCATCTCACTTCACTGCTTCATCAGTACAAATTACTGACATTGACTGCTTATTGCAGGGTAGTGCTCTCTAAAAAATCAGATTATTCCCTGCAGCTTCAGTGGTGCAGTTTAATTCATTAAACTCTGTTGTCCTCCTTCACTTTAGGCTTCTAGTTATGATCATCTTAAGCAGACCAGGATGTGACTGTGACACAGAGAGTTTGAGAGGAGACATGGAAAGTTTTGTACTAGTGAGCTATTTTAGTACTGACAAAGCATGGAAGGTGAATACAGAGAAGACAACGTTAGAACTGATTTCTCCGTTCAGCTAGCTAGTGCTACAAGCAAATCACAAATGTTCACCTGTGACCGGGTCTCCCTCTGAGCTCTGGAAAACCAGTGCCACCACTCTCCTTGCTTTGTGGTAGCTGGGAGCTCCAGCCTCGTGTGCACCCTCAGACCACTCGACTGTGTGCCAGGATGGTGGTGAAGCAGTGCTGCAGGGGCAGAGGGGACCAGGGAGTGCTCTCTCATGGCTTCTTCTTCACTGTGTGAAGCCCTGATGGCATCTTCTCAGGTCCCCTGGTGAAAGAACATAAGCAATTCCATCTTCATAGAATCATAGAATTGTAGAATGGTTTGGGTTGGAAAAGACCTTAAGATCATCTAGTTCCAACCCCCCCTGCCATGGGCAGGGACCCCTCATGGTAAACCATGTCACCCAAGGCTGTGTCCAACCTGGCCTTGAACACCGCCAGGGATGGAGCATTCACAACTTCCCTGGCAACCTATTCCAGTGCCTCACCACCCTCACAGTAAAGAACTTCCTCCTTATATCCAATCTAAACTTCCCCTGTTTAAGTTTTAACCCGTTACCCCTTGTCCTATCACTACAGTCCCTAGTGAAGAGTCCCCCCCCAGCATCCCTATAGGCCCCCTTCAGATACTGGAAGTCTGCTGAGGTCTTCACACAGTCTTCTTTTCTCCAAGCTGAACAGCCCCAACTTTCTCTATATGCAAAGAGAAACAAAGGTTTGGTAAACTGAAAGACCCTGAGCTGCCAAAGCCTCAGCACAAGGGAAATCCCCCAACGTGCTCTGGAAGCTGCTTTTAGGCTGTGCTCTTGCTTTTGGTCCCGGCCTGAGCTCTGTCACCAGTGGGCCCTGGCTGCCCACCGGCCCCACTGAGGTAGATGGGGTGATCTAACCTGTGGGGTGATGTCCAAACATGACCTTGGCCATGTCCCCAACCCCATGGCCAGGCACTTGCCCTTGCCATGGGCTGGCCCTGCTGCCACCTGCACTTCCCATCTACCCTGCTATTACTCTGCTCTTCATTTTCCTTCCCTAAGGCCTATTCCTGTGCTCCAGGAACATTGTCTGTTCTGTGACTTCAAATTGTGCCTAAATTTCTACCTGTAATACCTTACAATTGCACTAATTTACAAGGAGAAAAAAAAATAATTGAAGTGCCTGAAGTACATGGTCATTAATCAAATGGCTTCCTTGTGCACAATCATTTCTTTATATAACCTTTCTTAAATTTGCTAATGTTTTCAATTGTTACAACCTAACAAAGCCTGTGCTATGTTTCCAAATGCTGAGATAGCATGAAAACACTCCATTGCTATGCATGCGTTTAAAGTCAGGATCACCTCTGTCATAAAACCAAGAAAGTGATGGATTGTTTAAGGAAGTATTACTGCAAAGTACATTTGTTTCACCGAAACCCAAGAAAGCTAAGTACTTAAATCTCTAAAGAGGTTTTTGTTTGTTTGTTTAAATCCATTTTCTTTTTGAAATTTAGTATTTTGCTATAATCCAAAGATTCCCATCGGGCTTGAGATACACCAGTACTGTACAGAGATTCTTGGAGAAATGTTTTCTCTTCCTTGGTCTATTAAAGTCTACAGAAAAAAATAGATTCATTTCTTTGCCAAGAGAGTGGTCAAACACTGGAACAAGTTTCATAGAAAGGTGGTCGATGCCCTGAGCCTGTCAGTGTTTAAGAGGCATTTGGATAATGCCCTTAACAATATGTTTAACTTTTGGTCAACCTAAGGTGGTCAGGCAGTTGGTCTAGATGACCATTGTAGGTCCCTCCCAATTGAAATACTCTATTGTTTCTATTCTATTCTACTGTATTCTAGTCTAGTCTATCCCAGTGGAAAGCCATGAAACATAAGCAAAACATTGAAAATAACAACTGAGCAAACAGGTTTTTATATTACTTGCTTTAAACTTTCAATTAAGTGCCTTTAAAGAAAAGGAGTACCTTTTCCAGCATCCAGTGATACCACCTGTGTTTCAGTTTGCATGTTCTTATATGTCTTCATGTTTCTGGTAATTCTGCTACAATTCTTTCATTTGGTTGGTTTTGGTTTTATTGTTTTTATTTTGTTGAGGTTTTTCATGTTTGGGTGTTTGGATTTTTTTTTTTTTTATTTTTTTTCCCAGCATGTATATCACAGAATAAGTCATCTCCAGAGCTTTATTTCTTTTTCAGTGAAAAACACAGTAGTCTGTTGCGTCAGAATATCTGGAGTCTGCAGCTGGAACACCAGAGGATTTCTGGCTACTTAGCCTATCTACTAATGGCCTGACATGTTGAAGCAGCATCATGCTGCAACTCCCAACTGGTGCTTTGGGAGGAAAGGAGGTCACTGAGTAGGATCAGTCAAGATTTTGAGGTCCGTAAAAGTTCATGGGAGAAGGGAAATTAAATCACATAGCGTTTAGCAAAAAAATAAACAGAGGGAAGGAGAGGACGTAAATCTGGTATCCAGGGTGGGGCAGGGTGATTCTGTAATGGTGTTTATACATGCAAATAAATACTGCTGTTTCCAATTGTAGTAAGATATATTTTTCATGTCTTTCAGTAAAGATTCTGAGATTGCTTTTTCTAGTATTTTGCAAATGGACTCTTCCCCACACTCCTCTTATAACTCTGACATAATCACTTTCAAACACTGGGACCTAATGGAACTCTGCAAAAGAGTGAGTGCTAGCAAGAGCTCAGTGCTCATCTGCCTTGGGACAGCTTAAGTCCCAAGCCCAAACCAGACTTAAACCCTCACTACAGAGAGTTGCGTTCCAAAGCTGTTGTATGAGTTCACAAAAGTCACAGAGGAAAGACAACAGTGAACAATGGTATATGTAATATAAGCTTTTCTTAAAGTTAGCTGTAATTGACTCTTCTTCTACATCAGGATTTCACTGAGTGCCAGGCTGAGGGACAGCTTTGCTGAGTTGTTTGTCCATGACCACTGCGAATCCTGATCTTCAGGTACAGAGGTTTAATAGAAAATTGCAAGTCAGAGATAGAGATACCAACACAGAGGTTATGGGAATATTTCTATTCTTTTTGTACATTATACTATTTATTCTTTAAAAAGGAAGCTCGTCACATTGGGCTTTACAGGAGAACATGAATTTCAGACAAATTCCCAGTGAACTTGACTTTTCTTCTTTCCTCTGGAGCATTAAAAACAGTCTGCTTTCCACTCACTCTACCTTTGCAGGTAGATCCTGTCAGTGCTGGTACTCCCAAAATATTTCCTGTTATGACGGGGAAAAAAATAGTCTAGACTCTACATCACTATTCACATGAAAGTAGGAGCAGTCGTGTAGATGTGAATTAGAAGAACGGATTCCTCATTAAAAATAAAGGTGGGCTACTACATAGCTCAAAGGATCCATAGCAAGATCTGAAACCTGGCAACTTAATTTCAATTCAGGTTAGATGAAATAAAAATTGAGCTTGAAATTATTCAGACAAGAACTGCTACTATTTGTCATTTGCTTTCTCGTTTACATTAAATATTGGTTCACATTAAATATAATTGAAATTCTTACTGGCCAGGTATCCTTAGTGCAAACCTGTCAGGGATTGTAATAAGGATGTAAAAAGACTGAAGGGCATAAAGAGCAAGATATCCCTTTACCCTAGACCACTGGTTTCTACCATTCTGGCAGAAATATTTTCGTGGGTACCTGATCCTTTACAAGCAACAGATAAAATCTTAGTTGTGTATATCCAACAACAAACATTCTGTTGCCAATTTTTAATACTCTATGCAAACATAGAGTATTACATAATAGGACTACATAAACAGGACCACGGATTTAATTTAGTATTAATTTTACCTGCATGTCTCTCAGCTTGGAGTCCCTTAAGCACAGGATGCGTGACCTGCCAGTTTGAGCTCTTTTGCTTGAGAAAGCAGATTTCCCTCCTGCCCTTCTTCCCATGCAGCCATGAAGCAGCTCCTGGCTGGAATGGAGAGACCATGTGGCAAGAAATGGCCTTCAGAGACTCTCAGGACTAACATGGCTCCCCACAACTCTCTGAAGGCACATCTGCAAGATCTGTCATTAGGCCAAAATTCACTTCTGTATTACTGAGATGCTCCAGTAGAGATTTGAAAAACCACTTCCTTGATCATCAAAGTAGGCATTTTTTAAACTTTCTACTCATTCCTTACTTAATGAGTTTTATTTTCATTTAAAAGTCTCCCAGGATTTGCCCTTAGGAAAGTCAGATTGTCCTTGCAATCTGAATTTTTAAAGACAAAATACAACTCTCTGCAAAGAGGAATCATTAAATACACAGTTGGTGGTTCACTGCCTTTGATACAGCTGAGTCCAGTGTAAACTGTGACACTGCCTGTTGGGTGTCAAGGCTATCAGAAGACAGCTGGTGTATTTATGTGAGCCAGAGAGTATTTTCTGGCAAAACTAGAAGGGAAAATAGGCCCCACCACTGAACATGCAAAAAGACAATACATGTGACCTTCCTGAATATGTTACACCTTCAGTGAGAGCAGCCTTCACTGAAGAGTCTTTTCTGCAGCTCTCTGCATTGCTGAGGTTAGGAAACATGCACTGAAATTTCACATTTTAATTTCCATCATTTTTCAGGACTGAAAGCTGTAAAGTCAAAAAGTGACATCACACGGTTGTACTGTCAGACCTGGTGCTTGCTGAAGAGCATGCACCCTGCACTGCAGGTTTAACCCAGGCAGATGAATGAGTGCTGGTCTTACTCAAACAGGGCTGTCATTTGATGCTTATTGCAGCGTCCCAGTGCTTGTTACTGAAGTACATGGTAAGACTGAAGTGGGTGGGGGGCGTTGACTGAAAGGTATGACAGGAGGTTGTAAGGCATGGTATGTTGGAGATGGTCTTCTGGCAAGGTCTCAGGGACATTTTGTTCTCTTTTTGAGCAGCAAAGTGAGAAGTTGTCTCATATGAAGAATCTGTTTTTTATTGCTTAACGTAGCAGTGTGAATTCAGTACAGCAGGTGTATTTTGGAATTTAAAATGATGACTCAGTGCCAAAGTGATCAGCTCTGGAGTAGGCCCGTCTGCAGCAGAGTGCGGCATTGTGTGTACGGAGGGTTCCTGAGCTGGAGAAACTCCAGAGTAGTGCCAGGACCTGCCAGGAGTCAGCAGGTGGAGGGAGGTGATTCTGCCCCTCTACTCTGCTCTTATGCGACCCCACCTGCAGTGCTGCATCCAGCTCCAAGGCCCCAACATAAGCAGGACATGGACCTGCTTGAATGAGCCCAGAGGAGGCCATGAGGATGAGGCTGGGACACCTCTGCTATGGAGACAGGCTGAGAGCTGGGCTTGTTCAGCCTGGAGACATGAAGGCTCAAGAGAGACCCTGATCAGAGGGCCTACAAGAAATCTGGAGAGGGACTTTTTAGAAGGGCACGTACTGTTGGGACAAGGGGGAATGCCTTTAAATTGAAAGAGGGGAGATTTAGGTTAGGGATTTTAGGACTAAGTTCTTCACTGTGAGGATGGTGAGGCGCTGGCATAAGTTGCCCAGAGAAGCTGTGGCTGCCCCATCCCTGACTGTGCTCAAGGCCAGGCTGGATGGGGCTTTGAGCAACCTGTTCTACTGGAAGGTGTCTCTGCTCAGGGCACCGGGTTGGAACCAAATGATCTTTAAGGTCCCTTCCAACCCAAACCACTCTATGATTCTATGTTCCTTTCATGATCACAGTATCACAGTATCACAGTATGCTAGAGATTGGAAGGGACCTCGAAAGATCATCTAGTCCAATCCCCCTGCCGGAGCAGGAACACCTAGATAATGTTACACAGGAATGTGTCCAGGCGGGTTTTGAATGTCTCCAGGGAAGGAGACTCCACAACCTCCCTGGGCAGCCTGTTCCAGTGTTCCGTCACCCTCACCGAGAAGAAGTTTCTTCTCAAGTTTAAGTGGAACCTCTTGTGTTCCAGTTTGTACCCATTACCCCTTGTCCTATCATTGTTTGCCACCGAGTAGAGCCTGGCTCCATCCTCGTGACACTCCCCCTTTATATATTTATAGACACTGATCCTGCCAGTGCCTGGCACTGCATTTGTTCATCCTCTGTCTGGACAGAAACAAATATGGGATAAGTTAAAAAAAACTTCACTGTGCAAGGTCATTTACTTTAAAAGTAACTAGAGATCACTTCTTTTTTGCTCAGTGGCTGCAAAGTCTAAACAGCCCTAGGAAGAACACTTGGAAGGCCTAAGGCATTTGAGGTGGATGGAGATGACAGGGACAACATTACAGCAGATGATGCCTTTGTTATTCTGTAGGATTACTGTCTGTGACTCACTCCACATACCTAACGTCAATCTGGTTGATCCCCTGAAGTTACATTAAAGGAGGCTACAGTAGCAAGTAGAATGGAAAGCAGCAATGGGGCATCTCTAGGGAAAATGCTCTGGAGTGCAGTGAGAAAGCTAGCCACAACTGCTTGTTACCAGAGAAGTAAGTGATTGTTCTCCAGGGCCAGAAAACTCTTGTCAGACAGATGTTAGACCATTAAAACAAGAATTCTCAAGGAAGGAAGCAAGAAGTGCTCTGTGGCCAGAGGAACAGTGACACAAGCAGAGCAAGCAGCAAGGCTACATTCTGAATCCAGGAGAAGACACAGGCATGGGGGAGATGGTTGCTCTCACCAGGGGTCTGATAGGTGATGAGCTGTCCACTCACACAGCTGGCCTTACCAAAGGTTTGCCTCCTTTATAAATCCCTGTGCACCATCCAGGAAAACATGTTCACCTGGAAGAGGGGCCTTGAACTAGTTTCTACTGAAGCAACTGAGGAATAAACTCAAGCTTCTCCCTTTAACATACAGCTTGGTGGCTGGGTGTTGAATGGGCTGAACCTGGCGTTTACGTTCTGGGAATGAGGAAGAGGCTTTGAAGTATGAGTGACATAGGCGAAAAAGACAGTAATACCTCTTTCAATTTGTTTACCCCTAGGCAGAAATAATCAACCTGTCAGATATAGGACAAGCTGCTTTTTTTGTCTCATATCTTCCAGATTCCCAAGAAGTGGTAAAAAAATTTATTAATGCGATGCACAGTAAACAATTTTCCTATAAGCACGCAAAATGACCAGGATTTAAATCTTGACTATTACACAGAAACAGAAGTTACATTCAGTGAAGCAGCAACGGAAATTGGCCTAATAGTACTTTCCAAAGCAGTAGTAAAATTCTCTTAGAATCATAGAATAGTCAGAGTTGGAAAGGACCTTAAGATCATCTAAACCCCCCTGCCATGGGCAGGGACACCTCACACTAAACCATGCCACCCAAGGCTCTGTCCAACCTGGCCTTGAACATCACCAGGGATGGAGCATTCACAACTTCCCTGGGCAACCCATTCCAGTGCCTCACCACTCTAACAGTAAAGAACTTCCTCCTTATATCCAATCTAAATTTCCCCTGTTTAAGTTTTAACCCATTACCCCTTGTCCTATCACTACAGTCCCTAATGAAGAGTCCCTCTCCAGCATCCCTATAGGCCCCCTTCAGATACTGGAAGGCTGCTATGAGGTCTCCACGCAGCCTTCTCTTCTCCAGGTTGAACAGCCCCAACTTTCTCAGCCTGTCTTCATATGGGAGGTGCTCCAGTCCCCTGATCATCCTCGTGGCCCTCCTCTGGACTTGTTCCAAGAGCTCCATGTCCTTTTTATGTTGAGGACACCAGAACTGCACACAATACTCCAGGTGAGGTCTCACAAGAACAGAGTAGAGGGGCAGGATCACCTCCTTCGACCTGCTGGTCACGCTCCTTTTGATGCAGCCCAGGATATGGTTGGCTTTCTGGGCTGTGAGCGCACACTGCAGCTGGCTCATTTTCTCATCAACCAACACCCCCAAGTCCTTCTCCGCAGGGCTGCTCTGAATCTCTTCTCTGCCCAACCTGTAGCTGTGCTTGGGATTGCTCTGACCCAGGTGTAGGACCTTGCACTTGTCATGGTTAAACTTCATGAGGTTGGCATCAGCCCAACTCACAAGCGTGTCGAGGTCCCTCTAGATGGTATTCCTTCCCTCCAGGGTATCAACTGAACCACACAGCTTTTTGTCATTGGCAGACTTGCTGAGGGTGCACTCAATCCCACTGTCCATGTCAGCAACAAAGATGCGGAACAAGACTGGTCCCAGCACCGATCCCCGAGGGACACCACTCGTTACTGGTCTCCAGCCAGACATTGAGCCATTGACCACAACAATTTGTGTGCGGCCATCCAGCCAGTTCTTTATCCACCGAGTGGTCCATCCATCAAATTGATGTCTCTCCAATTCAGAGACAAGGATGTCGTGTGGGACAGTGTCGAACGCTTTGCACAAGTCCAGGTAGATGACATTAACTGCTCTTCCCCTGTCCATCAGTTCTGTAGCCCCATCATAGAAGGCCACCAACTTGGTCAGGCAGGATTGCCCCATAGAGAAGCCATGCTGGCTGTCACCAAGCACCTTGTTGTTTTTCATGTGCCTCAGCATGCCTTCCAGGAGAATCTGCTCCAAGATTTTGCCAGGCACAGAGGTGAGACTGACTGGTCTGTAATTCCCCGAGTCATCCATTTTCCCCTTCTTGAAAATGGGGGTTATATTTCCCTTTTTCCAGTCACTGGGAACTTCACCTGACTGCCATGATTTTTCTACTGTGATGGACAGTGTCTTAGCAACCTCATTCACCAGCTCCTTCAGGGCCCACGGATGGATTTCATCAGGTCCCATGGACTTGTGCACATTCAGGTTCTTAAGATGGTCTCAAACCAGATCCTCTCCTACAGTGGGCCCAAGGTCTTCATTCTCACAGTCCCTGTGTCTGCCTTCAAAGACTTGGGTGGTGTGGTCAGAGCATTTGCCAGTGAAGACTGGGGCAAAAAAGTCATTCAGAACCTCAGCCTTCTCCAAATCCAGGGTAGCCAGTTCTCCTGATAGCTTCCGGAGAGGGCCCACATTGTCCTTAGTCTGTCTTTTACTTGCTATGTACCTATAGAACCCCTTCCTGTTACCTTTAACATCCCTAGCCAATTTTAATTGTGTTTAATTCTAACATCCCTAGCCAAGTTTAATTCTAAATCCAATTTTAATTCTAATACCCCTAGCCATTTTTAATTCTAACTTTCCTCCTCCTTCTCTCTCTCATTTCATGCTGAGACAAAGGAGATGGGAAGTAATTTTGCACAATGAAGCAGTAACTGCTTCAGGTCTCTAAGGCATCCAAGTGAGTACAAAATTACTTCAGTGGAAGGTGGTGGACAGAAGAGCAACTATGCTAGAAGCCCAAAGGGAGAACACAGATAATAGATAACACAACAGATAATAGTAACATGGAATACAATCCATAATACAAATAATGCAAGTTGCTATAAATTCACCTCCATCAGAAACTGTTCTTGTTTTCGAGAAAGAAAACTACATTTGGCATAGAGTTCTCTTTTATTTTGCAGTGAATTCATGTCTTAGTATTTGGGTCTTCTCTGTGTTTTTGTTTCGCATGTCCAGGTGTGAGAATAACCTATGTAATGGTAACATTCACAGGTGGCAGATGATGCATTACATAGCTTAAAACTGTTGATCCCACCAGAAGTGATAAATGCAATGAATCATCAGTGTTATGTCACCATGACAATGAATTGTGCATGAAAATATGATACCAGATACCAAGCACAAACTCAGGAAGTGGCTGCCAAGCCCGAAGTTGTGAAAATGGTCCTTGCCTCAAATATGATTTCCAGTACAAGGCTTCTGGTCACTCTGAAATGCAAGAACTTCATGTTGCAGTTATTTGTTGCAGTTCAGCTTTTGACAGCAACTTGGCATACATGGGAGGAAAACACAAGCTGTTGTCATGTAACTGGAGAAGAATTTTGTTTTTCCTGTGTCTGCTGTGGTCATGAAAATAAGGGAGAAGTAAAATACCATAAGGATTGAAATACAAGCTCCTTGTAATAGAGGCAGTGGAATAAAAGTATTTGATTGATGCATAACATCATCAGATGAAGGCAGAGGGTTCAACATGTTCTTTAGCACACTCATCTATCTGTGTCAACACTGAGTCAAAAGTATGACATATATTGCCATATTCAGAACCCTCACAAGTAAAGCAAATGGAAGGACGGCCTAGTGTCTAGAAAGCAGGTGTGACCTTCTATCCTTTGATTAGGGGTGAGTATGCTAAAAAGATAAAACAGTTCTACTGCAAAGGAGTCAAAATTGGTATAATTTGTTTTGCCTTTAGTGAATTTATTTCTCTTCTATTGTCAATAACTACTTTAGCTAGCCCTTTTGTGAACCTACAGAACTAAAGTAATGTTTCAGCTTACAGTTCAAGTCCCTATTAAAAACCAAAAAAGTATTTTTTTTTCTTCAGGAATTTAAAAATATTTTGGAGGATGAGTAGAAAGGAAAGTAAGAAAACAGTCTAAAAATCTTTTTACGAAAACTTACCGTTTTTAACACGTTGTGACCTGTTTTTTAGTCTATGAGTTCAGCAAACCCTATTGTCCAAGTGTTGTTTTAATGAAAAAGTTGATGCTAACTTGTGCATAATAGATCTATCAAGGCACTCCTTGGGCAGTTGAGAGGACTGAGCATGTACCAACAGCTTAATACCTGCACACTCTTCCAGGCTTACTACTGCATCAGCTGTGACTTTGCCTTACAGTGCACAGAAGCTGTGGCAGTGTTTGCCATGACAGACCCTGTCACATCTCTCTGCCTCAACAATCACTGAATCTCCAGCTTTGCGCATGAGCTGAGTGACTGCAGAGTACAACTCCAGGGCTAGAAAGGTGGGGATGAAGGAACACCCTGGCACTTCTATTCTAAAAGCAGTATACATGACAAGGAAAACAAAAATATATGTGGTTCTGAAAACAGAGCCAGTGCAGTACTTCGCATTGAGGACCAGACACATTTAAGCAGGAAGCCATTTATACTACCGAGCAAAAGGTTTTCCATCTTCTTTCTTTCAGAAGGTATGTGAGGGGAAAAGAAAGAATATTAACAGCATCTGAAACGTATAAAAGCTGTTAGATGTTATTCATCTGGCCCACTTACATCTCTACCTACTTCCCATGAGAAGCAAATGCAACAAGAAAACCTCCTGCCATTTACTTCGCTTTGCTTTCTCAGTGACCAAGCTACACCACTTCCAATTTTAGAGTTTTCTGAAATTAAGGTAGAAAAGGAGTTAATTTCCCTCAATATGAATTGTAGCATTGTGCTTTTATTTGTGTACTGTGTGAAAGTTATTCCAGGTGCTTTCCATGTCAATTTTTACTAGACAGGGAATCCAGTAAAAGCGGAAAGGTGCTTCCACCTTTAACATGGATTTCTACGTAAGTTAACAAAAGATTTCCTCCTCTTTTTTTTTGGTAAAGATTTTGGAAGGTTACATACGTTAACAATTTACCCAGAAACCTTTTCTTCATATAGTAATGTGCTGAGATTACCAGGAAAAATCCCGATCTTGAAAAATGCAGTAAATTTATACAGAGAAAGATAACAATAAAAAAATTACTCTGGGTAGAAACAAATTCAAATCATAACTAAAGTAACAGAATCAATTTCAGCAGAGGCAGAGGCATGAACTGACAGTCATAAAGCAATTTTAATCTAATGATAATTGCATTTATTCTTGAAACTCAGTGGGAAATTAAAAATATTTTGAAATTACCTGGATCTGATAAAACAAAACCTGCAGCTAAGAATTTGTTTTCCATCATTCAAAACAATATACTCATATGGCTTACAGTTACTGACTAAAATAGAGTCAGCTTTAATTTTTAACAGAAATGTTGGGTCTTCTTAGTTCATTTTTACTCTCCAGGTGAACACTCACCTGTAAATAATGAGTTCTTGAAAAATAAATCAAACTGGGTCACTGCAAAGTCATCAGGGACTCTGGGGATTGGTAACATGATACTGTGTCTTTTACATCTAAACTGCCAGTTTAAATCCAGTCTAGGTCAGCAGTGACTAAAGCCTACTGCTAGATGTTTCTTGTCATGCATAATGAGTTGGTAGACTTACTGCACTTTGCAGTGAAAAAATAACATTTATATATGGTCTTATGAAACTGTCACTGAAGACAGAATGGCTTCTGCAAAATAAACTATCCCATATTACAGAATCATAGATGGTTGATTGGAAGGGACCTCTTGTAGGTGACTTTGTACAACCCCTCTGCACAAAGAGGGACACCTACAGTCAGCTGCACAGGACCATGTCCAGGTGGATTCTGAGTATCCCCAAGAAGGAAGACTCCAAAACCTTTTTGGGCAACCTGTGCCAGGGCTCAGTCACCCCCATAGAAAGAAGTTTCCTCATGTTCACAGGGAACCTCTTGTGCTCCAGTTTGTGCCCATTGCCTCTCATCCTGTCACTGGGCGCTGGGCACAGTGAAAAGAACCTCTGCCTTCTCTGCACCCTCCCTTCAGATAGTAATTCAAATTGGTAAGGTGCCTTTGAGCCTTCTCATGGCTAACAGTCCCAGTTTTCTCAGCCTCCCTTTGTATGTCTTATTCTCCTGTCATTTAATCATCTTAGTGGTCCCTTGCTGGATTCTCTCCAGTATGTCCACGTCTCTCTTCTACTTGGAAGTCAATCACTGGACAAAGCACTCCAAATATATACCAGCAGTGCTGAGCAGAGAGCATGAATCACCCTGGCAACACTCCTAATGTCCAAGATACTTTTAACCTTTGCCACAGGAGCGCACTGTTGGCTCATGTTCACTCTGGTGTCAACCAGGACCACCAGGTTGTTTTCTGCATAGCTGCTTCAGACACTAGTCTTGCCAATACGTTTCTCTAAGGTCAATGTGATCTCTCTGAGAAATACAGGTCTTCCCTTCAGATGGGGCAAATGTCTGAAGCTACTGAAAATAAGCAAAGCTGACTTATTTCATTGTAGGGCTAATATATACAAATGCACACCAGACAAACTTATAGATCACTTTTCAACTGAGCTAGAAAAATCTGAAGCAAATAACATACTGCAAGGCAGTGTAAAGAGATGCGATGAAGACACAAACAGAGAAATACACTGTTCAGATAACATGAAATGCTCTGTTTACAAATCGGGTCCTAAGCTTCCATGTTTTCTACTCAATATATGTTCAAATCTAAGAAGTTCTGATTTTCTGGAGTAGCAAAATTAACTGTAGATATGTAGTTCAAATGTTTATACTACCACATCTTAGTGCATCACAACCCTGATACCTCAAGATAATACTTAAACTGATTTATAGGTGGGCTGACTGCCTCCATAAGTAATGGTATTCATGCCCACTGAGGCCTACACACATTTCCTGAAAGAAAAAGAAATGTTTATTTTACTGCTTAATCACTTCTATTGTAATTAGGTAAGGAACTACACATTTGTTTCAAGGTATTATTTTACTACTTCCATTTTGCTGTTGTTATTTTAACATGTAGTACGTCTCTTCTCTTGTCTCTGCCAAATATATGCTATTTGAACGAGTTATTTTACAATCAGGACAGACCACAGTGGACCTCTCTACAGGAGACATTCCTGCCCTGCCATCCTTACTATAAAAAGATTTTTGTGAACTCCTAATACTAGACCATGACTACAGAAACAAATTATCTCTTTATTAGGAAAGCACCAACACCACATTCTTCAAAATTACTGGAATTTTATTTGCCTCAGGCTTATGACTTGCAACCAAAGACATTGTGCAAAGAAAGCAAAGATTAAGTACACTTTAGGGAAAGGTGATAATCCACATTGGTAACATAGAAGATCAGTCTGATGAAAGAAGCCATCCATTACACTATATAGATTGCAATATTCAATAGCATTTTTTTTAACCCAACTTTTTTAATCAAGGAGAAAAAGTTAAGCAAAGTTTACAGTAGGCATAATTTTGATACAATTCAAAAAGCGTTTTTCTGAAGATCATCAAGCATAAAGTGTAAAAATGCACATCGGACAAAGTAGATGAAGGCTAACTACTGTACATTTATAAGCTATTAAACAAAGTTGCATATATGTACCACAGTGTAAAAATCCAATACAGAACAAATAAAAACTTTGAAAACTGCCTGATGAAAAATAAAATAACCAGTGGCTTTTAATGGCTTTTCCTGGTTATCAATGCTACAAAACTTTTTTTTTTCTTTCCAATGCCACTGAAAAACATTCTATCAAATGATAAAACCAGGCACAATCAAACCATTACCAAGTTAAAACCAGCCCATAGAAATATACTATCAACCCACATTTTCCATCAAAAGGTTTTTTGCTGTTCTTTTGTTCTTAAATCTTTTGCGGCCCATTTGGTCACAGTATGTTACATTTTTTGCTTTTTTACACCATGATATCATATGTTTGTCTGGCACTATCCTAAAGCTAATTTATAGAGAGTAAGGATACAGAAACAACCCAATGTCTATTTGACAAACTGTATTTACTGGGTGTAAAATAGGAGAAGGGAGAAGAAAAGGGGAAGGGGTCAGTTCTGCCAAGAAAATAAACCCTATGGATCACTCATCATCACTTCCGCTTGCTTCCGACTGGTCCTAGAGGTAAGAGACACAAGACAAGTCAGAAATTCTTTGCCAGCTATGCTGTGCAATTTGTTAAAGAAGGAAAAAAAAATGAAAAAAAAAGAAAGGAAAAAAGAAAGTAACAGGAAGAAAAATTACAATTAAACTGTCAAATCAAGATAGCCTTAAGAAAGGTATGATGTTATATAACATTTCTTTTTCATGACATTTCATTAAATTGCTGTCGACTTCTTTAGAGAAGGGAAGACACAGAGTCAGGAAACACCAGATCTTTCTTTCTATGCAGACATTTAACAACTTGGAAGAGCTCTGTTTTCATTTGTTGCAATAGTAGAAGCACCCACCAAAGGAAAAAAAAAAATGTCAAGCCATCAGTTTTTCATCTGTGGACAAAAGCAAACAGACCGTGAGGTTTAAAGATTCAATGAAAGTAGATCAGCTCCAAGAAATGAGCTCTGAATTTCTTTGACTTCTTGTCTTTCAGCATTTTGACCAGATCTCATAAGCACACCCAGGTACATTTAACACCCCTGCCTAATTTTCTCACGATGATCACTACAGATTAAACATTTGTTTAAGCATGAATAGTTAAGAACTCTTACAGCAAGTGGGACAGGGTAGAGACACAATCACTGTAACCACTTCCACAGTCTCAGTGATCAAAACTTACATTTTCATCTTGATCCTCATCACTATCATCATCACTCACAACAGGCTTGGCTTTGGCTCGGCTTTGCCTCTTCTTGCCTTTTCCCTTCTCCCGAGTTTTTTCCTCCTTCTTATTTAACTTGATTTTGACTTTCACAGATTTTGCTGCAAATATTTTAAAAGACTACATTTAACTTTTCACTTTTAAATGCTGTCTCTGTTTACAGAAATTCACCCTTGGTAGCAGCCTGATACTTCCTTCTGTCCTTTAACTGCACTCTGGAACAATGAAGAAGAGGTATTTGATTTTATTTCTCTACTTCTGTAAATTTTTAAAAATCATTTGTATCAAACTATAAAGAGTAACTTTAAGTTGACCATGTGCATTCTTTTCACTCTCAGAATGCACATTGTCTACAGGTCCTGTGAGAAGATACACATCTAAAAATATTTTCTTCCTTGCACATAGAAATATTTATCCTTTGTACAAACAGACATTTTATTTAAACTACAGAAATGCTATGCAGAGGTGACTGATTGGCAAAACATGAGTTGCATGCTTCACAGACCTGTGTGACATATTTGGAAGGGTAGCTCAGGGCCAAATATTACAGTTTCTGTAATCAGACAGCTAGGGGAGCTGGACTATATGGGCAGATCTATTGGTTGGCAGAAAATGGAATGAAGGGATCCCTCATTTTCCATTGTATCATGTTTGCTAGTCTCCAGTGACTGACAGAGCGTCACCTCCTGCTTCTGAAACAATACAAGTTTCAATTAGGCCTCGTCAAACTGAAGAACATTTGCAACACCTTCTGGTTCTTAACCAGTTAGTGAGTTTTCTAGGTCACACCATGCCTGAACGATGATCACCCATGGATAAAGCCTGTTTCAAATTTCACCAGGAACTTCTATTTACAAATAACATGAAGAGGACCAGAAGGGTTTATACTCATGTTCAGTCAAATCAGCTTCTAAAAAGCACGCCTGTGATTTGTTTCTGGCTTAAAAATAGTTAACTGTACTCTAAGGGGTACAGGCAGAACATACAGCCAAAAACTTAAAATGACTGTTAACACCCAAAGTAGCAAACTTAGTAAGTTACTCTTGCCAACAGAAAATAGAACCTTATAATCAGTCTCCATGCAGAAACTGTGGAAAACCTCCCCTTCCATCCCTAGACGTACTTTTATCTCAGTATTGAGGAGGGGACTCACATTCTGATTCTGATTCTTCGTCTTCTTCTTCTTCTTCATCATCGTTACTTTCATCCTCACTTTCTTCTTCTTTGGCAATCTTCTGTCGTGCACTTTTGAACACAGACTGAAGAACAATAGAATCCTCATAGATCTATGGTATGAATACAAATCTATGTCAGAATTGTAAAGTCAAGAAGTATCAAAAATTTACAGCACAGACCTTCATTTCCAATGCAAACTCAGAGAGTACACAGCCTTGTTGCATGAATTTTACAAGAAATGCCAACATTAAATTTTCATGCTTTAAATTAAGAAATTTGTCAATAGTGAGCACAAAAAATCAGGTTTTAAAATGTATTACATATGAAATGTCCAGTTAGTGTTTTTCTGATAATTTTTACTGCCACAGGAACTATTGTGTGTTTTTATTAGATCATCACAGCCTTTAAAAACTGCCAAAGCAACAGACTTCAGCAGAAAGCACCCTAATTTAAAAATGGGTCTTAGTCTAGTGATACAGTTGATGACAGTGGCTAATTATCTACAGTTATTTTCTGAAAACCAAAGTGGCCACAAGGAATATAATATATCCCAAGCAGCTCATTCCTTCCTTCTCTCACACAGACAAAGTACTTGTTCTAATTTTAGCACGTTTTCAAACATTCTGTAGCTTGCCATGTATCTCTGGTACCTCAGATTTTCTCTTTAAACTCAAGCAGGAAGGGACTCAACGGTGAGAGAACTACATTTGACTTGTAACACACTTTTCGGATTAACATGGTAAAAATCTTGCTGCCATGCTGAGTATCTGGTCCTTGCAAATGAGCTTGCACATTTTGTTGTGTAAAATGTCAGGAGCCAAGCCGTGGACAATTTAGCACTGAACAATTAAGAATAGTTAATAGAAGGGTATAGAGTCACAGAATCGCAGAATGGTTTGGACTGGAAGGGACCTTAAAGCTCATCCAGTTCCAACCTCCTGCCACGGGCAAGGACACCTTCCACTAGACCAGGCTGCTCCAAGCCCCATCCAGCCTGGCCTTGAACGCTGCCAGGGATGAGGGAGCCACAGCTTCTCTGGGCAACCTGTGCCAGTGTCTCACCATCCTCTCAGTGAAGAATTCCTTCCTAATACCTAACCTAAATCTCCTCTCTTTCAGTTTAAAGCCATTCTCACTTTTCCTGTCACTACATGTCCTTGTAAAAAGCCCCTCTATAGGTTTCTTGTAGGCTCCCTTTAGGCAGCACTGGAAGCTGCTCCAAAGTCTCCCCAGGAGCTGTCTCTCCTCCAGGCTGAACAAGCCCAACTCTCAGCCTGTCTTCACGGCAGAGGTGCTCCAGTCCTTTGAGCATCTTTGAGGTCTCTTCTGTACTTACTCGAGTATCTTCACATCCTTCTTGTGTAGGGAACACCAGAGCTGGATGCAGAACTGCAGGTGGGGTCTCATGAGAGCAGAGTAGAGGGGTAGAATCCCCTCCCTCAACCTGCTGGTCATGCTCCTTTTGAGGCAATCTCATCTACCAACACCTCCAAGCCCTTCTCCTCAGAGCTTCTCTCAATCCATTTTCCACCCAGCCTTTAGCTGTGCTTGGGATTGCCCTGAACCACATGCAAGATCTTTCTTGCACTTGGCCTTGCTAGACTTCATGACCATCATCACTTGAACCACCTTGGCTTTCATACTAGTCCTTTGCCTATTATTACATTATTTCCTTGTATAAAAGGACACTGGGTATTTTTGAGAAAGGTAATAGAAGTTTTTTGGCTGCCATTATACAATCTGTACGTTAAAACTGCTCTAATGCTCTGCAGGTTCAACAAAATTAATTAAACTTTTTTTTTTTAAAAACTTCACATGAAATATGCAATCTCTCTTCACTTGACCACTATGTCTCACTGCAGGCTGTTCCCCATTCTGTAAGTACTGCTGTACATTTTGTTGTGAGATGTTTGACTGCTCTTGACCATGATAAAATTTCTTGACATATATGATCATGAATGTTTTGAAAAGTTTTTTCTCCTATTGTCTTACGACATTAGTGGGCTGTGAGACCCTACAGCTTCCTTCCTCTAAGTCAAGAGATTGATTTTTAATTATGCCCACTTCTTTTCAAGTCAGCTATTGACAGAAGCCCCTCAGTTCCTCATGAGGATCATTTATTTTTCTTACACACAGGCTTAACATATTTCATTGTTCCTAGGAATGGCTCTTTAAACTAACCTTTCTCTCCTTTCCCAGAACAAACACTTTTCTAAGACAAAAAAGAATTAAGGACACATGCTACATTTCATTTTTTAATGCCGGTCACTACATATTTGAAGTATCACTGTGACCCAGACTTTTAAACAGGATTTCCTAGGGAAATAAAGAGGTTTTAAAAATTATTTAAACTTAATGTGGAATTGTTTGCAATATTCAGTATCTATTACAATCCAGAAAAAACCTGGCACTGTTTCAGGAAAAGCTATGCAAATAAAAGTTTTCTTATTTTGACCAAAATCCAATTCCAGCAGGTTTCAAAAAAATAAGTAGCAATGACAGTTAAACTTCCTTAAAACTGGAGAAGCAACGACAACAAGAGCTTCACAAGAAATGACAGCCTTAATAGCAAATCTTCTGTTTCAATAGACACGTAATATTTTTAACCCCTTACATGTCTGTGTTTCATTTGACCATTATAACATGAAGAGCGTTTCAAATAATTGAGGTTGCACTCAACACTGAAGTTGAGGACAAAATCCTCAAAATGCAGTCTCTCTCCCTGAAACCCCTCGTAAGTTTCCAGCTCAGATGGAACTGCTCTGTGCCAAAGAAAAGCAGCATGCATCATGCTAGCAGAACAACTCAAGTTTTACTTGAGGTCACTGTGTACTTAAACAACTGCCTGAATTAGCCTGTTGTTTTTGGGTGTGCATGCAAATCTAGTTTACTGATGTGAACTGGTATATCAGAGGAAAGCTGGACACGAACTATTGCAAAGTACATGAAGTAGCCTTAAATAATTGACTGCTGTAGAAGTGTCCTACAATTCTCTGGAAAACAAAATGAATGGCATGAGAACTTACTAGAAATAAACCTTAAAATGATACTTATGAGTTATCTGGGCTTCATGCTATAAATAAGTAATGCTAGCTCTGGTAATTAATGTTTGTACACTGGAATAGAAAATAGTACTGCAACACTCTCATATAAATTGGGTTATTTCCAAACAGAACAGCAGTATCTACTCAATGTTTCTACCCACTCAGGATTATTCCTGTCAATTCTACCACCTCTGCTTAACAAGAGTCCAGTTTCCCATTAGCAACTTGAGTCATTCTCATGAGGCTAATTTCATTATTATTCCCATTTAGCTACTACTTTGATTTTTATCTCTTCTACCAACTTTTACCATACTCTAAAGTCTCTGTGACAGTTTTTGGTAGTACTAGCTTTCCTTCTTTTTTTTTTTATTAAGTGATTATCATTAGACGTTTATATCTGTTTTACTGACATGGGACTAAGCAGTAAACTGCAATTTACACTTGGACAGGTAGCAAATTTTTGTCCCACACTTCCTACCATTATTAATTTCCATACTAAAGTATTTTTTAGCTGCTTTATAGGTTGTTTCCATATAACTGAAGACAGTAAAAATACTGCATATATTACAGAAAACATTTTATGTCTCTAGATAGCAAAAATAATCACAAAATGATGAGCTCTATTTAAGAATCCTTAATAACTAATTGCATTCTTATTTTAATTTTTAATTCTTCAATTTTATTATAAACTCTCCAGGTCAGCTAAGGGTCATCAGTCATGTTTAGGAATTTGAATGATGCATTAGTATTGGCAGCATCAGCCTTCGGCTTACTTTTACTTAGGCTTCTTCTAAGAAATTCTTCCTCTCACACATTAGAGGAGTTGACTTCATGTTCTCTGTTTCAATTTAATACTGTGTTTGCATCACACGATTTGGACTTCACCTATGAAAACAATCATCCAACACTATGTTTCATGGTATTGTGACAACTTTCTTATCTGTCATCCAGATTTTGTAGTCAGTCCTTCCTTTTCTGCCAGTGTCCTGTTCCAAATTCACAGCACTAAGTACATTCTTGTCTGTAATACATCTGCTTGCGACGAGATATCTTGTCTCCTAAACCTCTTTAGTAGTTTATTACTACTGTCTCTTAAAATCGACACCTCTACACACACAGCCTTTTACCATAGACTGAAACAGTCTTAACTGCAGCTCTAACTACACAGATAAGAAAAAAAGAGATCTCTGAATCAGAATCAAGTAATTTTCACTGCATGCACACAGCTGTATCAAGTGAATTCTGGATGATTCCAGGAATCGGGTCATTTTTCTCTACTCAAAATAAGAATTAAAACACAGGATTTATATACAGAATATAAAAATCCACAAGCACTGAAAACATTAGGTAGGGAAAACCTGTATGTTTAACACAAAGTGGTTCATTCAGACCTGTGATCCCTCCAAATTGAATGTCTGAGCATTGTGGCACAGCAACATGACATCTTTCTCCAAGTCTCCAAGACTTCGATATTTATGATTGCGAATTCTTTCCTGTTGCATTTGTGAAGGAAATGAAGAGAAGTATGGAAGGGCAGTGCAGAAAGTGGTGCAGAAAGAAAAACAACAGACAGGATACTAAATCAGTATTTGATTTCAACACATTAAAAGCTTTCTCTTTAAAAAAACAACAAACAACAAAGAAAACCAAAACAAAACCCCAAGCATCAAGACAAGTACTTGTTTAAAACAAATAAATAAAGTCTTAAAATGTATTGTTAATATACTACTCAAGAAAATATACAGGATAATAGAGTAAAAAATTAAGCAATTGCTGTATAAACTAGAAGGTAGAGAAGCAACAGAAATGGAGCTCCTGTGGTATAAGGAGTTACAGTTTCTTCTTTTCAGCACAGAAACAAAATAAGCTGTGACATGAATCAAAATCACAGTTAAAACATTACCTAATATGCAACAAGTTGCATAAATCCAATCTGACAAACTGCATTTGGATCTGACTTAGCTATTCCAAGACGTGATGCTAGTTTAGGGATGACTAAATTCCCCTAAAACCATTAAAACTTTTCAAACAGTGCGTTTTTATCGAAGATGTACTTCACAGATTTGTAATAAGGTATTTGAAAAAAAGACGCTGAGATGTCATTTCTGGAGGGTCATTCATGTCACATGGCTTCATTTTAATTTGGTTTTGAAATTATAGTGATATACTGCAATATACACTAAATAAAATTCCTAACAAGGTGTGTTACAATGTTTAAAATCTAAGCCACAAATACAGGTAAATGCAATATTCACATTCTTGTAGTTTTAATGCAACTTCACAGTCACCCTTTTATATAACATAGAAATGGATGAATCTCCACTTCCAAAAAAGGTTACCTTTATTTTTTTGAAGTCGACTGGTTTCCTAATCAATTCATAATACTCTGGTAGTTCTTTCCTAGAAGGGAGCTGAATGAAGACTTCACTTAGCTGACGTCCTGAACTGTTGAGACAAACAAACCCATAATGTAAAGAATTACTAGAAGTTTCTTACAAAACACACACCCTTTGTGCTGTTGAACTAATTTATTACCATCATAGGATCCTATGGGTAGAAGGCTTTATATAAGCAGGATCAGGACTTCAATCTGAATTCCACAGTAGTTCACTGAGTAGAGAGTCTTGCATTTTTCAGTTTGTTCTAGTCTCAGCTAATTTTTAGCAAGTATCCCTCCTGTCACTGTAAGTTTATCTTCCTGGTCATTTTATAGTCGTTTTGTACTCTTCGGTCATAGCAAACCATTTGTTCTTACTGATTTCCACTATACCAGACCCTGATTGTTATCAGACTTAACCAGATGTTACCACAACAACAACAAACATAGTAACTTTCATTAACTGACTGCTAGGTTTCTGCAAAGATCCCTGTAACTGTATTGAAAATCATACTGCCATTTGTACTTTTCCAGTCATCTGAAATAAAGTGATGGGTTATCTAAAAGCCTTTCATACTCTAGGAACATTGCCTATCGCTTACAGGTGTTCAGAATTTCTAAGATTTCCAGATTTCCCATTGTTCATCCCTTACAGCTATTTCTACAGTTCCAAATCGGGTTTTGGGGGCTTTTGTAGATCTTCTTATTTGTGGCTTCCCAAATAATACATGGCTATAAGTCAACCTGGAGAGGCAATGTGTTGATGGCACTTCCAGGTTTTCTTTTTTTTATCCTATGTGTATGTAATTTTTTTCACAAAATAGCAGAAAAAAGCTCTCCTGAGAAGAACTAATTCATGGCACATAGCATTCACAACCAATTCCCAGCCCACATTCACATGATTCCTGTTCCCACAGATACTCAAAAAAGCTTTCTCTGTTTCCCTATTTTCTCATTTGCATCTTCAGATGGTAACTTCCTGGTCTCCACCTGAGCTCGTCCCATGCCGTTACCCTCCATAGTCATATGTGATCTTACCAGACACATTAAACTAATACTGCATCGAAGGTTAACTGAGGCAGTTCTGTCATGGAGGGTAAGGATGATAAAAAGCATGGAACTGCTCTGCCTTTTATGAGAGTCGTTGAGTACCTACTATATGTTAAGCATTTCTTGATGTCTGATACAGCATCAGAGTTTGAGCAGACACTATTCTTCTTATGGACCTGAACCAATGAACAAGAATAAACAGAATTTCCTCACTTCCTACATTTTCAAGTAGCTGTTGATCATCTAATCTAAGATTTCTTACTGTTTTCCGTTTTGTCCTGGGACACTGCTGTTCTTCATATGCCCTGCATCAGAGGACAATAACGTAAACTTTCTGACTGCAGCTTGCTAATCAGTGCTGTCCAACCAACAGCCTGGGTGCCAACTGGCAGCTAGAGTATTATTCCACCCAATGCAAACCTAAGCCTCTGTCTTGTCCTGACAACTGTCTGACTTGCAGCAGCAGAAGCCATTCCCTTTGCCTGCTTAGCAGTAACTGCCAGGCTGCCTCCTAGATTACAGCAAGATTGTGGCACATGTATGTACACACTTGTGGGTGTTGCCCCTGCATGGTGAGAGCACTGCACATCTCTGTCAGAGAAGATGAGAGTGACCTACTCCATCAAGCTGTTCGCTTAGATACCCTGAAGACCACCTGCACCTCATACTCGAGGTAGTTACTATCGATTTCATCCAACAGAACCAATTTATTTGGGAAGCACCCTGAAATAGAGGAAGTAATAAAATGACCAGATAATTGTCATTCCAAGACTTACTATTTCTTTCGTGTCAGCAAGTAATTGTGGAACTCAGGCCACTGCACCTCCCATCTTCTTTGGTACTGAGTCACACCAAAAAGGTTAATTACTTTCATATTTCCCCTGCCGAAGTGGGAGGTGTGCATACTATGGGTTTAAACCCACCAACCTTGTTAATGATCTATGTGAGTGACTACTTCATGCCATCTGACAGAACTTGTCTTCATCTCAGACTCTCAAAGACAAACTGAAAGCAACGTAAGGAAAAGCAATGTGACCGACTAAATCAACATGTGTTTCTAGTTCTTTGCAAATCAAGGACTGTATTTTTTTTTTTTTGTTAATCCAAAGAAGTTTTGAACCCTCACAGCTGAAACTGAGATCAATTAAATTTGTTCTGAACCTACAGAACTCTAAGTACTCTGTGAAATCAGACCTCTAGTGTCCAAAAGGGGTACTCCTTATTCCTCATTTGTAAAGTAAGGATAAAATGTGAAAAAAGTTCTGTATCTGCACAATATTAAGACTCCTTCTGAGCATTACAGAGAAGCCCAGGGGGAATTCAGCCATTCATTCATTATGTGATCAGCATTCACCTTGTACACATGCAAGGCACTGGTCCTCTGGAAAAGCAACAAAAAGTAAGGTAGCACCCTGTCATGCAATTACACACTATACTGTAACAAACCTTCCTGAGGGAATTGCATTAAGCCTTTTGTTTGTTTTATCCTGTTGATCTGTGTGCTTGATTTCACAAACTTAAGTTATTTTAACAAATCTGTGCAATATACTGACATAAGATACAGATGTAAGCTAATCCTTTGAAAAGTGTGATAACTTACTTTCCAAAATTTGCGCTGGATTTGCTATGCAGAAGGATTGACGTATCACTGCTGTGTTTTAAACTTCAGCAGCTTCCCTTTAACGGAAGAATCTGTTTGAGAAAAATTACTAAACCACTGCTGCTGGTATTGCTTTAACTATGCTTCAGAGCCTAAATACAAACAGAATGATTTAAATACAAAAAAAATACTCTAATTTTGATCAAATTTTAAAACATATTCAGCATATTTGTCCTATTAAAAAAGCTCCTGATGATTATAGAGCTTTTTATCTAATGGCTATGTAATTTTTTGCCCTTTTTCATATACCACCCACCCTTATGTTGCATTTTATATTAAAAATATATCAGCAGTAAATTATTAAACAGCAATATCCTATTTTCAAGATGGAAAACTAGCCAACTGTGATTTGTTCACAGATTCTTTTAAACTAAGAACGTCACAGAAAACCTTCAAGCTTTTGCTTGATACAATTAATTATCAAGAATCATTTAAGGCTGTGAAAGAAAAAGCATTAAGGGCATGAAATATTCAACAGACAGAAGACTACAGCCTGGTTTTGTCTACTCAGATCAATAACAGCTTATTCTGTCCTATCATTTTTATAGAAACTCCTCTCACAAAGAAATATTATCTTCTGCTCCCTTTGTATATGTGCATCTATACTGTATTGTGAACTTTTCCCACATAATCTCAAATGGTTGTGTCTTGAATACAACAGGGGAAATTTGGCAATTATTAATGCAACTCTGATTTTAATCCCCATCTCCACTTTTGTAATTAGAAAATAATAACCACAACAACTACCACATAAAAATCATGCGCAGTAAAAATCACTTAACGGTTGCCTAGCAACTAGGAGGCTATGTGCTGAAGGGAAGAAGGACCAGAATAAATTAAGAGACCCAACTGTGAAAGAACTGCTGAGTGACAGTTCATTGCTACTGCATCAGCTCCACATGCTAGTCCTAGGCGTGCACACATGAAAAATTCTTGCATGTTGTGTGAGTTAATATTCATACAAAAATACTGCTAGTTTTCAAGACATTCTTGCTTAGAAAAGTATTTGTGCTCAGTATTTCTGATTTTATGTCATTTTTGTCAAACTGCTTACACCCATTTAATCAGTATTACCTTCAGTGGAATTAAGTGCAGGAACAATTAGACCTCATTTGTACAAGGGTCCTTTTATGTTTGTTTTCCCTGGCAGTATGTGGCCAGAAGCAAGCTGCCACTGACCAGTCAAAAGCATTACTGCTATTGACACCCCTTCTCCTTTGGATTGGAAGACGAGACAACTATGAAGCTGAAACTGCAAGACTTTCTCACATTTCTGGCAAATTTCACACTTCTAACAAATACTGAAATTCAGTTTAGAGTGGGTGGAATGGAGAGTCCTGCCCTAGTCAGAGCACTCACAATCAGAACCATGGTGTGCAAATTACAACTCCTAATCAAATATAACTCACAAGGACGCTCCTTAAACAAAAGCGTATGCATGGGAGGAGAACTAGAAGAGCTCACAGAACAAGGTGGTTCCTTGGTATTTAACAACTTCCAACACTAACACAGCTATGTAGGGAGTTGAGTCATTTTCATCAAATGTA
This sequence comes from Pezoporus wallicus, assembly GCF_028554395.1. NCBI lineage: Eukaryota > Metazoa > Chordata > Aves > Psittaciformes > Psittacidae > Pezoporus > Pezoporus wallicus. The sequence continues at coordinate 645,363 of NW_026637546.1, forward strand.
TTTAATAGTTCTTTCTTTTTTGGAATTGACTGCAATAATACATGGTGGACCTGTCCCTATCATTGAAATGAAGTGGGTCAAAATACTTAAAAATATAATTCCTGGTTTTGACATAAGGCTGTGTATTCCATTACTCTGGTTTGGCTATAAATAAGAATTATTTGCTTTGTGTATTTGAATACTCAAGAGTACCACTTGGCATAATTAATTACTAGTTAGATTAGCAATGGCTAATTACATCACTCACCATTTTACAACAGTTAAAATCTGGCAATTCGAGAAACATGGGGAAACAGTCTGAATAAAATCCACTTAATATAACGAAAAAAGAAATTCTCTCACTGAGCTATGTTCTGTAAGAATACTATGGCCACAAATGTAAACATTTTGGCTTTAATGCTGCAGTGATTAAAATACTAGGCACCACAGAGAGGGGAAGTCTCTTGCTAAGCAGGAAACACAGACAGGGCACAACAATCACAACCTTTAATTTTCTTATCATCTTTATTAAAATGTGGTCGATGGCCACGTGCTACGGGGAGCAGGCTTTGTGAAGTTCGCCAATACACCATGCATGTCCTTACTTTAAGTCTCACAAACAGCAGAGAAAGGCTGGTTATAAATGAAAATCACTGTATATACTAAAGCTACCAGCACCCTGGGACTCTTGAACTCAGCTGTGACTATCTAAACAAAGGTAATGCAAACTAGCAGTAGCATCAAACTGGCACCTAGACAGGAACTGTCAAACTCAACATAATGCCAAAGAGGACAGTGTACTGTAGGGAAGATGAAGGATTACAAGGTATGAAGTATCATTCCTTTTCTCCACTTAATTTCAACAATCAGAGAAGGGAAGCTACACTTACAGCTTGTATTCCTCTAAAGTAAGAAATAAAGGTAAAGCTTCAAAAGAGAACAAAGATAGTTTGGGGGACTAAGTCTGCATGTGCATGATGCAAAATCAACAGCTGGGGCTCAAATTTGGCATACAAGTTCCTTATTACGAAAAGAACACTGAACTCTAGTAAAATTGCCACCATTTCCAAATTGATACAAACAAAACTGACATACAAACTCATTTTGCTTTCTCATAATATAACATACATATTACACATATGATTCTGCGATTATCCATTTCTATGGGCATTCCTAACTTTAGAGGAAAGGAAAGACAGGTTAAATGCATCAGAACTGGAAAAAAATTGTGACAATAATGCTGGACTGATGCATTTCAACTTACTCTCTTGTAAACAGGGGTTGCACACTGCAAGATTACAACAAAGTACAAGGCTGCAAAGGGACCTGCTATGGGTGAGCAGAGACATCTTCTACTCACTCCATCAGGTGATCAGATGCCAGAGGATTCTGACCACCTTTTCTACCTTACTTTTGCTTCATTACAGATTTATTCTCCATTCTAAGACATTACAGGTGAAACCTAGATCAACTCAGCTTCACCTATGACGGTGAAGCAGTGTAGGAGAAAAAAAAAGGCTCTGCATCTGTAGTACTGCTCTGTATCTACAACTGGCAATATGTTTTACAGTATGATACTTAAAGCTGAGTAGTAAGAGCACAGGTGCAGTTTTAAAAAGGTAGCACTGAATTCAGTAAGCATTTTTACTTCATAATGATTTGAGGTGCATACCCCACAAATCTTCAAATTGAGGTACATCTATTTGGTTGTAGGTAAACAGAGATAAACACAAAGATATGATAAAAAAATGTCTATCAACATGAAGAAAAGCTTAAAGCACATCACCCAATACTGTCATCTGAAGCAGTCTGCAAGAAGCAAGTATTGTCATCTTGACAAGGACCTCAACTGCTCTCACACCAAAGGCATCCAAACAGTTGAACATTTTCACAGTGCTCATATCCATTTTTACTACATCCTTTATTTCAAGGGGAACACCTCAGTTATCAGAATTCCAAGAAACTAATGCAGTTAGGCTGCCAGACAAGTCAAATTTCAGCATAAATACTTAAGGTTTATCTCCTTTGGTGTACTCCTAGTTCTCTAGAAAGAACTTTGGTTCTGTACAGCTTGTAGCTATAAATTGGTCTGTAAGAATTATTAAATTTATTGTTAATGGAATGTTGCATTAAAATCAGTACCACGTTCAGATGTGGGAATGAGAAAAAAGGGAAATAGTAGAGTTCCTATACAGTATGGCATAAAAGAGGAAAATCTGAAGAAAATCTTGAATAAAAAGCATGTCCTTTGCACTGAGGACATGACAGAAATAAACAGTAATTTGACTTCACCCTAACTTCACTGTCTTGCATGGAGTTCTTTACTGGCATTTGCAAGTAGCTGGCTATCTACCTCTGAAGTTCCTTTACAAAGAATTATATGCTCCATTTCTCTAAACTGAACATTTACCTCAAATTTTGCTAATTTGTCTTTAATCTTATTTGACATTTATATAATAACTGTGTAGATCAAACTTGAGTTTACTAGAGCTTATTCCTTGTATTATTGTATCCTCTAGCTTTCCAAGACACAGGCAACCCAGCCTATTTTGTTGGATGCTTTTTAAATAAGGAAGGAAAAGATTGTACTTGTCCCCAAATGCCTACAAGGGAAGATACTAATGAAGGCATATATATGGCCAGTCCTTTCCTGTGACAACATCATAACTGGAACTCTAGATTTTTGTGGGGGTCATGGAAAAATGTTTCTTTTAAAAAAGAAAGGTTTTAATCAGAGCACAGAAATGATTCTGCATTTACAAGGAGCTCTTCTCCAAAGCCAGGGGAAGCATGAGAGAAAGCACACAGAGATTCTCGCAAATGTTAACAATGCATTCCCTTATTTTATTTTTTTTTTTTTTTTTTGGCTGCTGGCTTTTTAACTGCAACAAAACTTACAAAAGACTGAAGAATTGGTTTTAACAAAGCTATGCAAGACAAAGTCAGTAAGATTTTGCATGGGTATTCCCTGATTACCTTCTGGGACAAAATCAGCTCTCTGTGGCCTGGATCAGCCCTCTGGACTTTCATAAAACAGAGATTAAACATCCATTAGCACTGAAAATCTAAGCTAATGACAAAGATGATTTCAAGCATTCAAGTACTAAATACATGAAAAACTTTTTTTTTTTTTTTCCTTTTTCCCAGATGAAGCTTATGGCCTACTTTCTTTCAATAAACCTGTCCCTTTATACTTGCCCCAATTGTCTTCACACACACAAAAGCCCAGAGCTGAACAAACATGAAACCCCAACAAAGCTGAGGGGTTCCAATGCTTAAAACCCACTTAATCCTAAAGCTGAAAATCATTCAAAATGTTCATCAAACTCCAGAACAAACTTAACCCCATAGCTTTTATGATATTAAAGTTTCCTGATGTCTAAATTTGCAATTCTGTTACATCCCAGTTTTCATAGGATTGGGTGGTTTGATGCAAGCTCAGAAAAAAAAAATCAAAAATCAGAATACAGACGCTTGGAACTCTTCTGTATAGCTCATCACACTGGAGAACTCAGTTTAACAGTCATTGTTAATTCCTAACAGAACAGAGCTCCATACACTTCTTAGAGTGGGAACTAATTCTGTCTTGCGTAAATGTGGGCTCCCGGGTGAGGCAACAGGATACTTTATCACTAAGTAATAGCACAGTTGTTAACTTTGACACAGCTTAGGTATGAACTTCCTGGGGCGCAAGTGAGAGGCAAAAATCTTCCAACTTCTCCAGTAATTATCAGTAGCTAAACTCTACTAGAAGAAGTAACTTTGCTTGCTATTTTAGAAAGGAGAAGTAGGCACCATGATCAGAAATGCTTGGCTTCAGGAGAAATATTAAGGCTAGGGATACAAAATGAAGAGATGATTCCTTGCAGCCCTGACTAAAATAAGTGAACTTAAACACTGTTTCCTTCTCAGCTATTCTGTTAGTCCAGATTCACAGCAAGCTGTGTACACTGAGTTTGTAGTCAGTTTCTTGCTCATCCTATCTGCTTCTGTGAATACTGTTCTGATGCAATAAACTTTTTGATGTACTCTATAGACAGGCCAAAGATCACAGAATGCTTCATTTCAACAGTTGTGTGCCAAAAAAGTCAGGCATCCCAGCCCTGTCTGCTTTGCCACGTACACCCTGAATTAAACTTGTACAAGCAGACCCAGAACAGGAGTTGCAGAAAAGGAAGGAGAGCAACTTGCCATTTTATGTGACAGACTGAAAGCTGTTTAAATGCAGAAATTATATTGTTACCTAACACAAATACTTCTTGATTCTCTCTGAATGCCCTTAATACTCATTTAGCTTGTGATTTCTCTTTATATGAATTAAGTTATTCAATGTACAGCAAAGAAGGGGTAAGTAAACATGAAGGCTTTACTGATTTTTGACAAATATGAGTTAAAAAATATAACTTCCTCAAACAAGTCTGATTCAAGATGCTATTAACTAATTCTCAGTTTCTTCCTCATGAAGTATAGATGATTTTCAGTTTGAAAACCTGAAAAACTGAAGTATTCACATTAGAAGCACTATTTTTGCTAAGGTCCAGAAGTTCAGCATTTTGTCATGCTAAAACCAGGAACTTGTTGACGAGCAGGCTTCCATCTCAGCTGTGGACAACTAATTATGCTCAGTTTTAACTTTGGCAGCTCAGAGGCTCATGATACGAGTCTGGTATTTTTTGGACAGTCTTTCCGGTCATAACGAGACCCATGTTATCTTGCATTAATAAATCTGTAGCCGTGTACTTGAAAAGATAAATCTTCACACACTGCACCACTAAACTGAAGAAAAATTACACTCAAATTAAACGTTCTTAAGTACACTTCCTGAGCAGAGTGACTCCATTTTTAAGCAGAAGCTCTGTGACTACTTTTTTGAGTTTCAACAACTTCCTATCAGATGGATATTTTAAAAAAACTCTACAAAAATTAAGACTTACAGGATCTGGCCCTAAGAAGAATTACTTTTCAGAAATACTCTCTCAGCAAACCCTTCTAACCACTGAAAACAAAAATGAAACCATTAAAAAACGCACAGAGAAATACCATCAGAAGGAGACAGCACATGAAACAGAGATCATCTGCAAGCTCACCTATCCTTGTAGTTTATCACAGTATCAATGATTGCATTCATTTGTTTTGTCAGTTTGGGTGGGTTGGGTGACAACTTCTCTGCAGGAGGTCTCCCTCTTCTTTTCTTTGCTTTCTCTCCCTCCTCCTTTCCAGAATCTTTGTCCACATTTCTTCGTCTCTTCCTTTTTTTAAGCCGGACTTCCTCTTCCATTTCTTCCAAGTTGCCGTCTTCAATTGCCTGACAAACATGGATTCAAAAAGTATGATTTTTAAACAAAAGAGATATTACAAAGGGAAATAACAATCTCTATTAAAAACAAAACCCCAACTCCACAGGATGCAGATAATTCAATTAAAAATATTCAGCTTATTTCTAAACAAGAGAGCTTGTTTACATACAAGAGTACAAGAAGAAACTGAGTTACTGGCAATCAAAGAGACACTAAATATTAAATTGTTCTGAGAAGTCCATTATCATCTAAATATATGCATGTGTATCTGAACCTTGAATTCCACACCAAATCAGTTTCACACACAATAACAGCCCGTGGTACTATGTCAGTAAATGTACAACAAACATTCATTTGTTCATGTCAGTGGCAGTTCTGGCTTATGTCGTTCCATGCAAAACAGACTTTGATCTCACATGTTTTCTAACAGGACAGTCTAAACAGCACTCAGCTCCCAAAGGCAGATCACACACAGTTCTTTGTGCACACAAACAACACACAGATACTTCATGCAGTAACGACTCCTCTTTTCCGAATAGTTTAAGCAACTTCCCGATTGTCATGAGGGTTAAAACCATTTCTAAAATGGTATAGTAACCAGCATAGTAACCAACAGATAGGCAGAAGCACTGACAGTACAGTGTTTTACTATAAAAAGCACTCATAACATGGGCTGCAAAAAAAAAAAAGAAAAGCAAACAGAAAACAAAACTGCACACAGAGTCACAAACAATGGACACTCATTTCAATTACCTGAATGTATGCTTTTAACCAGACCCAGCAGCACTATGCAGAGGGATAAAAAAAAATTGCTACAAAAAGCCAAACTACAAATAAAGGGAACCTGCTCACACACTACAAGATCTATGTGAAAAAGCAAGAAGCTGAACTTTTCTTGATTTGGGCTAGCCAATAAAAGACAATAAACAGAAATACTGGGTCATAAGAGAACTGAAATTAAAGATACAAAAGTAAGGAAAAAATCTTAAAACTAGGCTTTCTGATTAATGCTTTCTCAGAACATAACTGATGTTGATATTTGTCCCTTTTGCCTCTCAATATTGCCTTGAGTACATGCAAATGCTAATCAATCCTTTCTCGTAGCTGAAAGAGCTCTAATCATAAGCAATTACCTTCATTTCTCCACAGCACTAAACATGGCTAATATTTATGATCATGTGAGCATAACAATCAATATAAAAAGAGTGATTACAGCCCAGACATAATTTTTCTCAATTGTGCACAATGTCTCTTGAAAAAAACGTTTTGTGAACAAAACCTCATGCACGACACAAAACAACCTGGCATGTTAAAACCAGTGGGATTTATAAATCGGTTTCCTATGCATCCTCCAACGTGCAAATCCACAGAATAAACACGAACACAGAATCCTGAGGGACAGCCTGAAACTAGGCCTTAATAATCAAAAGACAATTTACATCATGCTTCTACATCGTTCAGTTAACCACTATGAAGGAAGCTTGAGATCTGATGAGTTAGGAAGAAAAAAAGGAAAAAGAGAAATCTGCACACAAATTCATTAATATTAATTTGAATAAAGCTGGACACCCACTACAAACCACTGCAGCTAAAGATTAAGAAAAGGAAATTTCTCTGCATCATCTTAGAAGCAAGAAAAGCTAATAATAAATACAGCAAGGCTGTCAATTAATGTCACTGCTCCCCGTTAGTACTCAGTTGTACACTGAAATACAGAGAACACTGACTTCTGATGTGTTACACACCTACGCATGCCTGTGATGTAGTTCTACTGAATCTTCAGGACGGCAATGAAAAAGGATATTTACCTTACCACTATCAGCAGGCCGACTATCGGAAATCACAGTTAGTGGGGATAAAATTAACAAGCCAGCAAAGCAGCGAGCTGCTAGTCTCTTCATCAGCTGATCAGGAAAAAAAAGAGAGCTGGGGAAAGGCTATGTTTTCATATACAAGTAATTTTATTTTACTGAAAATTTAATACTGAAAAGATTGTGGATACTCAAATCTGCTGTTTCATTCTACCTACAACAAGGCCCGAAGCCTTCCTCCTTCAGCCTGCTTCAATATTGACGACTACTTATCATATTTCTCCCCTTATTATTCTAGGCATCCAAATTAGATTTTTAGCTGGGCAGTAACTGGTTCTTGTTAGCATTTTAACAGCACGATTAGACAATTCCTTGTACTATTTTAAAGCTGAAATAAATTGCATGCATTTTAAAAATGCATTTATTACAGAAAATGTATTCTTATTGCTCCACAGTGAACAGATCCTGTTTTGCTTACTAACACTGATAAAAAATCCACTCTGATTTGTGAGAAATTAAGAAGAAAAAAAAAAACAAAAAGCCCCACACCACCCACACCCTCTCCCCCAAAAAAAGCCAAAAAACCAAAAACCAAATTAACCTATTGTTTTGAAACTTCAGTAACATTTTGCGGTCCTTCACAGAAAACTGCTACTCACTTGACTAAAATATATTTGTATTTTTGTTTGCTTGACAAAACCCAAAAGTGGTGCTGCCCTGAAAGTTTACTAACATCTTATTTTAGAATTCTGCATAAAATCCTTGTTTGCATTCAGTAATATTTTGGAAAAAAAACCTGAGGACTAAAAAGATAAAAGTAAAAATTCTTTTTGTTTGTTTTTTAAAATATCACATATAGCAATATAGTAAAGAAAAAAAAAACCCACCCTAAAATCCAAGTAAAGTAACATATATACTCTTGCACTCTCAAAATTAGCGACTAGCAGATAGCAAATTAATTCTTAACATACTACAGATCTGCAAACCAATACTTAACTGTCTACTTAGCTAGTAATGTATCAGTTACTATACCCAGCTTTCAAAATTTACATCCATGAATGTAAAGTCAGTTTTCCTCAATTTTTTAGTGACACCACTTGAAAATCAGTGTGACAATACCAGCAGTCCAAAACTCTTGTTATTGTGGCTCCTAACATTAGTTCTCAAGTGCAAATTAATATTTTGCATATAAACAGTAATATTTAAAACTAAACCTGTATGATTTATGCTTCCTTAAAATATGGCTTAAAATGGCTTAAAAAAAACTCGCATAAATCAATTATCAGAAGATAAATTAATGCTCAGTGCCTTTGTCTAGAGATATGATCCATGCATGTGTGTATTAGCAATAAAGTATTTACTAAACTAATTCATCTGACTGAGCTCTTTGTTAGAAAAGCTTACTATTCTAGGCTGAAGTGCCACACCGAAAAGAATGCCCTTCCAAACCTTCACCAGTACGATAATGATACAAATCCCAGAAACAAATCTCTCAGTTCCAGATGATGGGCTGTGCAAGACTGCCAGATAGCACAGACATCTCCCATGCTCAAATGCCTCTGGATTAGTGAGGTGAACAGTAAGGGAGTCAAGGAAAACAGTACACAAATAAAAATTTAACACTTTCCTTCCCTTAAGGAAACAGGACACGAGTACAATAAATTTTGGAGACTACTTTTTTTGAAAGAAAGCTCTGAAAATTTAATATCAAATTCTGCAGAGGGTTGGGAACCTCATGAAAGACAGAGATGCCAGTGAAGGTGCGAGGACCCAGTGTTAAGCCCAGTACTGACAAAATGTTCCTGCTTTTCTGAATTTATTGCTGCATCCTGGTCCACGTACAAAAAGCAGTTTCCTTGCTAAAGAGTTAAGAGCACAAGAATTTTTAAGAAAGAACATAATGACCACAGATTAAAGAGACAAACTGCCTTCCTCAAAAAAGAAGTGCCCCCCCCCCCCCCCCAATCCAAAAGTGGATTTTTTTTTAGAAGGCAATTCTTAAGTTACTTCTGAGACCGCTGGCCTTCCTATGGCTGCTTGCAACTACATTTTCCTCTTCAGAAAGAAAATTAGGTGTTTTGAGGTAGAAGTAGGGAACACGGATATGGCTACACCACCACCATAGAAAGAAAGCAAAGATCAAATGGAAGCTGTTTTGTTTCCCCATTTGAAGAGTGGGACATTATAGATGTATTCTTCACTTCCTGGGAGCATGACACAGCACCATAACTGAGCACCTTTTCAGTACAGAATTAGGGACCTAAGTAACTACTAAAAGCTATACCTCTGGGTTTTGTATCATGAGTTCAACAGTTGTTAGTTTTATATTAGTTTTGAATTCATCTTACAAGAATCAGGCGATCCAAGTGTGGTCAACACGGTGAATCAATGGGGGTGCTCAGCATAAAATCAGTTTTGGTGTCTAAAGCCTGTCTCTAAGATTGCAATGAGACAACATTGTAAAACAGTTGTTTTGATTGAAGATTAACTACAGTATTGTTATAAGAGGAAGTTAAGGCATAGCAAAAGCTATTAATACAACTTATAGTCAAAGAAAGAGTACCCACAAAATAAAAGTGGAACCATGTAGTAAGTCTTCCTCATAATGCTGAAAGTATGTTCAGGTTAAATGGGAAACAAACAGAACACAAGATCTCTTCCTGTATCCCTCCCTGATTTTATCTTAATGAAATGAACATTAAGATGGTTTGGCCCCTTCCCTCCAGATATCAGTGCCCCATATACAGGATTAAAGCTTTTATCCTCAGTGCTTCCCTTCTGATCTGAGAAACCAACCTAACCTAGGAGCAGCAGAAAGAGGCAGTGGAGGGATGAGGGGCTGGGTGGTAGAGAATCCAAACAAATTCTGTGCCAGAAACTATCGATTTCAACCTCTTATTCTTTCTCACTCAACTGTTCTGTTGTTGTGGGCTGTGTTCATTTTATTCCTAAATCTTCCCACCTTCTTTTTAGATGGCTAGACTACCCACTGAACAACTCGTGTCACGTGGAGTAATAGCCTGTTTCTAAACACACCGAAAAAATTCCCTCATTCAAGACCAGAGGAGAATATACTGTGGACTTCTGAAATACTGCGCATGAAAGTTGCCAGATGATAAACAAATATATTCTGACATGAACATTATAACAGCATATATACCTATATTTCATATACCTGAAATAGATGGTATCCTCCACATTTCAGATTGCCTTCAGATTGCTCAGAACCTTACAGCATATTGATGACTCAAAGAGTAAACAGCGTTAACATTCTGGCATTGGAAATAGTTGCAGTTATCTTTGGAAAAATAATTGGAAGCAAAATTTACAGACTGAATGAATACAACTAAAGAAAGACACTGCAAGGCTATCACTTATGAAAATACTGCAAGCAAATTTATGGGGAAAAAAATAACAATCTTTACAGACACACAGTTATAAAGAAATACACTTAATATGACCAAAGCTATCCTTCAAGACTAATTTAGCAGAATTAATTATAGTTTGCAACTGTAACCTCAAATAACTAAATGACAACAAAACAGGAAATAACTAAGATTGAGCCATGGCATGTGGGGATTTTTGAGAAGTTATTATTATATATATAGTTATACTCAGTTTTTAAACTGTAAATTCAAATATTCTGGAGAAAATTATCAATTATTTAATGTGCATGTATGAATATTCAGTGGATATAATCAAGACATATAAAAATAGCTATTTACTTTTGTATATTTGCTTTTGTCCACAAGATTTATAAACAAAACTATTAAGTCATGACTGGCTACGCTTTTTCTTTTGTACAGAAAGCCCTGATATCTTCAAGTATCCCTTGCTAACAGTGAATCAGATCAAAAAATAAAGATGAAGACTTCTAAGAACCTGTCAACAAGCTTGATAAGGAAAGCTAAATTGTGTGCGTTTTTGATACTTACAGGTGCTGGATGCTTGCTTAAGTAAAATGGATGGGCAGAAAATCCAAGAAAACCTCTTGAAAGGAACTTAAGTAGGAAGCATTATTTCATACTAATCATGGAAAGGTTCTGTTTAGGGAAGAGGGCTCTGACTGCCAACAAGTCTTCCCTGGTACCTGTTACAGACTTTCCATTTGTGAATGATCTATTACATGCATTTCTTACCAGCACAGAAAAAAAGCTGATGGAAGATACTTGTTCTCTGGCTTCAGATTCACAAGCAATCCATCTTGAAGTAAAATCTATCATGACAAGATGCCTCATTTTTCCCCCTTTATCTTCTTCTGTATGACAGAGATGCATATGTTTGTTGCATAGACATGATTCTGGAGCATTTAGTGACTAGGTTTTTCAGTGAGGAACAGTGGAAGAGGAATGTTTTCTTCCTTTTTTATTTCTGTCAGCATTTTCTCCGTGACTTATCCAGAATTCTGATTCAGGAAAAGCTATTTCAGCAGTGTAGGGGACAGTACAGAAATACAGAATAATAGAATGGTCACGACTGGTAAGGACCTTAAGATTATTGACCCCGCTGCCATGGGCAGGGACACCTCCCACTAGACCATGACAAAGGTACTGTAAGACAATCAGTATTCCAGTTAAGCTTTTTTTTCTTGACCAAGTACATATCTTCCTTAAAAGAGGGGGCAAGGAAAATTAAATGCATGAGAAAATTACCTTTGCTGAGGGGTGTCAAGGGGAGATTACTTTTCTCTCTTTTTCCTAAATTCCTTTAAAGTAATTAGCATAGAATTTGGTGAACAGCGTAACATTTTTGTGTCCTACAACAGATGTTCTATTTTCCTTGTCATCTCACCATTTAGAATGAAAATAAAATTGAGGTTGCTATGGCTTAGTTTTTACTGTGGGCTTCACTTCCAGGTCTTCCTTCTTTGGTCTAAAATATTTTACTGGAGGGATATATCCCACTTCTGAGATACTTTTTTATTTCCATTTTTTAGGATTTAATAAAACAAATAAACTTACAAATAAAATTTAAGACAATTTAGTAAAGCTGCAGTGAAGTCATGAAAATACTCAACAATAAAGACCAGATCCCAAATTAAAAAAAAAAACAAACCACCATGAATTCTACAACATTCCTATGATTTACTGTCTCCCAGTCTGATAAGGAGATCAAGAATACAAAAGCTGATCAGAAACACATTTATATCTGACCACTAATAAACACTTATATAGGATGGCTTCCCAATATTGAGACAAGGATTTCATGTTACTGGTTACCTTGTCTTTCATAAAATACTGTTGCAGTTGCCAAAGGAAGCAAACTACGTGAAGTCTTCACTCATGACATGCTGAAGATAGGCTGAGTTCTTCAGGTAGTCTGAAACTTTCCTGTTCTTTCATAGTTAATAAGTTATTACTTCCATATTTGTTTACATGCAAGAAGAGACATACTGCTTTCATTTAAGTTGTGTGTTTCTATAAAAGAAGCAGTGCTCTGCGTATGTACACTGATACAGCAAAAGGATTACTGCTGCCTGTTGCACCAGCTGCATGGAAAACACTGCTGTGAAGCTTCCCATCACCTACACAGATGACCTGTATTCAAAAGTTTGATTAGGTGACAAAATATCTCTTACTGCATATGACCTATCATCATTACTGTCAAGGCATGTCAGAGAACATAACAGTACAGTGGACCAAGTATTGAAATGTTTACTGCTTCTCTTTCTGCTGCCAAATGCCCCTAGCAACAATGCTGTTTTAAACTTTCAATGCAGACTTTTTTTTTTCTTTTTTGTGGATTTTGTAAAGTATTTAATAGCTGCTTTTGTTTCAGTTTTGGAAGTTGATCTGAATTTTGACCTTCCACACAAAGAGTACTGTGGGCATTTTAACCACACGGCTGATTTTTTTTTCATGCAAAATTTAACATTTGAAACAGTAATAATATAACAATGGCTGAAATCTAGAGTTTTAGCTCATGATTGCCAGGCTACATAAACATGGTACTTCACAAAAGTACAGCTATTTGAAAGAAAATGCAATTTATTTTAGGCTAATGTTAACTATACTGATCAAATCTTTTATAAATACACAAGGGTGTTTGTATGAGACTATTATACTAATGTTTTGTACGGGAGAATACATGTACAATTTCAATCGGAATTGTGTTAATAATATTTGCTACTTTACATGCAACATCACATGGACAAAATCACAGACTAAAAAAAGAATCACATGAAAATACAGCAGGATGTTTTACTGATAGCTACTCCTTTGAAATACGTAGTCAGACTTCCTGACTTGAGGTCTTTCTAACACAAAAACTATTTTTGAAACACTAAAAATTGCTTTATTAAGAGTATCTCTCAAATACTGAAGAGATATTTCAAAGCACACTGTTAGTTTCCAAAATTAATACTCTCAATCCTGCCTCTAGATTCTGACAAACAAACATGTCTTGCCAAAACACAGAACCAAAGCTATCAGGTAGATAGCTTTAAATTCCCTCTCATACATCAAGAGCCATGAAAAGCCCCTTTCATCTAAACTGCTTCACAAGTTTTAATGTCTCTGCAAGTTAAAAGTAGCCTTTTTTCCTTTTCTTGAATAGATTCCCAACAGAATTTCCTGAAAAGGGTGTGAAAGACAGTAACAGAACATAACATGGCTTGGTTTTGTGAGACCTTAGTCATGTCCAACTTCCTAATCCTTCAAGGAATCAGCTTCCCCATGCATAAAACTTGCAAGCCTCAACTTGCGTATTAGAATAGTACCTGGGGCATTCTGATGGTTGCTTGTCACAAAACAGACAACACCCTGAGTTGGTGGACTTTTTAAGCCTTCAGTGACAAAGTCTTTTAGATGTGACTTGTTTTCCTAGAGCTCACCAAATTCAATTGGTCTTGCACTTCAACACTACAAAGCAAAGTTTAGATCAGAAAGCAATTTTCTTCAAATGCCCTGGGCAAATACTTAACTGTTAAGCAGATTTGGCAGCAAGTCAGAAACTTTGCAATTGTAACCAGAAATGCTACAGCGGAGTAAGAAAGAAAACCAGGGGTGGAGAGGTATAGTGTACATGCACTTTCTCCTCCTTCATGGAATCCCAGTCCCTAGTATAGACCATAAAAAACCTCCATTACAATTAACAACCAACAGATGAAAAGTGAAGGTAAAATAATTATCAAATCTAATGCTGATTTTTTGTACCGCTATTTCAGTATTTAATTAAGACTACTGTAAGACTAAACTTCACTACCAAAGTTTACCAAACCATGTCTTAAAATATCTTCTTAGTCTTGATACTAAAGTTGTATACATAAAATTGAGGCTTTCTCAGAAAATACAAACTTAACTGAAAAGCATTCGGTAATTCATGACAAGTTGTATTAACAAGCTGGCCCAGCTATACTATTTCTGGTGCCAGATTTAATTCTTAACTATTAGAGAGTATGTACAAGCAAAATCTTATGCAGCGCTCGAGCTGATGAGGAAAACAGCTGAAAACACATTTAGCGTTTAGATTTATTAAACAACACATTCACATTATCAGCAAACAGAAACAAAAGAGAAAATTTATGTCACAGTTTTGTTAAAAACTATTCACCAGATATTCTGTATGTGTGAAAACCACCAGTGGTTTTCTTTAAATTTAATAAACTGACCAAATGCTAGAATTTCACTTACAATTTTTATATCAGCAAAACAAGTAGCCCACAATAGCTGATGTGTTTGCATGTCTGCATGAGGCAAATGAGACACTGTTTTGGACTCGAGTTTTTCCCTGGCGAACATGGTAAGCTATTTCAAATAAACTGCACAACTAGGGAAGAAAACTTCATTCGTATCACCTCTGCAGCAATTAAATTGAGTTAGAAGCTGAATCCAGGTGCAATTTCATTAAGAGTCTTGTAACTACTCAAACAAATCCTCAGATTCTTGAAGCCTGTCCTAAGCAATGGAGCCCTTAGTAGATGACTCCTCTATAAAACAATCCGCTATGGGATCCAGCAAAGTATTCTGCAGTCCTGTTAGAAGTGGTGAAGGGACAGAACCTGCTATAAAGCATGAAATACTTCAAGATTACAAAAGCTTCATAGGATCAGGAAGCAAACTCCTCCTTTGTGTTTTTGTGTGTGGTTTCTGTGGAGGTTTTTTTTTGGTTTGGTTTTTTTTTGGCTTTTTTTTTTTTTTTTAGAAAATATGGTTGTCATGCCAACAGCTACAGAACAGCAGGCTGCAGCGACAGCTAGTGATGAAGCCCTTTGTGTCGTACAGCTTCCCTGGGAGGCTGTTACAGAATTACAGGTTGCTCAGGCCAGCAGCACAATCTTACTGAACACTGTGTTTGTTCACAGGTTTGGCTTCTGTAATTATTTTGTCTTCTCCTTCCAAACTCAGGTACTTGACCTCCTAGCAAGCAGGGAGCTGGTATACTTGGTCAGCATACATGCGTGCATACAAACCTTGAGATGTGTGGCAGATTCTGTGGGGATCTGCCATGACCTTAACTAAATACTTCAGTGTTGGGTGCATCAACAGAGGGATAAGGATCTAACTGAAAAGGAGCAGGCAGCTGATCACCACAGTCCGAGCTGTGGCTGCTGACTGAGGCAAAACTCCTCAGAAACAAAGAGATCTAACCAACTTCCGTAAGACACATAATATAAAAGACACAGCTGAGGACTGGATATCGGTATTATGAAACCAACTTACTGGTCAGAAATGCAAAGTTTTACTCCAGAAAACCCCATGAGAAGGCAGCTATAAAGCTGTAAGAGGAGCCATAGCAAAAGAAACAATGAAGGGAATCACTTGCTGCTAGTACATAAATCTCATTCTTCTGTACACTGCAATAAAATAGAAGCATTTATAGCTGTTTTGGAGAGTGCATGATACAGAATATGAGGTAAAAGGGTATTTTATGAATTAATGTACTATTCTTAATTCAGAATTTACTGGCCCTTTTTTGCAGTTTTACTGACCTAAGTAGTTCACTGCATCCAAGTTAACACAAAATAATTAATTCATAATATTGTTACAGGTTATAGTGATGAAACCACAAGTTACAAACGATCATCAATTATCTACCACAATTTTGTATGTTTCTACGAAGATTCCACTGAAAATGTACAAGACTATTACCACTTTTTCTATACTTTCCAGAGAATGTACTACAGAAAAAAACACACTCTCAAAGACCTGAAACTGATGGTGGTGGGAGGCCAATGGGTGTGACAAAGAACTCCCATTTCTGTGTGTCTTTTACACACACATACAAACACATAGCAAATAAAGATGAAAAACCACAGAAAACTCGACTAAGATTTCAGTATCCAGCCACTGGAGTTTTAATTCTGAACCTGCATAAGCAGTGGTACATTATAATTCCTCTGAAGTCTAAAAGTACAGACAGTTCTTACAATTGCATTTGTTTCAACATACTCCCAAGTTCACCTGAAAATATAAGTATATATACAATAGACTCACAATAGTGACTGCAATGCACTGTGAAGCAATATGATTTAGCTTCAGCTTAGCTAATTTGAGAACATGCTTACCAACTGAATAGGGAGGAAAAGGAAAACTTTTCTCAACAGAATAACAAGCCATGTTGAAAAAGGGGTAGCATATGTATCATCTGGACTAGCAAATTTTCTGACCTGACCTCACTCAACAGTCTCAGAAGCAGTGAAAACAGCTGCCATGAAAAAAAACAGAGAACTGGTAAGAAATTGTTTCCTCAATAGTCCTTAATGGCTCTTTATTAAATGGTGCAGTGTTCTTCAGTGCTCTTAAGTGTCTGCAGGAAGACAGAATAGGAAGTATGCCTACTAAATCTACAAAGAACACCAAGCTTGCCAGGAGTTCGCCTGAGGACAGGCTTAAAATTCCGAGTAATTTTGGTGAAGAAAACTTGGATATCATTCAACAAGGGCGTATGTTAAATCCTCTTACTAGGAAGGAAAAATCAACTACACAAAACATGACTCTGAAAATCTGGCCAGGAAGTAGATCCACAGTAAAGGATTAAGGGGTTATAATGGATCAAAAATTTAACATAAGTCAATACCTTTAGCGTTAAAAAAATGAAATACTGAATTATAAGGCATAATTATCCTAGAAATTATGCAAGAGAACTCCACCTCCTCACTGAAATGGCACTGCACCTGGAATTTTGTCGCCTAGCTTTTGGCCAAACTTGTAGAAATGCGTCGGTCACACATAGAGCAGCTAGGGGAAATCAGTGAAAACAATCAAGAGATCTAGAAAACTGCTATTATGGGAGAAGAATGAATGAGCAGTGGTTGTTAACCTCAAGAATTGACTGAAGAATGAAACATCTTTTCTAAGACACACAGAAATGTTGAAAAAAGAAAAGCAGCAGCCTGTTCCGCATGACCAGAGTGATCAGAACAAGAAGTAATTGGCTTAAAAGCCAAGAGGAAAATTCAGATTAAATACAAAGGAAAGCTGAATAGGTAAATACACTCCCCTTCTAAATTCACCATTATGAAAGGCTTTAAAGAACAGATGAATATCTAGTATAAAGGATACAGGGGTGGCTGATTCCACCCTAAGTAGGAAGATGGATCAGATGATATTTCAGGGCTGGCATTTTTGACAGTGAAGTGCTTAACGCAAACATCATAAACAACTCAGGACAAAAACCATAAAAGCCAAAGGTGAAGTGTATGTTGCCATAGTGAGAGTATTCCATCATTAAAAATAATTAGCTTAAAATGACCTTGAGTAGATGTACACTATCAACTCCACTGTAGGAGTAATGGGTAATGGGTAAATGTTCGAGATAGAAGTTTATGTTTCTAGGTCTTTCTTCTCCACTGACTACTTGAAAATACCAAGTACCAAACTACTGCAGTTTCATAAACTTGCTTAGACTTACAGCTGATGTATAATGCAAAACTTGCTCCCTAAGCAGCAGCAGAAACTCAATTAGCTCTTAGCACAGTTTTGCACAATGCACTCTCAAAATCATCACATTTATAACGGAAGTAGGTAAGATTTCTATGCATTTGTAGTAAGTTGTACACAAAACCTACACTGTACATGCTGCATTAGGTCTGTAATTACGTTATGACAAAACTCACCTCTGTCCATCGATGTGGACTAGTTTTGCACATACAGTATTTTACCGATATCTTTTGGAAATCATAACATTATCAAAGAATCACAGAATGATTTGGGTTGGAAGGTATCTTTAAAGATCATCCAGTTTAAAAACACTGCCATGGGCAGGGGCACCTCTCACTAAACCAGGTTGCTCAAAGCCCGGTCCAACCTGCCATGAACACTGGCACACTTTCACTGGCCCATCTCTCCAGCCTATCAAGGTCCCTCAGGATGGCATCCCCTCCCTCTGGCGTATCAACCAAACCACATAGCTTGGTGTCACTGGCAAACTTGCTGAGGGTGCATCAGTCTCACTGTCCATATCTCAAACAAAGTTGTTGACATATGTTAAAAACAGATTTCCTGGTTTTGAAAAGACTTTCCAACAATCAATCCTCATGTCCTTACCACCCATTACTGTCATTCTGAAAAAGTACATGCATTAGAATTCATCAGATGTGTATTTCACAGAAGAATGGCAGAAATCTTCAAGTACAGCAAAATCACAGATTTGGTGTGAGTTAAGTTTAGAATCTTTATTTAAATTCTTGTATCATTTATCAAGAGTCTTAATCTCAATGGAGCTAAGAAATGCTCAGGACTTGGATATGAAACAGTATGAGAGAAAAAAGACTGGTCAAAGTTTCCAAATTCTTAAGAGGTGTTTAAAAACAGTAACAAAATGAAGCTTCTGCAGCACAGAAAGCTGTAATATACCCAGATCACTGGTCTTCTTTCACTGTGAAAGCATTCTTGATACACCTTTAAGACAGCACTTATGGAATTAAGATGTAAGAAATATGTCAAGATTCATGGCAATAGAATAATTACATGAAAAAACTATCCTGATTCAGCATTTAATAACACTGACTTAAGTTTCAGCAATGCAGCTTAAAATCTACTTATGCCTTCAACACAGCAGCAAAAGCTGAATAACAAGAATATTTAGGCCTTGACTATAATATTGTGCTTTTTCTTCCTGGTGCAACTGCAGTCTTCAAATAGGAAAAAGAAACAACACAAATGAATAAATTTCAACTGTGAAGGACAAAAAAGGGATAACCTACCCGCAGCCACTGTTTCTCTGTAAGAGCATCACTGTAGTCCACATCCCTGCGTTGACGGGATCCTCTTCCGAATATTTTCTCCTCCTCTTCTTCACATGTAAGCCTTTCAACTTCAGCATCATCCTTAATAATCCAAGATGGTAATTCATCTTCCTCCATCAAGCGGGGCTTACGCTTGGGGTTTCTTGCATCCTCCCTGCGACGGTCCATGTCCATGCGCTACAATGGCAGTTGGAAAAGGATAAAACGATTTCAAGGGCAAATATTAAGTGGACCATGGAAACCCCTGGCTATCTAATGATACCTGAAACTTTAAACCAAGTCCTTTGCAGTTATTCCCCTTCCATAATCTTCTAAATACTTTTTAAATGCAGCTATAAAAAGTAGCTACATTTGATGATTTTCAGTCAAGTTCATTACTCCATAACTAGCTTTTACTGAGGTAACTGAGACAACTTAGCAGCAGCTAAGTGATACAAAGCAGATCACAAGAACACTTGTGTTAATTAAACACATCTTTTCCTTTTCAGGACAGGTTTTATGATTTCTTTGTATTCATAAATGTGATCTGCAGATAACTAATCATGCCTTTACAACATTCTCATGAGGTGTTACGTAACTAGAAAGAGTAACTGAAAACACACTAGTTTTGTGAGCCTGGATATCAGAAGAAAACTTAGAAGCTAGTATTAGAAAAAGGGAATGGAGAGAAGAATTCAGAAAAAATCTTGCCTACACAGTGCCAGCCATGCTTAAAGCAAACATGCTTAAAGAACTGAATTTTTCTTGATCTTATTGCTATACTAGGCCAAAAAAAAACCCAAAACCAACATATAAAAATGTCAGATAAGATTAGGTAAAGTGTTAAGAATATTTGAAAGTAATGTTAAGATGTTAAGCTGAAGTTGAAATTATCACATAAATTTATTTCAAGTGTGGTAAACAATCACCTCATACAACAGATATGGACACTTGAGGATACATTTAAATGGCCTACTGTATATTTGCCAGTGAGGTGCTTTATAATCCTCTGAGGGAAACATCCACCTCTCTCTATTGACTATATGCTGAGCTGGGCTTCTATGGTCCTGTGAATCCCATTTGCATTTTTTAAGGAGCCCATATCAGGTAATATGAATAGCCTTTTAAATAGGCCTTTTGAAGTACTGAAACAGCAATAAGTTGCTAAGCAGAGAAAACAAATAGATGGCCACCAAGCACTTAGTTTCCATATTTAAAAAATTAACATAAATAGACTGGCATCAGAATTGTCTGTAGCATCACAACAGGCTACTGCTTTGGCCCACAGACGTTTGTAAAAAGCGTTCTCAGATATGCACAAACCCCTTGTGTGCATGATGCTGCGCTTATACAGGATGCTAACTAGACATATCATCCTTTCATATATCCATCCAAGACACAGATATGCATAAATTCAGAGATACTATCTATCTATAGAGGCAACTCAAATCCAGCCAAATTTACCAACCGAGGCTTAACGATGGCACTGTTCAATATGCTCAATCTTCTTTCATCTTGACACTTCTCAAATACAAAGATTCCTGTAATACTACCTCAGGCACAGCATCTTACAAGCCGTCTTTATTATCTCGTCTGTTGCCCAATCTGATTTCTAAACTCAGTGAAAAGCAGAATGCAAGATGCGCATCTTCAGTCTGTAGGCCCAACTACATTCAAGATGCAACTACAAATACATGTGGGTTTTCACCGTCCTTCATTACCTCAGACAATGACAAATAGGCTGTATAGCCTTTAGTGTTTTAGAGCAGACTTCTGTATTTCATCATTTAAAGAACACCTCATTCAATCTGAATTAATTTCAAAAAATTTCTCATCCCAGCCAGACAACTGGCTTGGTTTATTGTTAACTTGGCAACCAGCAAGCTGCACTGAGAGAAGGCCCAAACGGGATAGATGGGATAGATTTCTCTATTGTTTACCAGAGAACTCCAGTGAAGTCAGGGACATCGTATTATAATAAGTACATGAAATGAATGCTGAACCTCTTTTTTTATCCCTGATGACCATGTTTATAACTCTAAGACAAATACTGAACACTAAGGCAGTATATGTTGTCGCTGTTTTCTGAAGTAAAAGCACTCGGGAAGAAAAACCAAAGACATTCTCACACTGAGACTAAAAGATACATCCAACCATTTGTTTCTTCTCAGGATACTAACTCAAACTACTTTTATCTCTGGAAAACCTCTGGTCCTATCTTCCCATACCTTACCAAGTATTTTTTATCTATTGTTATATATGTCATTGTTTAATAGCCCACTTGCACACATCTTCTTTCGGAACACTGTATTTAGCTCTACAGCTACATTTCAAGATCTACACCAAAAAATACTTCTAACATGAAAAGTGAACACAGTACAGGTTCTCAAGGAACCCATCTACTCTCTTGCCTACTGTTTTGGAACTGTCTCCACTTTAAATAAGCAGAATACATGCTTTAACACCTCTAGGCCTAGTTAAACAAACACACCAAAACACATAGGGAATGAGGTTCCACAAATATCACTGAGGTAACGAGTATATAAACGTATACTCGTTTGTGCCCTTTATCTGACTAAGCAAGACCTGAAATATTGATAAAAATAAGACAAACAACCCTGACTGTCAAACTTATTCTTCAGACTTTTCTAATCAGTTTATTAAAATAATAATAAAAAAAATTACTAACAATTAAGATTATTTTTAGCCAGTTAATATTTAACTTCACTGTTTCTATCAAGTATTTTCAAACCCCTGGCTTTCAAAGCATGCTAGCTGTGCATCTTCAAATTTTTATTACCTACTACTAACTCTTTACTCTCCCATAAAAACTTTCATGTAAATTGGTATGAAAAGCATAAATTCAGCCCACACAGCGCTAAAACTGTCTTCACTCTAGGCCCTCAACTGTTTAACTGAATGGTTAACAGCCTTCAAACTTGATCCAAAAAGGTAACATTGCAGACTTTTGCTGTAAATAGACAAATTCATCAGATACTTTCAATCCACGGATTAGTTCTTTCCTTCTGGGTCTGAAGGCGAAGTACTGAGAAGCTTTTTACAGCAGCAGATCCGTTTTTGTAGAACTCAAGGTACTTTCAGCAAATAGTTTGGCTGAAATTTATCATTTTGGATGAAAGGACCACCTCTTGGTTTCCTTGCCTGCAAATCACTGAAGGAAAGTTTTAAAAGACAGGTGTTCGTAAGCACTTCTTTTCTGTGCGGCCTAGCTTTAGGGGTTTCAGCTCTTCTGAGGTAACAACCAGTGAAACTGCACAAGAGGGCTAAACTGTCAAGACAGCAATGACAGAAGGCATTGGCCACATGGGGGACACATGGCCTTTGCCAGCTGTGCACCTGAACCAACAGGTCCCACTTTGGCTTGTTGCACTTCTGTAAAAGGACCCCTGCACACTTGTGTACAGTGACATTTTACAGGTGAATCCTGGAGACATTAAAAACCTGTTGTACTATCAATGGTTGTTTCTGTGGATACCACCCAATATACTTTCATTCATATACATATGAGTATCTTTCTTGTTTCACTTTGCAGAACAAAGCACACCATGTAGTATTAGAGGGATGGTACTTAAAAGTATAATAAATAAATATAAATACTTAAAAGTATTCTCCTGTTGCTGTGTCAGTGATGTTCAAAGGTCTTCCAGCAATCCCCACACTGTACACACACTAAAAGGCAAGAGCCATGCCTATGCTGACATTTTAGTAATTATTCCATCATTATTGTAGCAGCGCTAACAAAAAAGAAAGTACTAATAAAACTGCATTGCTTGCATCTGAACCAGTTGCTAGCTCTACTCCAGTAACTGTTAGACAGTTGTAGCAGCAGAGATACAGCTAACTGGGCCTTTGACAAAACCATCAGCAAACCCAGTTAGCTCACAAAGTCAGTCCACTAATCACTAATCAGTCCACTAATTTACTATCTTGTTAAGTTCCCATCTCTGTCTTTGCCAATATCATAGACCAAAAGTCAGAAGAAATGTTGAAAAATTAAAGTATATTGTAGTATTAGCAAGCCAAACTGGGACTATTAGCTTTGCACTGTAATTTCTCAGATCATGCCAAACTCTTCCTCCAGGCTGTCACTGTTCCACTACACTGTCTGCAAGGATCTCCGAAGTCTTTCTGTCCTGTGAAGAATCCTTTATTAAAGCAGACTACTGTCATTTCTTCAGACAAACAATGCAAGTAAATAAAACCTATTCCTCCAACGAAGTTTTCTAAAATTTGCACGACAAAAGGGTAAGGCCTTTGTCAAAAACACCACAGAAGATACTATACTTATGATAATATCACCCTTACCATAAAGAGATCAAATTCCTCCTCTCGTCGAGCAATCATCTGATTCAGAGTCTCATCATCAGGAACTTCATCTTCCTCCTGGTTACACACATGGGTAAAGGTATTAGAAAGAAGCTACATGCAATTTGAAGTAACAGCCTCCATCAGGTCAGTCTTACTGACCTTCCTTCTGTCACAAAACCTGTGAAACATGCAAAATGAACCTAAAGCTTTTAAAGTATTCAGCAAGTCAGAAGTAACACAAAATGGACATAAATCAGAGAGACAAATGTGACTTATTACCACCTTCATGAATTCAGAATGAGGAAATGAGCAAATACACAATCAGGAAATTTTGGGTTGTGGTTTTCCTGGGTCAGAAGCACAGTTAGTGCTTCAGTTAAAATATATGCATTTCCGTTCTGCTGTTTTACAGTACTCCCTCAGAAATACCACTCTGCATCTTGAGGTCTTTGCTGTCAAAGCAAGAAGAATGAAAATGTCTGGGTGAAATAAAAAAACAAATAAACAACAACAGTAACAAAAAACAACAACAACAACAACAACAACAACAACAACAACAAAAAAAACAAAAAAAAAAACCAAACAAAACACATTGTTACACTGGAACATACTGGTTCCTGCATAGGGCTTGCTGAACCTGTATTACAGTTTGCTGCAGACTTCAAATTTTTCATGAAAACTCATGCTTTGTACTCTGTGAAATGAGAGTACAGAATGCTGCATATGGCACCAAAAAAAAATAATGTTATGTAGCTTTTGTTTTTTCCAGAAATAAACAGAAAATACCTTTACCTATATCCACAAACCTCATTTTCCTTCTACTGGCAAGATTTCTAAACCTCAGAAAAAAAACCATAGTTCTTATTAATGCAATTTGCAACAAATGCCTCTGTAGCTTCATGAACATGTAATTTAAATTTTAAGATGGAAAAAGGGACTGGGAAAATGGTAGAGAGCTAGTTCTTCCCAGTTCTAGCTAGTGCTCCTTCAATGTTCAAATAAGGAAATTAACATAGTTACACACAGAGAGAAAAAAAGAGTACAGATCCTTTCTTTTATGATCAGTGAAGAAAGTCACCCTCATGAAAGTTTTCCATGCTCCCTGTCACTTCAAACAGAGCAACCTGTGACCTGAAAAAAATAAGGGATCCCACAGCACAAGCCACAATGTCAGCATCATCTGTGGTTGGTTTGACTAATCCTGCTGCCAACCAGGAAGACTTGGCAGAAGAAAAATTAGCACCCATTCCAACAAAAAAAAAAGCCTCCAAGTTACTTCAAATGACCAGTCATACATTCCTGTCATTCCAATATATCTTTCTAAATACACACAAATTACCTCCTTGCTTTATCTAGTACTGCTATCTCTCATTCAATATTAAAAACTTTGTTTTCAGTGCTGTTGCAATGAAGAAGGAATGGCTGACCAGGGCTGGATAATGCAAATTCAAACCCTCTTACTCCATCAGCATTTTCAGTGTTTAGGCAAAGTTTTGCATGGTCTCTGTCCACAAAGAAATTTTATTGGAAATCTTCAACTTCAGCCTGTTAGGAGTCAGACTGCAATACTAATGCTTAGTTTAAAGACTGACTGGCAATCAAACCTTTGTTAAATCTGCACTTGCTCAGGACAGCAGATTAAGTGCATCTGAACAACACACAAGAAGCAGATTGCTCTGAAGCCATGTATGAAATAAAGCATGTCAAGTAGGCCTGAACCACAGTTCTAACTTTTGAAACATTTTCAGATAAGTATTTTCTAGAGCTCTGAAAACGTAACGTATTTATGTCAAATTTAAAAACAAATCCACAGGCCTATTGAAAATTTCTATTGGTTTCAAGTTCATCTATCTACTCATATAGATGGTGTTTGCTGCTTGAGAACTAGTTTTACTTGATCAAAAATGATACATATAAATCATCCCATTCCTGAATTCAGACCTTAAATAAAAGACAATTGCTGGTAAACTGTTTCTCAGCCTTTCTCAATACAAAATCCTATCTTAAAGATGTACTAGCTTTCTCTAAATTCACAAGACAAAAAAATTACACAAAAGGAAAGATTTAACTACTGAAGAAGTAAACTCCTTGGTCTTTGAAACTTTACATACCGAAGGATGCCTGTGAAACACAAACTATAGAATCTTCTTTTCTTTCAGTGTGTACCATATTCAGACATACAAGGCATATTCAGAGGCAAAATCAGGCTTGAAACCTCTGCGTTTTTAACTAGTACAGGATATTTTAACTATTATGGGTGGGGAAAAAAAGTCACTGCAGAATAGATTTCTTTTGTGTATGCCTTCATATAATTGATATGTTAATACACTCTCTCCCAAATGCAGCTTTCATTCAAAAACTGAATTCTGTTCGCATTAAGAGTCTGCAGTGACAAGCATAAGAAGGGACTTGCCATTCCACACTCACAATTCCAGTGAAGAACGCAATGAAAACACAGGCACATACAGTCAGTGATTCTATCACCTCACTTCCCACAATTATAAAGAAAGACTTGATAGCTGTTTTTATATAACCAATTGTTTCTTAAAGAGGAAGTGATAACCAGAAATCCAGATTGGACAACAGTTATTTTCCTGGCTTGTCCTAACCCCAGAGCACATCAAAGCAGGTTTTTACTCTTACCCAGGATCTAAAAGAAGCACAGTAGGCATGGTCTTTCATAATTGAACCTAGGTAGTACTAGTTGTTCAGCATGTCTGAAAATCAGATTACTTAGTTTAACATACAAACTGGATTTAGGAACTGTTTTAAAATCTGTTAAGGAAAAATTCTTTGTCTGCATAAATTTTTTTGCCAAAAATATTAAAGGGTGGAATTGGTTGAAGTTACAATGCCTAATTCTATACTAAGACAAAATCATAACCATTACATCACAATCATTACATTATAACCCATTACTGTGACAAAAAAAAATTAAAAAGAAAAAGAGAGAAAATACAAAGTTGTTTCTTTGACTGGATGGTAAGAATCTGATGACACTTCTACTTTCAAAGGAGATTACAATCTTTATAACTGATGAAAAAAATGACTTAGTACTTCCTAAAACATCCTCTTACTGTTTATTTCTAACTACCTTACCTCATTTTCTTCTTCGTGCTCTAATATAGCCTGTAGGAAGGCTCTCCTTTCATGGCTTGAAGATTTCTGATCGAACATTCCAGCCTGAATGACTTTTTGATCTACATTCAGCTTATACTTTGCAGCAGCAAGTATCTTCTCTTCCACGCTGTTCACAGTGCACAGTCGCAGGACCCGAACTTCATTCTGCTGACCAATTCGGTGAGCTCTGTCTTGGGCTTGTAAGTCCTATTAAGCAGAGAACAGAGTGTTTTATATTTTGAGTGTGCTACTGTAATTGCTCTCTGCTTAAAGGACATTATAATGCTGAATTTTTTTTGGGGGGTATAAAAAAGGAAGTACTCAAAAGGCAGTCTACACCATAGTTCACATTGCTCATGGTTCCTCATTGTTTTCTTTCTCAAAACTTCATCAAGACGCAGGCAGGGGGAGAATTGAAAGGAAAAAACATTGACATACTCTGTACAGTGCAAGTGCAGTAAGCTAAAAACTTGGTGAAAGCATGTGCAGTGACTGAAAAAGGCTGATGCACCTATTTTTAACCCTTGTATTCATGATGTACATATTTTTAACCCTTGTATTCAAGGATCATGGCTTGTCAAACCAGAATGAACCCTAACTAAAATATTTCTTGACTGCAGTAAAAGAGAGCAACAAAATTACTAGGAAAAAACCCATACATAAACTGATCTACTAAAGGTTGTAGATTATTCTTAAATATCTTAGCTAAAAATTTTTTAATCTGTTGAATCAGCTTTTAAATTGGAATATTTGCATGTGAAAAAAGCTTAAATATGATCCTACTGACTGAAAGTTCATCTATACAAGAATGAGAATCAAAGTATTTATTCTTTGGTCAGGTAATTGCACTTATAAAAAATGGAAGTAGAAAGGACAGAGGTGAAGAATTTCTTTTGTTAAATCAAAATTTCATATATTTTCTTAGAAAAAGCAAAATGCATTGATTCCTATAAATGATGGGTTTCTAATGATGCATTTCTACTTCAGCATAGTCAAATAACGAAGGGTACGTAACCTCAAAATACTACCACAGTTTTGTCCTACCTAACAACCCAGAAATTTCTTGATGTAGAGAAAAAAAAAAAAGAAAACTGGCAATTAATTTGCCTATTTTGGTACAGTACCTTGCTTTTGCATTGTAAGCTCTCTCCTTCCCACAATTCCCTCCTCAAGCATTACGTGTGATGCAGCTGCTGCAATCTAAAGGTTTATCTGAAGTATGCGTGAAGAGTGAAGATGATGCCACAATAAGAATTTGTTTATATAATAATTCTCAAAAGTACAGGAAAATGGTAAACTAAGGAAACAGAAGTTTTTCATTTCTTTTTAGTCTCACTTCCCTTAGTTTCACATGTGGCTATTGACTACGATGTGATTTGTATATATTTGCGCAACAGCTGAAAAGACACAATTATATACTTCCAGAAGAATCTAATTTACTGCCGTGGTTTAAGCCCAGCTGGTAACTCAAAACCACACAGCTGCTCCCTGCTTCTTCCTCCCCTGCTCCCAGAGTGACGAGGAAGAGAATCAAAAGAATGTAAATCCCATGGGTTGAGGTAAGAACAGTCCAGTAACTACGGTATAATACAATATAATATGGTATATACACAACTGAGTCCAGTGTAAGGTATAACACTACTACTACCACCAATAATAATAATGGTAAAGGAACTAACAAGGGGAGAGAATATAAATCTAAAAGCAGAAAAGGAAAAGAAAACAATAAACACAAGTGCTGCACAATACAATTGCTCACCACCCGTTGACTGACACCCAGCCCAACCCAAGCAGCGATGTGGGCCTTCCCAGTAACTCCCCCCTGTTTATATACTGGGCATGATGTGCTGTGGTATAGAATACCCCTTTGGCTAGTTTGGGTCAGGTGTCCTGTCTCTACTCCCTCCCAGGTTCTTATGCCCCTCTTCAGTGGCAGAACATAAGACTGAAAAAGTCCTTGATCAGAGTAAGCATTACTTAGCAACAACTAAAAACACTGGTGTGTTATCAGCACTGCTCTCCGACTAAAGCCAAAACCAAAGCACTGCACCAGCTACTAAGCAGGAGAAAAACAACTGTTACAGCTGAGCCTAGGGCACTTACATAAGAAAAAAAAAAAAGAAAAAAGAGAAGACATTAAGTGACAAAGACTTCAGTTACCTCTTCTGGCTTTCTGAAATAAGCCAAAGTGGTTTGATATCGTCTTTTCCTGGCAATCTGTATTCACTATTACCCACCCACACCAAAGCACAGTGCAAGGTCAGTGGCTCAAGCCAAGACTGCTGCACTGATACATCCTGTAACTTCCTGAGACAAGACAGCACTCCACACAGCCCTTACAAAAATATTCCAACCTACCTAATGAAGACTCAACGGGGAGCTACTTACTAATGTCCTAAGGTTAAAGAGTAAGTATAGCTACATAAATGAAGCAGGTTATAAGGCTCCTATATAATAAACATACACAGACACAGAATTATTCATTGACTGAAACCAAAAAACTGTGTGATTGCATCAGTTTGCCTTGCTAATTCCTCCCAAAGCAGCATTTTATGACTTCCCTGGGCCTATTCCTTCCCTCATCACCCCCCAGCTATATCCCTAATTTAAAGAAACAATCCAAAAAAAGCATCGTGAATTATGTGCACATTTCATGAAGACAAGTAAATAGAAGTAACCTGGTGAGGATTCCAGTCACTATCAAAGATTATGACAGTGTCAGCAGCCTGGAGATTTAAGCCTAGCCCTCCAGCCCTTGTACTTAGCAAGAAGATAAAGTATTGTGACCCAGGTTCATTGAACTTCTTCAACAGAGCAGCTCGATCCTCCGATTTTGTTGTGCCTGGAAAGAAACAAAAAAACCCACAATCCTGTCACAAAGCTGTGAATTGACATAATAGAAATACAATGTCTGTTACTAAACGTAAAAGTGGAAGAGAAATTTTAGCACGCTTGCTCTTTGCTGTCTTTGCCACATTTTCTGTAATATGGAATAAACACTGGCCATGAATGTTTTGGTCAACCGGCTATCACTTCTAAGAGGTGGACTTCTAAATACCTCTTTTAAGTACTTCTCTTGACATTTCGAAAGTGGACTTTAAAATGTTGGATAACATTGTTATACCTTTTTAGGACTCACATAAATTTCAATTCAGTATACACAAACAGAAGAAAACTCTGGCTTGATTAATGTCTTCTGGTCACAGCAGCATCTAATTATTTTTAGAAGTTACCTTCCTAGAGATTTATCAAAATGTCTGTGCTGCCTTCAGAGTGGTAATTAATGCAAAAGGATTGAAAACTCTTCAAAACTTCTAATCTTGATTGTGATGATGCACAATGGCAGAGTGAGAGCAGAGAAGGAATTCAAACATGGTGAAAACATAGACAAAGTTCTAAGGAAAACCCAAGCTCTGTACACTCTGCTGACTGGATGAAATCCATGTACTTTGACAACAATCTGTATGCATCACCTTAGCCTGGTCCACTGTTTGCCTTATATTTTTTATAGTTCTGCCTGTAATTGAAAGCCAAAGAAATTCTGCTATTTTTATTCAGGTATGCACAGAAGATGAAGCTTTTCTATTACTGTAGCAGGTTGACCCCAGCTGGCTGACAGACCTTCACTCACTCCCCTTACTCATCCATATGGGGAGAGAAAATCAGATGGAAAACCTCCTCGGCTGACATAAAGTCAGTTTTGTAAAAGCAAAAACTCTGCATGCAAGCCAAGTAAAAAGAGAAATTTATTTTCTGCTTGCCATCGGTAGGTAGCTATGCAGCCCCTTCCTGGAAAGCAGGGCCTCAGCAACTGTAATGATTGCTTGGGAAGACAAATGCTGCAACAAGGAATGCCCCTGCATCCACTTTCATTTCCCTCAGCTTTTATTGCTAAGCATGTCCTTAGGTCAGCCTGGGTCATCTGTCACAGCCAGGTCATTGCACACCCCCCAAGCTACTGGCCTTGGGGGTAGAGGAGTCCTTTGGAGATAAAGCCTGGACACTCTGCAACCACTGCTCATTAACAGCCAAAACACACACCACCAGTGTGTTAACAACCTTGCCTAGCAAATGCAAAGCACAGCACTGTATCAGCTGCTAGGAGGAGAATTGGCTTCATCCCAGCCATACGAGTACTATCACATAGCCAAACTGCTGGCCCACAGAAACCCATTCTCTTAAAAAGCACATGACTTGGGTAGAAAACACCTTCATGTGATAAGACAGCTGGACAGAATCTACATATACATGCCAGCATAGAATGATGATAATCTATAATCACAAAACTGGAAAAGAAGAAAAAACAGTTCATCTCACTGATTTAATGGATCACCTGCAAAACCTTAATGAAATGAAGGAACTGTATTTACCATACTGTGTATTTCCACAGACATTATACATGAAAAAGAATTAATTTTAAAATACATGGTCTAAGGTAATTTAAAATATTTTAACTGTAATATAACTACTCTTTCTTGAATGGAAGCATTAAAACACTAGCAGGCCAGAGGTGCAAGGAGGGTTTTGCTAACACAGTACTATATTCTTCTGCCAGTTTTGACAAAAACATCCTATGGCACAGTGAGAGAGCTCGTTTGCGTCTGAGTTTCATTACTCCATTTTACATTTGAGGATAACAGCATTTCAAGTTTTGTTTACCTTTTCTTCCAAATAAAGCATGAAGCAAAGAGTCGACTTGAAATGTTGTAAAAAGAATATTCAAAGGACCTTAAAGTCTCATTTTAGTCATGTTATTCTTCATGTTCCTATTAATCATTGTTTTTCTATTAAAAAGTTAGTCTGATAAATGCTGCTGGCCTATGTAATTACTATAATGTGTGAGATAAACATATGAAGTAAAAGTAGTATTTAAGAAGGTCAGTGTGAGGCAGAGATCATCAACATGGAAAAAAGCCAAAATGGAAACTTCTTTCAAACAGGTTTAAGCCTCACATAGGATATGCTATTTTTAGCTATTCTCCCTTCAATAATACTCCACTATGTTTCTAAATAATCTTTTCATTCAAAGGTAATAAAACATATCTACACATAGAGTAATAGAGGCTACTGACCCTCCTATGAAATTCAGGAAAACTACAAGTACTTTACTTGTCACTGAAATTCAGTTATCCTGTGGAGAATAGCGGTTGAAGTTTAATCAGGTACAAACTAATCAATTCCGCTAGAATCTAGGCAAAACACTGGCATTGTCATCTCTCATCATGAGAATACTTTCAGACAACTTACACAGTGACAACTGATTGGGCCCTTCGATTTTTAAACCTTGTTTGAAGAAGAGATCAGCCCCTGAACATCAAATCTCTATATAATCTGCATTCCAGGAACAGACCTGAGTGTCCATCAAAACAACCCCTCAAACAAATGGTTTGCAGGTTAAACAGATAAAAGTGTCAAAAAGCCCAAACTAATGAAGCATGCTACCTCCTAACTTATCATCTGTTTTTTTTTTTATGTAGCTTACCATCAAGACGTAGGTAAAGGAAATTTCGAAAGGCAAAATAGTCTTCCATAATGGTCATGAGTGATGTCATTTGACAGAAAAGGAGCACACGATGGTTAGTAGCTCGTAATTTTGGTAGAATACGATCGAGCAGCTCAAACTTCCCTGAGGCCCGATAAAGTTCGGCTCTGTTGAAAAGAGAAAGCACAGTAAATGCCAGAATAAAATGTCATTTAGAAAAGTTTTTGATCATTATTATGTCAGAGTATAACAGAGACATTAATTTACTTTAGATAAAAATTACTAATAGCACTTTTCTCTCTTTAAAAATATTTACGTTGATTAAAATGAAAAAATAAACATCCTTGTGAACTCCCGTTTGGAAAGGATTTTTCTTCAGTTACAGAAAATGTGTGGACTTTCAACCACATAGAATACCTTCCATTATGAAACTCTATTCTGTTTCATTATTTATTAAAAAAAAAAAAACATTAGTTCTCAGCTAGGTAAGCATTTTATCAGTTAAGACATTCACCTGCTAGTTTTGCTTTTAAATCGCATTTACTGCAGCTATAAGCTGTATTCATCAGGCACATGTTTGAAACAATTCCTTTTCCACTCAGTGACTATGCACAAGAGTGTGAAATATTTCAAACAGAACTAATATACAGAAATAATGGGAGGAGTTTGACAAAGGATATACTCTTTAGCCATGTAACTTTGGTAGTCCTGAACAATGTTTAGTTGCTTTGATTAGCTGCTCTTGTCTTCTATGCTATGAACTGCAAAACAGACAGCACCAAAATTCAAGCTGTAACTGAGAAAATGAATAAAACAGTATGTCTAAATCAGCATCACAGTGATACACCTTACAAAAATAAATTTCATATAACTTTTTTTAACCTTGGGTCTGTACTCTCAAAATATGATTTATCATTAGCAATGGTATATGTAAGTCCACAAGATACATGGCCTACTGATATGCACACATATGTGATCAGCTAAAACTATTATGGAGACAACTAATCTGGTATACTAGGAAAGGAGACAAATAATCTGGTATACTAGTTAACAAAACAAGTTATTAAGACCTGAACAGGAAGGGGGTCAGATGGTAGATGCACACGTTTCTTGTGTGTGGGGAGAACGGCTGATACACCTAAGGCTGTGCTGCCATTCAGCAGGACCTTGATAGGCTGGATTACTGCATGGAAAGAAACCTAATGAGGTTCAACAAGGGCAAGCATAGAGCACTTCACCAGGGGAGAAAGAACCCCAAGTACCAGTACAGGTTGGTGGCTGACTTTCTGCAGTTCAGCTGAGAATGACCCGTGTGTATTGGTGGATGACAAGCTGACTATGAGCCGGCAGTGTGCCCTAACAGCCAGGATGGCAAACACCATCTGGGGCCAGCAGGTCAAGGAAGGTGATCCTCTCCCTCTACTTGACCCTGGTGAGGCCATATCTGGAGTCCTGTGTCCAGTTCTGGGCTACTCAGCACAAGAAAGACAAGGAGCTACTGGAGAAGGTCCAGCGGAGGCTATGAAGGTGATGAAGGGTCCACAGCATCTCTCTTAGAGAGGAGATTGCAGGAGCTGAGCCTTTTCAGTCTAGAGAAGACTGAGAGGGAATCTGATTAATGCATGTAAGTATCTCAAAGGTGGGTGCCAGGAGGATGATGCCAGACTCTTTTCAGTGGTGCTCAGTGACAGGACAAGGAGCAATGGCCATAAACTGAAAAACAAGAAGTTTCACCTCAACATGAGGAAGAACTTCTTTATGTTCAGGGTAGCGATGTAAGAACGGGCTGCCTGAGGAAGTTGTGGAGTCTCCTTCTCCAGAGATATTCAAAACCCACCAGGACACATTTCCATGTAACCTGCTCTAGGTGGCTCTGCCTTGCACTAGATGATCTCCAGAGGTCCCATCCAGCCCTGACAATTCTGTGATTTCTAGGCAGGTGCATACAGAAATGCCAAGAAAAAAAATTTACATTTGTTTCATTTCAAATAATGGGAGAAATGCTACTTTAATTCAGAATAAAGATTGTAAAGATGGAAAAGCAGAAGACAAAAGTCACAAGAAAGAGAAGAAAATTCCAACTGCTGTCTCTGAAGAGTCATTTCCAATGAATTTCAGATGTTACCTAAGCTATTTCAAAATAAGGATATGGGATACGTGAGTATCTCTGCATGTCTTCCTGAAAGAGATGGAGGCTTATAAAAAGCTCATGTAACACCGCTAGTACTGTTATCTTTTGCTTTAGATATGTGCCTCTTCCCTTCCATAAACTGCTTGAACTTGTTAGCATGTACCTTCCAGAAAAAGGATGTGATACATTAGTTCCAATACAACAACATGAATAGGAAGAAAAAATGAAGGAATTACCCATTGATGACACCATTTGAGTAGCCTAAATGTTCAGCAAAGGACTCCTGCAGAGTTATAAGCAATAAACAGATTATTACAAACTAAACAGTAACACAAAATTATACATTCTTACATAAGCTGATTAAATATATGAGCATTAGGGTTTGAGTTTCTTTATGGTTATACTCTTTGAATCCACCTTGCAGCAAGTGTTCTGCTTTATGTCTTCTTTAGCTGCTATTACTTGAAATTTATGGTTTGCAGAAGTAACTTCTGCCAGCGTACATTCTACCAGATTACAAATACAGCAGAACCTAATTAATTCATACTAATTACTGGAAGAGCCAAATTACTCAATTTAATTAATTAGCATACAAGAAAGCAAAGAATGAAAACGACAATAATACATCACAGTAGGTACTTAATTATTCATTCATAAATGTATCTATATTCCAAATATTTATGCCAGTTTCTGTCTTTCCAGATATATTATTATATTTATGTACTTTGGGTCCTAATGAGAGATGCTACTTAGATAGGCTGAAAAAACAGGGTGGATAGAATAGGACAATCCTGGTTGATATTTGGAAAGATTAGCAGCCTGCTACTTATAAGTTTCTTAGACATAATACTTTGAACTAGTGTCTCTAGATTGCATATTAGGTCTAGGTAGAGATTAAGTTGCTCTGGAACATCTTAAATTAAAAAACAAAAAAACAAAAAAACCCCAACCCAAACAAGCAAACACAGAAAACTACCAGAAAAAAAACAAACAAAAAAAAAAAACCCCACCAAACCACCACTTCATTTTTTTAAGACACTGCCTCCACAACATTAAATGCTTTAAAGCTAGACTTCAGGTCATCAATAAAAACCTGGTGGTCGGTCCATTTATTTCTGAAAATGGACCATACTGATCGTGGTTTTCAAATGCTTTCTTTTCAGCAGAAATAAGGTGGACAGAGATGTCTTTTCCCATACACATAAGCTTCAACAGCAGTTTGCTATTATGTTAGCCATCTGAATAAAAACAAGTCTCAAAATCAAACCTGTCAGTCTTACCTCAATATGTTGAAACATGTATGGGTGATTGCATATCTTTCTCAGTTGCATGATAGTGTTCATAAGAGTTTTTGCCCCACCTTTCCCCTATGGGTACAAACAATGCAAATTAAATGAGGCATCTAATTTCTTAGCTTATTAATGAAGCTTTTGAAAGATATTGTTAAATGCAGGCATAAAAATACTTTCACCCCAAACCTGACCACCACATCACCAATGAAAAAAACCAAAACCAAAACACAAAAAAAAACCCCCAACAACAGAAAAAACAGAAGCTACTATTCAGTTGCCTTGCTGTATAAATTATCTATCATAAGTATGCCCTGTAAGAAAAAAGAAAGACCTGGAACTAATCCGTGAACTGCATTATGTATCTACCTACAATTTTCACAATTGGAAGCAGAGCATCTGCTGTCCCGCATATTGCCGTATTGATACTGTTCATTACGAAACCTTACAAATTCTGTAAGGTCTGAACTCTCTAACAGAAATCTGCTCTAGCCAGATGATTTTCAATCTACAGCATTTCCTTCCGTCTGTTAACTGGGTTTCTCTTTCTAGGCCAAGTAAAACACAGGGCCACAGGCAGCTAAAAAGGTAGAGATAACCGAATCTTGTGAGTCATATTAATGTTTAACAAAATATATTCTCAAAATCTACTCTGCAGATAATCTTTTTCAGAACCAGGACAAACTTCAGGCAATAGTCAATGGTCCTAGCCTAAACTCTATGTTTAAAATCTAATTGCAAAAGGTGGATACAAGTTTGAGAACATCCCAGTGTATTAACATTGCCAAGCAGTTGTTGCTGTCAGATACCACTTTGCTTTGTTGTAATTTTATGAAAATGTAATCAGAATGGCTGCAATATTCCAAGCTTACTGTAAGACTAATTCAGATGTATTTTAAAAATGTCAGCAAAAGGAATTTAGCCATTTCCAACAATAAAACTAGGGAAAAGTACACTATTTGATCATATCATGTACTAGTAATACTCTACTCTTTCCTAGAAAGACCAGTGAAATAAATTCCATCTAGAGCAGATATTTTATGCTTGAAGGGGGTGCTCCACAAATCTAAAATTTGGTTTTGTTCCTTCCAAAATCCTCTCTAATTTGCTCCTAAATGCAGTTCATATTTGTTCTAAGAGTAATTTCCTAGAAATTTCCAGCTTGATAAACTCTCTGTAGTCTTATCTGGTTCCAGGCAAGAGCTGCAGAAAGACAGGATTTTTTCCTAACACAGTTCTTTGATCACTGAAGCCAAGCATTCCCAACAAGCCACCTCCCTCTGCTGACAACAGGTATCATGGATAAAAAAAGCTGATGAACCAGTTAAAGAAAAAAAAATAATCAAGAGAGGGTAGCAAGAAAGTAAAAAATTTTAAGACTCTTGGCAAGAAGGGAAGGCCAGGGAGGTGTTCAGAAGACAGCAAACAAATGTATGTTGTTTATAAAACAATAAAACAGCTTATGATCTTTGACCAGTTCAAAGGTTCTGATCTGGTGAAAGAGAAGAAAAGGATCTGGAAGAAAAGGAAGTCTGCCTGCGATACAAAATTAAATTTGTAGGACAAAAGTAACGACATCAACCCACAAAGTGATATTAAAATAAAAGAATGTAAATTAATGTTTACAGAGTATTCAAACTATTAAGATGAGTATCAACATCCAGTGATAAGAACGAGCTTTGTTTAGAGTTTGAATAAGCACCAGCAAGGAAAACAATCTCACCGCACAAAACGAGGGTAAGATAAGATACTGAGCAAAAATATCACCCATTGTACCAATAAAACCTGCCAAAGGATGGTAGAAAGACAGGATGCGATTGCACTGCATCAGTAATATACATATAACACAGTGCAAACACACTATTAAACACCAGCTGTTCTGCAGTACTTATTAAAGGTATTTCACATTTATTATAATGTGAAAAGCATATACACAAGTAGGTGATGAATGGCAACTTTTTACTCTGTACTAACTGGATCAAGTCCCATGATTACATAATCAGTATTTACTAATTCATACTCTAAATCTGACTATACAACTTTGAATCTTACTGTTCTCTTAAAAGAATTATGTCACTAACAGATCTTGCAAGTATGGATAGAAGCTGGTTAAAACAAAGCTTATACTTATCTAATTGCTCTGAAAGACAAGATTTATGACTTTCTGTAGCCAGCACAACCACAATCATAATTATCAAGTACCACACTGGATTAAACTCAGCCAAGGGAAATGCTGGTTCTTTTCAAACACTGCCTGTTTGTAGAAAGGGACAGTAATTATAGTGAATACAAGTAGGATCTTTTCCTTGTGAATAGAGAGCATGAGCTGTAGTCTTTTAAAACAAAAAGCCTGACAGATGTCTAATGATGTCTGATAGATATCATTTTACCCATGACAGATATCTGCAGAAACAGCCTAGAGTTTCATAAAACAGAAATCATACTGCTAGCATATTTAATAATACATTGTTTCCCAAGTGTTTAGTCTTTCTTTCATACCTTCTTGTCTTTTTCAGAACCATCTGTGAGAAGGATTCCCTTGGCTTGCATGTGGCGGTACAGGATCTTCTGAAGCGCTGACATATCACATTTGATCACATATTCCACCTAGTATAAAAAATTCCAAGAAAACAACCATAAACACACTGACATAATAATGTCAGTAGGATCTAACTACAAGTTCTTGTTATCCTAAAACACAAAACAAAAACCTGCTAGTTTTTATCTGTACCCTACCACTATATGGTTTCACTGAGCAACGATCCAACTACAAGCACAGCAACAAATATCTCAAAAGATTACCTGTGAGAGTCACAACTACTATGAGACAGCTGGATCCTAAGAATGTAAGTGCAGAATCACTACTTTTTTTCCTCATTTTGTAATTTTTACAATTTAAACCCATAATAAAAAAATAGTTTTATATATAACACACAATGAAAATATTTGTGTTTAATACCCTGTGGACTTTATTATATCTGTAAAGCATTATAAAAGTATCATCATTGTATACCTAGCAAATAAGCATCCTTCGTAGTGCCTACTTAGCATTACGCTTACATAGATTGCATTAGAAATACACCATTTTCTCAACGTCAACTAAAAATACACTGAATTAATCAAGTACTATATGATGCCCACATTCAGCTGGACTTCTTATTGAGCTTTGTAAAACTTTTATTTAGTAAAACATTTTTTGACTGTGCACTATCTTTAAATCCAGTAATACAAAGACTTCATACCCCAGTTTAATCCATTTTTTATTACTCCATTTCCAGATTAAAGTCACTATGTTTTTAATAAACTATGTAAAATAAAGCGAGTCACATAATAAAGCCGAAGTAATGGCTAGAAGTCTTTCTAGTAGTGACTAAAAGAAAAAAATGTAAGCTTCCTAATGTTTAATAAATAAATGGAATAAAAATTATCTTTTTTTTTTTTTTTTTTTATTCTCAGAAAGACAGGAGGAGGAACTCCTCAAAGAAAAATGAGTATTTCTTCAATGGCTTCTTTACCAAGATTTGTAAGATCCCATGAAACTTATTAGCAGGCTCCGGTCAAGAAGTTCAGTCCTCACGGTTGAACTAATTCCTTTTTTTCGTAAAGAAGATGGTGAAAACAAAACCAAACACGGTCCTCTGAGTACCAGTGTGGATGAAACTTCTACATCTCCCTCCTCCAACATCTACTAATGGATTTATGAAATACAGTGGCTCTAACTGGCAGAAATTTAAATAGAAATAAGTATTTCAGTAATATTTTTAAATTTAAATACGTTTCATTCTCAAACAAATACTTCTAAGGATACTGAAAATCTGACATTTGAAGGAACAGAGTCACAACAGTAACAGTGTTCACAACATTATACAGATGAGAAAGAAATTTTAAAAGGGCCTTTCCTTTGAGTACTGTCACTAAGCATCTACACAGAGCTCTTCATTCATTCAGCCTATGTGAGTCAGTTCACAGTACAATTCAAAAAAATTTTACTTAGGTGGAATTTAAACTGGGTTTTAGCCCAGTTGACCTAAGCACCAAATTTTCCCCAGCACATCCTCACATTTGCTTTTTTATTTAGTTGTTATTATTACTCTGGTAAAGGCAAATGGGAAAAGCAATGCAGGATAGCAAAGAAGGACAGGGTGAGACAAAATCAGTTGCCCAGAGACAAAAACAATGACCTTTCAAATCAGAAGAATGTTCTGAACTAAAAAGCCATTGGTTAAAAAAATAATTGTGCAACTTCAATTAATGTAGGACCAAATTCTGCATGCTTTATAAAACACAGGAGTCCTTTATGAACTTCAGTGAACTGGCTAAGGTAGCAAAGGTTCCACCTGGTGTAGGGAGGATGGGACAGGACAGAATCTAATCCTCTGTGTATGGCTGACTGACTCACAATGTGCAAATACATATTATGGAAATAAGTCGTATGTGTCATACGGATGACTACGAACAGAATTGCAGTTGGCAAGACTGGTGAGGAATCCTGAGAATGTTAAAATTTCAGGTGTTCAGGCCTCCCCAGCGGTCAACTTTTCAACAAAGAAACCATGGCAGTAACAGATGCTAAAGAAATTGTCATCTGTAAAATAAATCTGAAAAAAAAACATTAAATAATGCTTAAAAAAATACTAAATCCCTTCCACAACTCTCATTGCAAACCTTTTCTGGCAGTTGAGATTCAACTTCTTTCTTCAACCTTCTCAGCAAGAAGGGTCGGAGCACTTTGTGGAGACGACGGATGATCAGAATAGTCTCTTCCTCATTTAAGTCCACCTACAGAAGTTTATAAAAGTCACTACAAGGCAACTCAGTGTATCAGAAAATGTCTTCTCTCACATGAAAGGTTAAATATGGGCCATAGTTACTTGCATGTTACAAACAGATTCTGAGTCAAAAAGGACAGTGACATTAAAATTTTCTGGCGTTATAATAAAGGTAGCTTTTGGTTATGTTAATTCCCTAAGTACCAGGGAGAGTTCAAACACTAATCCTTCTGTATAAGCTCCTTTCTGTTTTCATCAAAGTGTTCTGTTTCTGATGTTGAAGAAAAAAAAACAACAAACTGCCACAGTACCCTTTCTCCAGTCATAGCAAATGGAGCGTTGAACCACTGTTCAAAGGTGCTGCAGCTCTTGAAAATGGTTGGAAGGAGGAAATTGAGAAGGGCCCAAAGTTCAGGCAATTTGTTCTGCAATGGAGTCCCAGTCAGCAGTATTCTCCTAGGGGCCACATAGTGAGTATTCAAGACCTGAGTCAGTTTGCAGTGATGGTTCTTCATTCGATGGCCTTCATCTACTATCATGTATTTCCATCGAATCTGCAAGAAAAAGAAGAAAATTTGGCAAAGTCAGAGCAGGTCAGTCTTCATCAAATTCATCTCACCACGTACAGAACAGAAATATTTCAAGTCTGAGACATTAGTCATTCTCATTTCTGAGAAAAGCCAAATCAAGCATTAGCCAAGTACCAGTGGCCTTGCAAGCTGCAAAAACAGAAACAAACACTAGACATATTGAATCTGATGCTGAATTCCAACTTGAACTGCAACAGCAAACAGCAGATTCCTCCTGCTTCTGGGAAAGAGATTAGAGTGACTGTCTCTTCAAGGCCAGAATATGTTTTACAGAGGAAGAAAGCAATCACATGAACTCCAAATAAACTTGCCTGTAACAAGAACCTCACAGGATAAAAAAGCATTTCAAAGTAACTCCTTACAAAACAACCCTGAACTTTGTTTTGCATTCAGCTAAGTATTTTGTTCTTACTCAAGGACAAAGAACCATAATTACAATTCTCCCATCTCAGTTACTGGATCTTCAAATAATGTTTCTGCTTCTTAATGCAAAAACTTAAATGCAATCACAGCAGATGTTGAGAGTTGTTTCAAGCTCTCCGCTGGTACTACAACATGGGCAGTCAACCTGCCACACTGACCATATGACTAGGAAGGTCTCAGTTTGTACTTTCATAGGTGTGAAATAACTGCATTTCTCAGGACAGGCTGAACAGCATAGTGCTTGTCCTTGCTATCTGTTACCAAGGCAAAAATTAGACGGGAAGACAAACTCTACAGTCTCAAACTGTTCTCAAGTGTTCAGAATTATGCTAAGAAAATACACTGCCTTTGTATCAGAAAAAAAAAGTGATCTAAACAAGCAGTATGTAATAGAATGAAATAAAGTGAAAATTAAAAACAAAGGGACAGTAGGTCGATGTGGTTTCTCCATACAGCAAAATACCTCCTTAGTCTGTTTTGTGTAGTACATGAAATAGGCTTAAAGTAATTTTCTAATGAATTCATTACATTTGAGGCACACCTGCTGATGTTTAGTGAGCCTTTAAGAACTGGGCCAGTAAAGAGTCTGGATAATGAATTCATGATACAAGTAACTATTTAATTGTTTGGGTAAAGTGACCACATAGCTGGAAAGGCTCTAATAAGATTGAGTTTCAGGTTGGAATC
This sequence comes from Pezoporus wallicus, assembly GCF_028554395.1. Lineage (NCBI taxonomy): Eukaryota > Metazoa > Chordata > Aves > Psittaciformes > Psittacidae > Pezoporus > Pezoporus wallicus. The sequence continues at coordinate 687,436 of NW_026637546.1, forward strand.
ACTGGAAAAATATTAGTCAGGACTGCAGATTAGGTTAAATGTCATTAAACAGAAGGGAGAAAAGTAATGTTTTTCTACAGACACACAGGTATACAGCACTGACAGACCTGCACAATGGAATTTGTCTCCCAGCCACATTGAGGAAAATCCTGGTGTTTATAAGGAGAAAAGCTGTGACTGAGAAGTCAATTAATAAACAGAGAAATGGAAAAGTAAATGAAAGATTTAACTTCCACTGAAAGGCAGAACAACAACTCAAGATTTCCCTGTAAAACAAAAATGTGTTTTGTATTATGTACCATCTAACGGTGTCTTGAAGGTCTTGCTGTTAAGAGATGACAATCATTACCTTAGCAAGGATATGTTTGTCCTTTATTATGTACTCATAAGTAGTTAAGAGAACATTAAATTTTCCACTTCGAAGCTGAGGAACAAGTGAACGGCGCATTGCAGGTGTGCCCTAAAAGAAAGAGAAGCGAGTAGTTACTCTTTTAATGAAGAAAGTAGGTTTTTATGAATTAGCAGACATAGAACAATCACATGAACCTGTAATCCTACAGTACTAAAACCAGTATATCAATTCATTCTGGGCTTCTTCAGGGTGCCTTCCCTAAATGTTTGCTAGACTGTAAAGCTCTGTTCATGGGGCACTAGAGACATGTAGCTAGCAATCTAGTCTCCTTACAAACTGTTTGGCCATACCACTACTACAGTAGCTAAACAGCAAAGTATTCAGTGATGTATAAAAGGTGAAGTAGCTTTCATTTTTATTACCCCCACCAGAAGTCTTGCAATGTGATAATTACAATTTTATTCTGCACTTCACTATATGAAAGTAATTACCGTTCATTATTCTTAGTATGATTAACTCACTACTTATTAACTGATACACATGACAAAATTTCATAAGCAGTTTAGAAATGCATGCAGAGACAGAGGAAACTATGGCTCTATTCCCATTCCTTCAACAATATAATCATATGAAAAGCAAATCAAACCTTGTAAGATATCTTCACCACAGACGGAGCCCATTTGTCAAATTCGTATGTCCAATTTGATAAAGTCCTATTATAGACATTATAGAGAAAAAGTAATATATTTAATCATTTGCAAGTCAAACTTTATAAATGTTTCTAAGTGACTGCCAACTTTTCAACATATTTCACATAGTCAACCCCCATAATTAACAGTATATTAAAAAAAAAAATCACTTTATATACTGTAATAAAATGAAAGTATCTCTGAGAAGGGAATAAACAAAAAAAAAGTGTGAAACCCTCTTTCAGCTCGTCTTTAGGAACCTCTTTGAAAACAATTCAGAGTAATATTTTATATGCATCTTTGTATATTGGAGCCTATTAAGGGTAAGAAAGATAACCCTGAGCAAAAAAATAGATTTGTAAGTTATTTTATACTGCTTATCATCCAGCAACTGACATTACAACTTTTCAAATAGTCTGAAGTTAGCAACAAGCGTTCATCAGTCTTCTATCTGACCAGAACTACTTATAGCGCCACCTAGTGCTACTATGCAGGTCTCTTTTTGCACTCCCTTTCTGCTGTTTGATCACAACAATTATGATTTTATGGCTAAGCTAGGTGCTATCATGATATAGCAGCAAAAAAAAAAAACCCTTGAGGTGTGTTGGTTGCTTGCTTATTTTCTTCCTTACTGGACCTGTGATGGCAGCATTACTAGGTATTAAGAAAAGGCAGGGAATTAAAATGTACAGGAGAATGAAATTTCAGCTCCTTTCTTTTAGAAACATAAAAAAAAAAATCATTACAGAGTACTTAAATCTGATTTTACTGTGCCCATACAAAATCTGTCATTAATGACACTTTCCCTTTATTTTTAACTATGTTTTATTTTATAGCTCTTCTCGCAGCCTTTTTTTTTTTCATACTAGAACTCATCATTTAGTTTCATACAATTAGGCACAGCTGTGGTATTTATGTTAGTCAGTTAGTTATTACTGCAGCACAGCCAAAACAGAGGATACCTCAAAAGAAATCAAAAGAGATGGCCACGAATGAAACTTAACTCAATCCTAACATATTTGCATGTTTAGGAAATATGGGGGACAAATTATATAATGAAAGCCCCTCATTCAAATCACACAGAAAAATAAGCAAACAATTCTTTAATATCTTACATCAGTTTTACAATGCCTGACAGTTTTTATGCAAACCACAGCTCTCCAAATCACTAAAACCCATACCTCAGCTTTGCAGGAAGAAAAATGCATTAGAGTAGATGTATAAAACAAGCATCATCTTGGAAAGCTAAGTAAAAGCGAAAGTGGGCAGCACAGTAAACAACTCTAACCTGGACATCTGACTGAAGTGTGAGAGTACCACTCCTCAAGGCTACATCCAGGGCTAGTTATACAGCACTTAAAAGATACTCCAGTGTCATTAAAGCATGATTACTTTATATCAGATGGGCACCATTTGTTGAAAGAATTAAGCGACAAATTTTTAGTAGCACAAAGGGTGAAAGGACAACTACATGCATGTAATATTAAAGAAACACTGGCTCCCTCTTGTGGCCTCAGAGTGAATTACAGTAAATTCACTACGTTTGCCAGAATTGTTGAGAGTGAAACTAATGGCAAAAAAAAGGTGCTTTACCAGCTTTCTGGTCACCTTTTTTAATGTCAGGCAATTAACTGGGAAGAAATGATCAAGAAAACACTGAATACATGCTATGTGTAATCCCACCGTGCTCCTCATATTGTCATTACATGAAAAACAAGTGTGTCTTCCAAATAAACCAGCACACAATGCTTAGAACAGTCTCTTAGAAAGAGACCCTTTACTTACGAAAGGGGAACAATGATGAGATATGGGCCGTTGAGTCTTTTGTGCTCCATCAGGTAAGTGATGAGTGCAATAGTCTGTATTGTTTTTCCTAGTCCCATTTCATCAGCTAAAATTCCATTCAGATTGTTATTATAGAGTGAAACCATCCATTCCAGTCCCTGGAGCTGAAATCAAGAACAATAGTTTCAGTTATTTAAAGCCCACACAAATATTTAACAACAGACAAAGACTTCAGAATATATTAACCACAACAATAACCAAGATTCTGAAGTCCCTGTCTATTTAGATGCTGGATTTCCTGTATTAATACTATATGCACAGGAACCCCTGCTCATCTTAGCACCTTCTCCCCACAAAAAAAAAAACAAACCACCAAAAAAACAACAAACAACAAAACAGGGTAAATTTCTGGTAATGTATGCTACACAGAAATCTGTTTCGCAGAGCCCATAATAAGAGATCAAATCTCATGCATAGAGTTTTTTTTGCACTGCATACAAAGCAACACAGTCACTCCCACTTAAGGTGGATAAATACTTAACATTGCAGGATTTTGTTCTTCTATTTCAACACTGTCAAACATTAAACTTTCTGTGTAAATTTCATGCCATTTGCCTGTGTCACCAAACCCACCAAGTCTGCAAACCATGTACACCTCACACTTGCCAACTGCAACACTAGTATGTTAAAGGTCTTTCAGCCCACATCCATATAGCGTCGCTATCCATACCTTCACATGTCAGATTAGGCCCCTTTGTCAAGTTATACCTGGTACATAAACTCCTAGAGCTGGAAGGAAGCTAGATTACTGTAGCTAAGAAATGTCTACATAACAGAGTTGCTAAAAGCAACTGACTCAGGTTATTCCCTTGTCACACAGACTTCCACATGTGTGTGTATTACACTACTCAGGCAAGCTTCTAAGATCCAATCTTTTAGTGTGTCTCATGCATGGAGAGAGAAGTAAATGAAAAGCCCTGATGAAGTTCAGAGAGAAAACAGTACGTACTTGAAGAAACCTTCTGTTGTCCCTGTGAGAGGATATTCAAACCACTGTTTCCAATTTACTGGCTTTAGGCGCATGCTGGCTAATTTATATTTAGGTATTAAATACTCAGGCCAAGAGCTAACCAGAATTTGTTCTGCAAACCTATGTCCCATCGACAAAGCAGCTTCAGAACTGCTAACAGGAAAACTGTCTTTTCTACATCACTGAACTTTTCCTACTGACACAGCCAAAGCCAAACCTCAATGCTCCTGACACAGAGCTCCTTAGACAAGTGTGCCTTTTACCTCTTGGTACAGTAACAATACAGAGCAGACACAGTAAAAAACAAATCTATGCAATCAATTGTTAAGACATCACACTGAGCAGGTTAAAGGACCTGCTCTAACTGGCAATCCCTGTGAGTATCTGTAACTCCACAGACTGAATTATTTGCATAGCAAACCACAGATCTGCATAATTTAAGAATATCTCTATGTTCCATGAGTAATTACAATTCAGAAAGTAAAGGAATTATCACAATCTTCATTTCCCATCCATAAGCACTTTAAGCCAATACGGCAAATTAGCACTGTTATACACTATGCATTTACTGTAACAAGGAAATCTTCCCAGACAATGAATCAGGATTATGCAGTGAAGAAGTCTGCTGACTACATCTGTTGACTCCACGTTTCACTGGGTACAACACACTGACAATGAGGCAGCAAAAATAAAGAGGGTGACGTAGCTGAGGAAGCGGTGTATTTCTCTATATGGTCCGATTCTATCTTGTTTTAGTCACTGCATTATCAATGACAGCAAGTTATTTAACCTCTCATGTTCAAAATAGATCCCTGAATATCATATTTTCCTCTTTTATTTTTTTTTTTTTTTTTTGCTGAGGGCTCACAGTGAAACACCTGGAAGTGCCAAGGATTCGTAACAGAATTCAAATTCTGTTTTACCATGAGTAGAATCAAGGGATTATTCAGTCTGGAACAGACCTCAAGCAGTCCCTAGGCCAATCCCCTGCCCAAAGCAGGTTCATCCTTGGAGTCAGGTTGCTCATGACTTTATATGGTTAGCAATCAAAAACTGCATGGGCAAAACCCCTCTGAACCCCTGCTCCACAGTGGCACTGTGCCTCTTCTGCACACCCAGTCTGAATTCACTTGTTTCATCTTTTGTTTATAGTCTTTTGCTTTCTCACCATGTCCCACAGTGAAAAGCCCAATATAAAAATACTAAAATGGTTTTAAAAGAGAAACCATCTTAACTCTTGAATTTTAAATTATTTAAACAAGCTACTATAATAGCAGTGCTGAGGAGCATAGGAAGCAGTGGCTGTAATCATAATGCGCTGCATTTAGGAAACAGTCTTCCTCCAGTTCTCTGCACACAGAAATGGATATACATCTTTATGACAACTTGGTGATTATTAGTCTTTATTTTATGTGGATGTAGAAATAAATGTTCTGCCTGCAGAAAAGACGCATATTCTTGGAGTTTCCTAGAAAGCTGCATAATAGCAGAAGCGTTGAAAATATGTACCAAGGGCATTTTCAATCATACATGCTTACGTCTAGCCTATATCAGAATACAGAAGTTCCTGCCTACTAAATCCACTGAATGTCTGTAAAGAATGATACATCAACCTCTATAGTTCTTGTTTCCAAATTTTGCCTCTCACTGCACTGAAATACTAGGATCTCAATTACAAAATAAAATCCTAAACTTTTAAATATTGGAAGAGGAGAAATATTGTTAATCCAACACACATGAAAACTATAAGCAAAACTGAAATTCTGCATCAATAAGAAGGACAGCAAAACCAACATATTACTAGCCTGTAATGAAAAAGAAAAAAAAAGTTATGGTACAGGCAAAAGGTGATATTATTATTCAAGCAGTTGCATGAAACATTATCTATGATAGTCAACTGTCACTGCTTTGCCCATATAATCCCAAATTCTAACCTACTAGAGATCTTGTATTTCTTAACAAATTTTCAGTTTGCCACTTGAAATAGCACATTGAAATGCTGAGCATATGAGATGATTTCTCACCTGGTAATGTTTTAGAGTGCCATTAATAAGTAGAGAAGACTGCTTTTCCACTCTCTCTGTGATCGCATGAGCAACAGTGTAATAGGACTGAGACCCTCTAGCACTATACTGCATGCTATATTCATCATCCACATCTTGTTTGGCTGTCCTGGAAAGCAGGAAAAGAACTAGAGTGAATTCCCACAAACAAACAGTTTTTTTGACCACAGCTCATGTATGTATTTCTAAAGAAACAGTGTAAATCCCCAACTGTGCCAAGTACATCAGAAGGTACAAGCTACTTTATAAATAGCACACAGTTAATACCAAATGATCATGTTCCTCTTCCTGCAGACGTTAATGACAGAGAAGCTACCACAACTCACTGTAAACTAGAGCAAGCTAATGTTGGGAAATGCCACTGTAAGAAATCACAATTCCTAACAAAAACCAGCACCTAAAGAACACTCACTCAATGATTTGCTTTGCATCTTTCTCAGAAACTTCCTCGCTGTTAGGATCCAGGAGTATCTTCTCATCTGCTTCTAATCTGCTTGATTCTTCTTCATCATCCTACAGAATACAGAAAAAGAACAGGGATGCTGGGAAGTGCAACAGCTTCCTACATCATACGTTCAATTGGTATTCACATATTGGTAGCTTTCATTGGTGAACACTTCATGACAGAAACTCGAATCAAAAAGTTGGATTTACACCTACTCTACAAGAGAACTGCACTGCAGCGTAATGGAAAGATAATTTTTGACACATATTTACCAAAAGGAAGTCTTGATACTTCAAAATAAGCATTTTCTCCTTTAATGATCTTACTTTAAAAAGTGTTACTCTATCTACTGTGTTCATGGAAAGTATTTCAATACCACGTATATCACATTGCAGATGTGTAATAATTTACTAAAGCTTAAAAACCTGTCAAATACAGCTGTTTAAGACTTCTAGTTTCTTAACTTTTTCAAAACAGACCACATTTTTACTCTTCTAAAAATAACAATTAGTCTTCTGCCTACAGTTGTAATGGATAACCAAGAAACTTAAAATCTCACTTGTGAAGCTGAACAGAAGGCTACTCTGACTTCTGCAAGTGTATTCTCCTAAGAACAATTTCCCCAGCTCTAAACAATGCTGCAGCTAAAGAGACTGTGCTAAAAATGCGGGCACATCTCTTTTAACCTTCCTTCTAGAAATTAACATGTATCAGGCCCACCCATCCTTTCATCAACAGTGAAAGTCTTAAAGAACTACATTAGAAATAACTAGTCCTACAAAGGTCTACTACCTTAACATCACACAGTCCCATCAGTTTCAGTGGTCATTTGGTTCAGTAAAGACTGCTAAACTTAGGAGATATGAATTCTATACCTAGTTCTGCTACTGACAGAACATGGTTCTCTCTACTCTTCCCTCTCCCTTAGAAAGTACTTGTCTGAAAAATACTATGTAAGTATCAATACTGATTATTCACAGTATCTAATATTATGGCCTTACAGGTTTGTGATCTTTGTGTGTAAATTTAAGAGTCTTTTTAGAATTTTTGTAGTAATAATATTTAAAATGCTGACTCAAACAAGCCTACCCTGAACAGTCAGAACTTAAAATTCCTGATGTAATTCCAAATTTTAAATAAATAGAACATGTAAATGAATAACTGTGTAATTCAGAATTGCCAATAAAACCTCCAGTGTATAAACATTAAAAGATCACAAGATCATAGAATGCTAGATTTGTTTGAGTTGGAAAGGACCTTGAAGATCATCTAGTTCCAAGCCCCCTGCTATGGGCAGGGACATTTGCCACTAGACCAGGCTGCTCAAAGCCCCATCCAATCCAGCCTTGAACACTGCCAGGGATGGGGCAGCCACAGCTTCTCTGGGCAACCTGTGCCAGTGCCTCACCACTGCCAAGTTAAGAACTTCTTCATAGTATCTCTAACCTAAATCTCCCCTCTTTCAGTTTAAAGTCATTCCCCCTTGTCTTAACAATACATGCGCTTCTAAGAAGTCCCTCTCCAGATTTCTTCTAGGCCCCCTTTAGGCACTGGAAGGCTGCTCTCAGGTCTTCCCAGAGCCTTCTCTCCAGGCTGAACAAGCCCAACTCTCTCAGCCTGTCTTCATAGAAGAGGTGCTCCAGCCCTCTGATCATCTTCACGGCCTCCTCTGGACTCACTCGAACAAGTCCAAGCCTCTTGAGATGAGGCCCCCCGAGCTGGATGCAGCACTGCAGGTGGGGTCTTACCAGAGTAGAGGGAGAGAAATCGCCTCCCTTGACCTGCTGGTCACGCTCCTTTTGCTGCAGCCCAGGATATGGCTGGTTTCTGGACTGTAAGCACACACTGCTGGGTCATGTTGAGCTTCTTATCAACCAACACCCCCAACAGTCCTCCTCAGGGCTGCTCTCAATCCAGTCTCCACCCAACCTGTAGCTGCTCCTGGTACTGCCCCAACCCATGTGCATAACCTTGCACTTGGCTTTGCTGAATTTCATGAGGTTCACATTGGTCACCTCTCCAGCCTGTCAAGGTCTCTCTGGATGAATCCCTTCCCTTCAGTGTGTTGACCACATCACAGAGCTTGGTGTCACTGGCAAGCTTGCTGAGGGTGCATCACTCCCACTGTCCATGTCTGTCTAAGTCTTGGACTGATAAAGATGTTGAACAGCAGCAGTCCTAATAATGACCCTAAATACATTAACTTCATTCAGCACAAAGCCACAATACACTCTTAGTCTGGCACATAATTTTAAATAGGAACCTGCTTATACTCTGACTACTAAGTCAGAGAAAAATACTTACTTTTCCTAAACCCAGTTACCAATTAGGCATACAGCATATAGAAAGGACAACTGCTATGAACTGAAAAGAATTAACAATACACTTATTTTTCCTGATTGTATTATTCTTAAAAAAATAACCACATGAAGTACTTGGGTTTTACTGCATTACTTGTCACACTATTTTTTTTTTAGACACATACCTCCTCCTCATATTCAGATCCACTTTCATCTTCACTGTCTGACCTGGGAGCAACTTCGTAGCTGTACAAAGACAACATAAGGATCACGAATTACAGATAACAAGAGGAGGGGTTAGATTCAACAGATCGACTCAGCTTACACACAGTAAAATTAAAAGAAAGAAAAGGGAGGAACTAAGAGAAGCCCATTAAAAATATCAATTTAAGTAGAAAAACCAGCCTACTTGTATGCTAGCTACTTACCCAGGGTTCATTTCCAGCCAAGCATCCAGCTGACTTGCTTTTGGTGCTTCTGGGCCAAGAAGAACTTTGCCTGTTTCAGTATGAGTCACTTTGACTGGAAGGTCACTCATCTGACTGCTCTCATCTATGGGCTAAAATTTCAAATGTAATTTTATTCCATACAGCAACTGAATTTTATGCTTGTAATACATAATTAAAAGAACTAACAGCACCTTCAAAATTCCAGATCTGAACAAGCAGTGAAGTTTCATTATTAGAAGCCACACCTTCCCATGCAACTATCAAGCAAACACTTGAGTCACACTTTTCTGTGTGTAACGCATTTTACATGACATCCACAAATACACCACAGTATTCCAAGTAAACCAAAGCAGCATGGAAAAGATTACACTACTGCTTTCTATGAAACAAGACACAAGCTATGTATGCTTATAGGAATTTAATCCTGTTACTCACACCAATGGAGATCTGTAACAAAAACCCATATATTGACCTTACGGCTTTTTCTCTTACATGGAAAAATAAGGACCTAACGATTTAGCTAACTTTTTAAGTACAGAAGACTTATTCACAGATTTATTGTCCTGACTTCTTCAACTAAGCTGATAAAGCACCTGCAAAAACAAAATCTTTTATTTATTCTGGTGCTCTAACAAAACCAGAACAGCATAATTACTCTTTCTGTTATTTCTTTGCCCTGTTTAATCACAGATTTTCTACTCTAAAAGCTTCTTGCCCTCTACTACTGCTTCTGCTGAAGAATCTTGTCCTAATATATATACGTACATACATATATATATATGACAAGAAAGAGTAATTCTAAACAGCTATGAATACAGTGACTGCCAGTGTATAAAACTTACCCCATTTCCATAAATACTAAAGCTACAGCAATATTATGTGCATTTTCCTCGTGTAAGGATTTTGCTGTAACTCCTAAACTACATCAGCAAAAATATCCCTTGCAAGTATAAAAAGACCAAAAGTAGGACAATATATACAGTATATACAACTCTAAAGTCCTCATTTAAAACCAAAATGATCACAAATATAGCATTAACAGAACAGCTCTTACTAAGGCAGCATATGCTCTGCTACTAAATGAAAAATCTTATTCAAAGAATGACATAGAAAATTTGCTTCTGAGTAAGAACTTGAAGGTGTCTTAAGCCATCATAATACTATAGTCTGTTCTGTGTCAGACTATCCATGTTAATTACATGCAATGTCAACAATGTATTTTCTAAAGATGAGAAACTAGAATATATTGTGTTTACTACCTCATTTTAGAAAATAAACTGTATCTACACATGAACTGCAAGAAAACAATTTACTTTTAAGACTATAACAAAGCTGAGATGGATTCTTCAGCATACCCAGTGATACATTACTCAGCAGATTTTTCTTTTGGTCTTCACCTTTCTGATGAGAAACAGGCTAGTATAAATGTTAATCTAGATTATTTTTATTCCTGGTTATAAACGGCTCTTCTTAGAACCTTTGTGGTCATGTTTTCTTTTTAAGCTACAGCAATGACACAGAGAAGAATCACTAGAAAGTTTCAAAACAGACAAACAAACAAATAAAATAACAAAAACCACCTTCTAAAATTCATACCTCTCCATCAGGACCAAGACCAGATGCCATTCCCTCTGCATTTTCTTCAGCCTTCTACAACAAATGAGGAAGTGAAAAATATCACAGTCAGATTACAAGTATAGAGAGAGCATTTTGGACCTTGAGGTGCTTACAGATCGTGATAATACAAATAAAATAGTAACTAATTTTCATGTGACTATTTATCTCCTCTGAAGTGCTTTAATCTTTAATTTGGTATCGGAGGTGTTACCAAGCATTACAGATTGCATACTCATGCACGCATTTTTATTTTGGGTGTGTAAACAAGTTTTCCAATCTGACAACTAACTAGAAAGGGTATTTTGGGAATTCCTTGCACTGTATCTCAATTAAGTCTAGGTCACAGCTACTTAAAGTGTAAAAAAAAAAAAACATATTAAAGAACCCTCGAGCTCTTAACTGGAGTAAACTAACTATTTTTCTCCCCAAGCACTACTCCCAACTAGTAAGCCAGTATCTTCCTCAAAGCCTGTCCTCATTTACCCTGTAATGAAATGTCATGATAATATGAAAAAATGAATGCTTCTGGTTCAGAACTTTCCTAAACAATGCTGAGAATGAGCCAGAAAGGACAGAATACAATTCCTGTCACAGTGTTGGGTTCGTAGTGGTACAGTACAGTTCTGTTTTGGTTACCAGTGGTTATGGATCAGACTAACAAGAACAGATGTCTTCAATTGTGTTTTATAGATAAACAACTTCAAGCATCATTAATATGTGTGATAAATTTTGATAATCCAGTTGTTTGGTTGGGACTTTTTTTGTAGTATATTTAAGGAATAGCTGCACTTCCTTATACTGAGATGATCCTTAGTATCTACTTCAGATATGTATCTGTATCCCACAGAAAAAAGATGGACCAATCTGAAACTTTATTCTCTTAAGAATATAGGGTTCACTTGGATATTTCATAATGTGGCTCTGGCAAACACAAGAAGTACTTTTTCACCACCATCTATTTCCTCATTGCCATTTCTAAGAGAAAATCCTATGAACGCTCCTTTCATATATACTTCTGCTAAACTGATACAGAAACAAGACTGTTGAAGGAATCAGTGTTTTTCATCAGAGCAGTGTATTTACTCCACACACTCTCATTCAGGATTATCTCTACTGTGAATTCTGTACATTAAATATGATCTGCTTTCACTGGTAATTCCGTTAAGAGCCCTGCTTAAGTTACATCTTAACTTTGTTGGCAGTGGACTGTTCTGATGTTAAGAACGTACTTTCAGCAAGTACAGATGTTTTGGAGAGAAATAGGAGAAAACATGGAGCACTTTTTTTACCATTAATCTTCAGAATCACATTTTTTTCTATGCTGGTATTTATTAGCATATTTAGAGTGCTGCTTGTAAGCCATGTAAAATATAATGTTTGTATTTTTATCAGTAATCAGCAGCAGATCAGGGATGGAAAGGGATTATAAAGAGCCTCTTATCCATTCCGTAAGAGATGAAAGGTACTCAGAGGTCCCCAAAATGGCAAATCATAACTCATGATTATTTCACATATGGAATTTTATTTTTTTTTAAAAGCAGTTTTCAGTTTTTGTAAGTCCCTCTCAAAGGGTCAAATATCTCATTTGGAGAACTTTGAAAAGCCAATTAAATGTTAGGAATGCACAATGAAAAATACTACTGGCAGAAACCCCATTTACTGTAATACTCCTACCCAAGTTCTTTCTCTCCAGTTATTTCCAGTAATTCACAAAAGGAACTCAGCCAAGTGCAGAATGTGAAGGTCTAAAAAAGTTACCCTGTGTGAAACAGCTACATAACCAGACTTTTTCTATTTTCTTCATACAATGTATTACGGATCCATTGGATCCTTTTCAAATACTTTATTCCTAATTTACATGTCTGGCCCGATTTTGCCTGTAGGAAGTTTATCATCAAAACAATGTTAACAGCACCAATTTTGTAATCCTACCTCCTTCCCACATTTCTCTAGATTTAATGAGAACAAATTTCTTATGTATTTCACTGGAGAGGGAAGAGTTCCCTCAGTGTTAAGAATCTGGCAGTGTAGATGATTTTGCAGTGTAGATGCAGTGTAGATGATTGTAAGACAATTAGGTATAACTATATTTATCAACACTGAAATTGGATTTGAAAAAGAGATGGCCTAAAAATACCAGCTGTAACTACTTGCCTTCTTTCTTCTCCTTCTCTTCTTCTTCTCTTTGGCTGCTTGTGCCTGTTTATGCTCCCATACCAGGTTAGTCAAGTTAGCCACATACTCATCTGTCTGCTGCAATAGGTAGGCCAGGCGCCTATCTTTCTTTTGGTCAATTAGCTTACGGTAGCCTTCTTCATCTTCAGCCTAGCAATACAAAACAGACATCAAAAATGACAAAAATGCTTCCAAAGAAACACCAACCAACTAATGCAGTAATCATGTGTTATTTTAGCTAGGTCACTATGATCTGTGTAAGGAAAAAACTAGACGGGTAAAGAACTCATTCAATGCATAGCCTAGAGGGTCATACATTTGTGTTAATGGATCACAGAATCATAGAATGGTTTGGGTTGGAAGCTACCTTAAAGATCATTGAGTCCCAAACCCCCTGTCATGGCCAGGGATACCTTCCACTAGACCAGGCTGCTCAAAGCCCTGTCCAACCTGGCCTTGAACATTTCCAGGGATGGGGCATCCACCACTTCTCTGGGCAACCTGTGCCAGTGCCTCACCATCCCCATAGTGAAGAACGTCTTCCTAATGTTACACAGAAATGGCTATGCTAGAATTTATAGTTCTTTCACTTACAGGTTAAAAGTGTGACATTCACTAACATCATCAGAATTACACATAATCCAGCTACAGCAGTTTTAGATTTATGCTTTTTTTTGCACAACAGATGTTTAATTCTGCAAAAGCAATACATGGGTGTGACTAAGACTGTATATAACATACTAAAAGGAAACAATACATAATTTCAGCTAAAATAACCATATTCCTTCTCTACTCCTTACCATTAGTCTCCTCATTCTTTCCTTCTCAATTCTCTCGGTTTCTTTCTTCTGCTCACGCTCAGTGTTGGCATGCCAAGTTGCCACAGCTTTAGAAAGTTTCTGAATTTTCCCAGCAACTGATCGGTGGTACTCTTTAAAATCTTTAGCATGCTGCAATATGCTATTCAGGTATTCCTAGAAAGAGAAACAAGTCAGTGCAGACACTTGGACAAAGCACAGGATTTGAAATAGGGAATACAGAAGTTTTAATCTGTTTTCCAATTGCTTACCACATGATTTGGAGGTGGATTTTAATACTAGAACCTCCAAAGGTAAACGAAGTATTTAATAGAGAAGACATACACAGCAAAGTAAGCTGCATTTCCGCCATGGGGTAAACAGCTAGTAAGTTAAAATACCTGATGCTTTTGCCTACGCTTCCTCTCCTGCTCTATCTTCTGCTGTTTCTCAAGCTTTTCCGTCATCCTGGCCTCCCTCAAAGTCTGACGCTTGCTTCGTTTGTAAGCTTTGGAATTCAGGGCTGTTTCCAGTGTTGTGTCACGTCGCATACAAGCTACCACCTCTTGTCTTAGCTACCAGTAGGAAAAAACAAACACTTTTTAAATAAAAAGATCATTTTTAATATATGAACAACTTTAAACACTGGTTTGGAAGAATGAAACAGTAAAAGTCCAGAAGATGTCCCAACCTCCTCTTCCATTTATACTGCAGTTCTGAAAAGATCTAGCATCTATACAGTTGCAGCAGCTATGTCTGCCTCTCTAAACAAATCTTAGTTGCCACATTATGGCCAAAATTGTTAATCACTCTCAATCATCATTTCTTCCTTGTTTACAAGATGCTGCAAATGACTATCTTGCTACAATGAAAGGGGCTTGCCAAAATGTTACACCATTGAAGTAAAACACAAATGAACAACATACATGGTTACTACAGCTGGACCTGAACACAGCTGACAACTCATTTCAGTGCCAGCTGCACAGGAGAAAACAGGAAGAAGTTATGGGAACACTGGAACAGTATTTCTACAGTCTCAGCAGTACAGCTGGGAGAGCCTGCTGCTTTTCATCTGATCTCTGACAAAACTTTATCACAAAAGTGTGCCAAGAGTAGAGGGAAGGAAAGACTTGGACACCATCGTACAACTACTGCCAAGGCTTCTGTCAGGAAGTATTTTTCTTGACCTGCCAAATCACTTCTTTGTTCTTCCAAACTAGCTGGAAAAACCAATGGCAAGAGGCCTGTAAGAGTCTGGCAGTGTGGGTTCTTTTCTGAAATTCATTTGCTGATACATGTACTCAAGATCCAATTATATCTTAGTTATGATCTTGTTACACATAATTTTCAAAGTGCGTGCCACAGTGGAAATCCTGAAAACAGACCACAGAGAAATACCACAATAGCACTAACATAAAAGTCTTCCTAAAACAAGGGACCCATGATAAATACAGAGTATGCCCAGACAGAGGTGTCTATTGAAATCTGTGCTGAAAATCAGCTTGCAGCATGTCCAGCTCTCATTTTGTCTTTGCATCAATGCCATGTCCATTATCAAAGACACAGTTCTATGGTTACACTTTAGCCTGGAAGATAAAGCAGGAAGCAAAAAGAACACTTACACTTTTTTTTTTTAACAAAACAGAATAAAATCCAAGTTAAATATTTCTGTGACTTGCTTGTCGGTCAAGTTTGCTATCATGCTTAGGTTCAGTGCTGCTGCAAAGCCTCTTGCCAGTTTACCCTCTACTACACAAACACATTACTATGCGACTTCTATGAGAACTTTCCTGAAGCAAAAGGTATTACCTGGCGCTGGAAATTCAG
The DNA here is from genome assembly GCF_028554395.1 of Pezoporus wallicus. Classification (NCBI taxonomy): domain Eukaryota; kingdom Metazoa; phylum Chordata; class Aves; order Psittaciformes; family Psittacidae; genus Pezoporus; species Pezoporus wallicus. The sequence continues at coordinate 702,965 of NW_026637546.1, forward strand.
TAACCTAAGTGCCTTCAACTCCACTGTAGCTTTGGTTCGCAGATCAGGGGGCAGAGAACCAGGCAAGTTCTCCAGTTCCTGGATTCTGTGAGCAATTCGAGCCTGAAGCCTAAGTAAACAGAAAACTGGGTTAAGACATCAGGAGAAATCTGTAAGCAGTTATCAAAATCATAAAGTAAAAATAAACAATTTAGCTTAGGTGTTTATGTGGCTTTTACTAACTGTTTCTGAACTAACAAGCTTTTCCAGAGATGACATTAGGTATTCTTTTCCACTTCGAAAATAAATTGTCAAATACTGAAAATTCCCCTTAGCCCTTCTTTTACTTTTAGCTAAAAGCATATGAGTGAAAAGAAACTTGGGAACTTTATTTTACTCATTCTATACAGGATTCTGCTTTCAAGCTTCTTTGATGGGTATTGTTTTATACACAGTGTAGTCAGTGATGGCACAGACAAAACTTTCCTTCATATCTGGAATTCTACTTATTTTATTGAAAAATGAAAGATTTATTAGTAAAGTATTCACACTTACATAGCTGTTTATATTTCACTCTTCCTTTACAAGCTCCTTTTGCATTCATTTGCAAATTCAAGAGAGAAAGAGAGAACAATGGACAAGCCCAACAGTTTTTGTGGGTTTATTTACAAGTAAGTACTTCTGTGAACTGCAAATTTTGCCAAGGCCCTAAAATAACAGACCCTCAAATTGCAAGTCATCCAAAAACTGCCTCTAAGTTCAAGTGTACCAATGCCCTCCATCTCTCAAATGCTTTAGGAAAACAAAGAAAGAAAATAAACAAACTCCTCCCCCCCCCCCAAAAAAAAAAAAACAAACCAAAACCAAACCAAACACACATGCATTCCCCCAAACCAGAGTGTCCTCTCTCTCCCAAAATCAAAAACCTAAAGGCCCACAAAGAGGAAGTTATCTCCCTACACTGCACAACTTTCAGTTTTTATTTTTTCTTTACTTCACAAAGCACAAAACATCAGGAAAAGGTGTATACTGTTTTTTTTCCTGCAATGAGGACTTTGGAACTGCCATGCTGGAAGAAAGCAAGCACTTTCTTAAAGACCTTCTGTGCATACAGGGATCATTCTTCCCTGGCCCTTTTGCCCCCTACCATCACTCCAAGTATTAGCACAGTGACATAAACTCCCATACACTCAGCATGTCAGCCTCACAGCTGGAAAGTAGATCACACATTAGGCAAAATGGCTGCACCCAATATACGGAGTCAGAACAAATCAAAGTACTAGTATCTCACTGCATGCATCATGACTACATATAATCTTAAAGGCAACTGTAATCACTTCTACAGTTATTCCTTCCTAAAACTCCTAAACTTCCTACAAGTATGTTTTGTGGGTTTGTTTTTTTTTAATATATATATTGCCAGAAGACTTTTGAAGTTCCTGGAACAAGGAGGTATTCCTGCATTACTGCAGAGAACTAAGTTACTGTACTTCAGAGAGCAAAGAACCGAAGCAGAATTAGGTCTGGGTTTTTATACAGACTGCAAAGTAAAGCAAGGGTTACTTCCCAGTATAAGAAAGTTCCATTAAAAGCTACAGGTACTTGTCCAGGTCCAGCTACTTGAAGTGTTTCTCACCATAGCAACCTTCTAGTCTTTAAAGAGTAATAATGCCTGCAGTTTGTTGGACTTTTGCTCTCTTCATGGAAAAATAACAGTAGCTATTAGGTAAACAGAATCCAAAGAAAAAAGGTCTCCTATATGCTTTTTACAAGCACTTGAAGGATATAATCTCATCATTTTGAGGATATATTCAATTAATCTATGCAGTTCAGCAATTTATCTTCCTCCATCTAGAAAGTGGCTAGTGCATCTACATAGAGACCTCCTTGCAAAACAAGTGATGTACGTCTCCTATGTTTATGCTTGTATTTAAACCCGTCTGGCATGGATGCCATGCAATAAGCCATGAAGAGAAATAAGAAGAGACTTTGCAGATAACAGAAAGAAACCCCGGACAACTACAGGACACCAGCAAGTGTATTTTCTTTAATTAGCAACAAAAAGGTGGAAAAAGCCCTTACACGTAATAGAACAACTTCAAATTACAAACATTATTAGTTTTAAGAGATCTATTCAGTGAAATTAAAAAGCAACACTTTATTTTAAAGAAAGTGTTAAGGAGAGTTTTACAAAGGCACAGTATGAATTTTTCATTCTGGTCAGATTTCAAGGAACACAGCAAGTTTAACAGCTCTCCACATATGAATAATTTAAACTTCTTATATTGATAAGAATTTTAAATATCTAAGTTTCTTTTTATCTACCTTTAGTCACCCAGAGATTAACACCAATTAGTATATAATCTTAAATCAACATAGGCTGCAGACTGTTTCTTGGCACAACCATGTGAATTTGACAGCAACATTAACTGTCCATTTTCTTTCTCTTTTTTAATATACGCTGGAGCCTTTTTTGTAATCACATTAAGGCTTTTCAGTGAGAATAAACAGGCTGCTACTGTTTCATTAGACTCAAATGTTTTTCATATCCTGCAATATATTAATAGGTGTATTACTGCTTCTTCTGTATTGGTCTATTTAACATGTGGTTAATGAATAGGAGCACTGTACTGTACTTCTAATTGCCTATTTGATGCATTGGAACAAATTACGTAATTTACTAGTATCCAGGAAAGCAAAAAAGAATTGCTATCACTGAAAAAAAAGTCATTTCGTAACAGCAAAAGTAAAGTATTTCACATTTACAATATTGTTCTGTGTGTAAAACACGGTCTAATACATAAATCATGTACATGAACCATTAAGAAACAGAAATACCTATGCAGTAACACTCTCCCCTGAAAGCCTGCCACGCCCTTGAGAAGTGTGTATTTAAGAGATGTGGCCCAACAGCTTGGCAATTAACTTTTTATCCTGTAGCTCATGAGTTAGCACTAAATTACTGTCTTCCCATCGGCACACTTCACACCTTTAATCCAGAAACCCATGTTCGAGGTCACTGTCATAGTTTAAACCTGGCCAGCAACTAAACACTGTTCAGCTGCTCACTCACTCTCCCCCCAGGCCCAGTGGGATGGGGGAACAATCAGAAGGGTAAAAGTGAGAAAAACTTGTGGGCGAGATAAAAACAGTTTGATTATTTTTTTTTTTTCATTACTATGAGGAAAAGAGAGAAAAAAATAGAGAGGAAAATAAAACCTAAGAAAGATAAGTAATGCAAATGAAAACAAATGCTTACCACCAACTGAACGATGCTCAGCCAGTCCCCAAGAAGGGTGCCCCTGCCCATGTCCCCCCACTTTTATTGCTGAGCATGATGACGCCATATGGTCTGGAACATCTCGTTGGTCAGTCGAGGTCTGCTGTCCTGGCTGAGTCCCCTCCCAGTTTTTGTGCACCCCTAACCTACTCACTGGGTGCCTGACAAACAGAAAGGGCCTTGACTCCGTGTAAGCGCTGCTCACTAATAACGAAAACATCCCTGTATTATCAGCCCTGTTCTGAGTAAATCCAAAACATCACCCATACAATCTACTATGATTGTATCTAGCCAAAAGCAATGGAATCACTGAGTGAACCTTATCTGACATCTTCAAAAACTCCTAAATTAATGAGATTCAAAGCTCACACTTCCCCTCAATAAGGCAGCGTACTGAAATTTTACCTTTTGGGTCTATTTGTATGTTTGAAGTATCAATCCCTAAAATACCTATGTGATAATCCTGTCTTTTCATGAAAATGAGAGATTTAAACAGTTTTCTAAGTATTTCAAAGTATAACAGCCCTTTATTAAAAGTTAAACTACTGAGAGATCTCAAGAGATAAATGTTTAATGAAGCTTATTCTAGCTTCACTGGTTTTAGGACACAAGTATTTATGCTGGCTTTTTTTCTACCCCCTTTTTATGAAGAAAGAATGAATATATCATGGTTCCGTATTAAACTTGCCTATACTAAAGCGAAGTCTAGTATTGTCCGAAGCACAAAAGCTGTTAAACAGATTTTTTTAAAACTTTTGTCTGAGGTTACTTATACAGTTTTAAATAATGAAGTATTCCAGAAGTTGTAAGCATTCTGGTATGCAGTGTTCAACATTAGAAAAGCTTGAACTACCTATACACTACCATCAAAAATAAAACCCTTCTGCTGCAGAATCCCTGTCAAACTTCCACCTCACTTACTCTGCCAAGAAGATTATTTAGAACCTAATAGATACGCAACTGGTTCTCTGTATTAGTAAATGCAACACTGCTATTTACTGTCACTCCTTCACTTTCCTCCATTTATGGATACTAAGACGTAATAATTTTGAACAAATACTGCAATGGAGCAGTTCTGGAAAGACAGAAGGAGTAACAATTTCAGGCTAACTGATGCAGAAATGTTACATTATACTGGCCACGTGACTCTTGGTTCATGCCAGTACAATTCTTCACTCATAGCAACTGTGAAACCATATAATAGTGTGCTCTACAAGCATTCGGGAAAAGGTGTCAGGGAACAGTGACTGCTCATGCTGAAACAACTATGGCCATTCAGTCAGTCCTAAGGCAAAAAGGGTAAGACTGACAAAATGACCACAACACGCCAATAAATCACTTAAGCATTATTTAACGATAAGAGCTTTTCTGGGATCAAGGCCTGGATTCTGGAGGTGGTACCACATTCTACAATACTTCATGGTGTTTCACCTCCAGAAAGTGAAAGTCATTAAACCATTCTTCAGTAAGTTCACCATCCCTTTTGGCTACCTTGCCCTACAAAACTCACTGTTATAGTAACTGGAAGATACAACATCAGTCCAAGCCAGGCAAATATGTCAAGTGCAGTTTTCTTCCCCAGCTGATAATAATCAGGAGCATATTTCAGATGCAGGTCAAGATCCCTCTGCCAAACAGATTCCTAAGGTCAACTGTTTAATAGCCTTGTGGATGGGAAGAGCAAAGAAATCTAAATTTACATGAAATGTCATCCTCCCCTTTGTAATGAATACAATTGGCCACCTAATTAGAGCACTCAGAAGGCAACCTTTAAACGTCATGCTTCCCGGCAAACTTTTTTTTTTTAATAACATTGTCTGTGATCTCCTTAATACTCTCTACTCTGTGGCAGTCCACCCAATCCCACCATCACTAATAAAATTTGGTTTTCCTGTGGCAACTAACTCATCAGCCTTTCAATCTCCACTGTTCCCTTCTAACTTCATTTTTGTTCTGAAAACATTCGGCATTAAACTAATTTCTCTGTTCACTACAAGGACTCTGATTTCCTAATCTTCAATGCCTGGAGCATCCAAATAATATGCTAAGACAGCAGAGTCCTTGAGACTGTTTTGCAGTAATACTGCAAGTATGCTCTACTTCATGCCCCTTCTACTGTTCCATAGTTCATAACTTGAGATAGAAGTAAATCATGGTTTGGTGTGATATTTCCACACTGCTCTTTGACACAGTCTCTCTCTGGAAACTCAGTTTATATTATTCTCTCTACAGTAGTTAATTGCAAGCAGTTTCAGTTGAGTAAATGAAAATCATCAATATGCACATGCATTTGAATCTTGTTATTTGCTTTTACCTATATTCACGTTCTTGGAGTATTTCAACAGGATCCAACCCTTGTGGCTTCTGGATAGGACTGATGCGATTCTGCTTTTGCTGCAGCTGAATAATGGGTGAAGGCTGTCCAGGTGGTGGCTGTGGTACAGAAGGCCCAGGCATGGCGGCAGCTGGCTGGGCAGCAGTGGGGGCAGGAGAAGGTCTCCCACTTGGGGGTGCAGCAGGAAGCTTCTGCTGTGCATTAGAGACACTCATGTCTGGGGCTTGGCCTGCATCATAAAAAGTACTTATACACAACATGAAACATGGAAAGCAGGACGAAAATCAAGCCAGTTTCTGAAGACAGAATGTGAAGCTAAGGTAAACATTCAAAATCACTGGAAGAGGCACCCTGAGACAAATTACACTCTGTATTTAAAAAAATAAACTAAAATGCAAGTATATCATACATTGCAAGAAGTGACCCAAAGCAAAACAAGACACCTGAAACTTTACGATGAATGCCATTTCTTTTCCCATTCCTGCTTTTAATTCTAGCATTAGAAGAAGTGAAACAGCTGTAGAATTAATTCAGTGTAGGACATAAGTCTGCCTTTTGTTCTCTGTCCTTGCACCACATAGAAGATGGCATTTATAATCTCAACCTGACAATAAGTAACAGCAGGTCTGCTTTTACACCAGCATGAAAAATAGATAGCCATTAAAATTTCTACTCAGAAGTACCTGTCATCTGTAAATAGCTTTTTTTGTTTTTTGTCACAATCTCCTATTAATTTTATTTAAGTTTTTCAAATACTAGGAGTTAAATTATTGCTTGATCTTACAGCATTCTAATCACAGAATCCCAGAATGGGTTCAGCTGGAAAGGACCGCAAGAACATAGAATGATAGAACAGTTACAGTTGGAAAGGACCTTAAAATCATCTAGTTCCAATCCCCCTGACATGGGCAGGGACAACTCACACTAAACCATCTCACCCAAGGCTCTGTCCTACCTAGCCTTGAACACCACAAGGGATGGAGCATTCACACCCTCCCTGGCAACCTATTCCAGTGCCTCACCTCCCTAACACAAAAGAATTTCTTCCTTATATCCAATCTAAACTGCCACTGTTTAAGTTTTAACCCGTTACCCCTTGTCCTATCACTACAGTCCCTAATGAAGAGTCCAGCCCCAGCACCCCTATATCCCCCCTTCAGATACTGGAAGGCTGCTATGAGGTCTCCACGCAGCCTTCTCTTCTTCAGGTTGAACAGCCCCAACTTTCTCAGCCTGTCTTCATATGGGAGGTGCTCCAGTCCCCTGATCATCCTCGTGGCCCTTCTCTGGACTTGTTCCAACAGTTCCATGTCTTTTTTATGTTGAGGACACCGGAACTGTACACAATACTCCAAGTGAGGTCTCACAAGAGCAGAGCAGAAGAGCAGGATCACCTCCTTCGATCATCTAGTTCCAACCCCCCTGTCATAGGCAGGGACACCTCACACTAGACCATGTCACTCAAGGCTCTGTCCAGCCTGGCCTTGAATACTGTCAGGTGTTCAGGTAATCGTCTTGAAATTTAAGACCTCAATTTACCTGAAAATTGTACCTGCCATTTACAAACACTAAGGGTCACAGATTTCAGTATACCATTATGACAACAAGTCACGAATCATTCAGATGTTCACAAATTGCCACTGACAACAGACATGCAACAATGAAGACGTCACTTAATTTTGTGAGGAATTACAGGAATTTAACTGCAAAGTACATCTGCAATCCTGTAATCAACCTTAATTCAAATCCAATATTCTGAAAGCTACATAAAAAGATTCCTTCAGAGATCACCATCTGTCATTCACACATCTGCACCAAACTCAAGTAAAGGAACTTGAGCACAAGCTGCAGAACTTGTATTTTGCAACAATGAATTTCAGCTTATTAAAATAAGGGAAGAAAGCAAGCCCACCAAACGCCTTGTGCTGCCTCAGTTTTCAGTTCGATGCAAATCAAACTGTAAAACATACAAATCAAACTGCAAAACAAACTGCTAAACAAACTATGTAATGAATGAAAAATAAATTTAAAGGAATAAGCACAACTTTAAAAAATGCATTAAATAAAACTTTCAAACAGACACAGCAAGGACAGACAGCATTTTTCTTACTAAATAAACAGCAGTTAAAAAGGACAAACAATAAGCAGCTTATAGTTAAACAGGACAGACTGTTATTATTACGACATCCTAGATTATTTAGATAAGAACTATCCATCCATCCAGCAATTCTTCATCTCTGTCAGCATTTTTTACTAGCAGCATTTGAGCTAGAAGGCACAGTGCCTAGCAAACTCAGACATACAACCTCTCAAGAAACACTTTTCCTCCCTGTTTATTATCCTACTCAAATTGTAAGTACTCTTTCGGAATATTCCAAGAAAAGCAATTCTACATCTGATTACATATTAGTATTTAATTTTCTTTTCATGTTGCCCTAAGAAGCCAATGAATTTTTTGTGACAGCACCTATCATAGAGTCATCACTGTCCCCAGATGTACTCACAAGCAACAACATAACACTTCTACTGTATGAGAAGCCTACATTATTTGCAAGCCTGCGATACTGTAATTTTACAGCCTGTAAACCCGGATCTGAACGATTTGGTTCAAAACCTGATTATTATGCAGGGCGAAAATATTACATTCTTCACTAGAACTCACTACACTGAACTTTCAAAGCAATCTAATTAATATGGTCAGAACATAATATATTAAGTAGATTTTATGGGTGTCTCTCAGGCAGCTTATGTACTTCATTCTGATCAAGAAAAAGGTACTTCGTATTCAGGCTGCTTAACAATTGCAGTAATTTCATGTGGTCAAGTAATTCATAGATTAATAAATGGCTAGATTCTCCTTAATTCAAGTCACAGTCATAGCAAAGGTTATACTGTTTTTCTGCATGTAGTTCTACCTTCTTTTTTTCTTTAAAACCCGGTATCTTTTCCCCAACCTCTCCTACGCTGTTTAACCATATCCCTGGACACATGATGTAAAATTACCATTATACCCTGCTGTACCTTCTGTCCAAGTTTTAGGGGTAATGGTAGCTGTATGCCCAGGCATCCCTGGAGCAGGGCCTGGTCCAGTTGCAGCACCACTCATTGTATGTAATCCAATCCCTGCAATTGGACAGAGAAAATAAACTTACTAAGACACAAAGCATTCTGAAGTATTCAAAAATCATTCTTTTCCAGCATGCTAGTGTATTCAGGCAAGTAGCATTTTTCTTCATTAAATACGAATTTACATAGATTTTATTGTGAAAAATATATGCAATGAAGCATATTAAAATAATCACAGAATCATAGAATCACAGAATCATAGAATAGTTAGGGTTTGAAAGAACCTTAAGATCATCCAGTTCCAACCCCCCTGCCATGGGCAGGGACACCTCACATTAAACCATGGCACCCAAGGCCTCGTCCATTCTCCTCTGTCCTCTGTCTCCTAAAAACCCTTACTCAGTAGCAAAACCATACCCACAGAAATTAGGTGACCAGTGAAATTATGATCATTATCATCTTAACCCTCAATTTCTAATGCAAACTCAGCAATGGAGGTGTTCACAAACAAATAGGTGCAGGGCGTTTAACTTTTTTGGTCCTTTTCTTAGGACCAAAACATGCTTGATTGTAATTCTATTATCATCAGGAGATAAAAGTAAAACCCTTTTCTTTCCTTACGTTTTTCACTTGAAAGCACACTATACATGGTTTTACTTTCACAACCTAAATAATCTGTCAGTGTGCTCCCTCTTTTCTTATCTACTTTTTTTGCACAGTGATCAGAGTCTGAAAATTCACTCTGTGAAAAACAGTAAAATTATGATCAGTAAAGTATAATTAACATTCAAAAAATGAAAAGTATAATCAGGATAGACACAGCACTGCACAGTGAAAATTCTTTTATTTCAGTTTTGACAATATCCTGTTAATAACAGATGTGTCTTACGTACTTGCTCAAGCTTAAAACCAAAGTTCACTTAAAACACCTGAATACAATCCCAAATTACAGCCCTGCACAGCACCCATTTCTTCATTTTCCACAAGCAAATTAATTACCTGTGCAATGACACAAGGCCTAGATTCACTTACCAGACTGTCTGTTGAAGGCATTAGGAGGCTGCTGCTGTTGAATGCCAGGGAGTGTCCTCTTGCCCTGAACAGCAAGCTGAAGGTTTTCTGGTAAAGGCTGACCTCTAGCTAGCATTTTGTATGCTAGAATCTGAGCCCGCAGCTGATGCAGCTGTACAGGGCTGAAAGGCGAAGGACCTCTGTTAGGCTGATTCATAGCTTGCGGGTCTCCTGGCATAATGGGTCCTTGCTGGCTGGGAGTCATTTGGGGTGGAGTTGGACCTCCTCCAGACATTGGACTGGACACATGCTCTGGTGCTCCTAGCGGAGAAGGGTGTGGAGACATGTAACCTGGAACAGGTAAGAGGATCACAAACTTACCTCTCTGGTTAATCAAATCGAAATTCCGTAATATTTCTTTAAGAGTACATTCAGTATACAATGTCTTTCTCAGGTAAGGATAGCTGACCTACATAGTACTACTTTCTGCAAGAACAAAAGTACAATCTTAAATTTCCTGGGCTACCATAGCCTCATGAGCTATTTTTTGAGAAGAGCTATGATTATATGATAATTTCTAAAAATAATAATTAACTTTACATTTGGAGCAAGGCAAACTAAAATATAAAATACAATACAGAAGCATGAGGATGTGGTACTGCTACACTACAACACTAGATAAATACCTCCTTGAGGAACACGTTGCTAAGTCTTCCTGTTCTACACCATATTATTGTGAGTTTATTTTGATGCACGCACATCAATACCCCTTCACTGATACAGACCCTCTTTGCCAAAACTTGCCAACATACAGAAACAGATAGTTTCAATTTCTATGTAACTGCTCTTTAATTTATACAGAATAAAGGTTTGAGCCAGACAAAGAATGTTCAATACCTTTTACCATCTCAGTGCTCAAAAACTTGGAACATCAACTGCAAGGACAAAAATCACCCTCTGAAGAAGCTGCTGAAAACTGTTACTCTGTAAAGTTCTAGGAAAGCAAGCACAGTTCTGAAGCAAACAGCGCTTGTATCTTATTGTAACACTTGTGAATGCAGTTTAAGTTTTACTTTTAATTACATTAATACTTATTTCCTTGAGCTTCAGAAGGCATCCATGAAACGAGATGGCATAGATTTTTGGTGAGAATACCAACAGTATGTAGCTTGTTAGAGAAAAAAATAAAAGAGCAATCCTTCAGATAATATATAACAGATTGTAAAGAGGTCCCATGAAGAGTGAAAAAGACAGTTATTTACCCATTTAAAGTACTCCGGTACTGTGGAACACAAAAAATGTTTATCAAAGGATTAACAAAAAAAAAGTAAACATAAACCAACAAAAAAAAACCATGAATCAAGGAATCTTATGTCTTACATATTCTTTAGTAAGCCATGGATCACTGAACACGGAAGTTCATGATTCTTACACCAGATTTATTCTTTCTCCACTCTTCCTGACACTTTAAAGTGAAACTAAATCAATTTCATCTACACAGTCCAGATCACAGAAATTTTGCCCTCTCTTTTGCTTCACTCTTCTTATTGACCCTTAAGGGCAACACAGGCAAAATCCCAAAGTAGTCTCAACTTTTCTGAGTTGACAGCACCTGTAGGTTACTAGAACTTATACAAGCGGAGAGATGAGAGCGCTAAAGAATTGGAACTCCATCAATGCTGAGGTCTGCGGATGAAAATCTTGTACAATAAAGGCTGTAAATGTCTGAGATAAAGGACTAAAAAGAGAGGAGTTCAGTTCTTCTGGAAGGGGAAAATAAGGTAGAAGTACAATAGCAAAAAAATGGTTTTGAGATGGGAAAAGACTAGGCAAGACAAGACAGCAACAGACTGAGTTAGCTAAAGAAGATGAAGACAGGAAAAGAAGACTAATTAGAAAAAAAAAAAAAGCAAATCAAGAGAACAATAGGAAAGTCAGATGAGTAGTTCAATGAAAAGGACAAAAAAGACCTTAAAAACTTGAAATTATTGAAGTTATTTACTAGGTCAATATAAAAATTGTTTATACATTCCCTGGTGGTGATAAAAGCAATTACAGATAAGGGTAAGTTTACACCACTTTTTCACCTTTTTCCACTAACTTACTTTTGCCTCTTTTTTTTAAGAAGTGAAGCTACAAATCCATGTTGCACACTGCTTTAAACGAAAAAGCATTTTGCCACAACGAAAACCAAAATATAAACTGCATTATTGTTTTATACTATAAAATGGGGTTTATTGCAATATTTACTCATTTACTAATACGTTTCTACATCTCGGAATTTACTTGAAATGTCACCTAGTTCAAATTACACTGTTTTCAAAATCGGCTTTCAAAGAAAAGGCCAGAAGTTTCCCCCCCTCAAGTTGTATCTTCTTTAATCACTGATAAATTTCAGACCTGGGATCTTGAAATTCATCTATACTATAAAAATCTAAAACTGTATCGTAAGATACTAAGCACTTGTTTTCAGTCCTGACAGTTCCATCTGCACATCTGTGGCTGTTTTGAACAGAGGACCTTTTGAAGCAGGTCTTTTTTGAGATACTTTACTTTAACCTCAAAGTCCTATGCATTAGGATTCTTGGTAATAGGAAAGTAAGCTTGGCAACAGTAATACTGAAAACCAGAATTCCAATAAAATATTTTGGAAAAGAACAAAAGCCTCCCAAACTTCTTGAAAAGGCTCTAAAATGTGGCATTTACAGAACCTAAAATTTACGAAGCTATATGGAAATTTTTCTTTTGGAGTTTGAAAACTTTCAGCAGACTTAGCAGTGTAACAATACACAGACCCACAAACATGTATTAATGAAGTTTCTATACCACTTACTTTTTCCTATGTTATTACACATGCTCTAATACAAGTAAGCACACATGGCCTCTAAATAAGCACACAGGAAGACTCACAAAAATTGAATTTAACCTGCATATGTCATAGAAGAAAAAAACAACACAACCCATAAAAATGTTGAATAGAGAGGCAAAGACAGCCATCTTCCTGAAATATGCAAACAGGCTGCAAAAACTTAAAAAGGTAAAAAGCAGCTTATAGAAAGTTGAAGTGAGGATAGGCAGCCTGGGAAGAGTACAGGGACATTGTTTGGGAAGCTAGGGCCCAGGTCAGGAAAGCTAAGGCCCAGTTAGAATTGAGTCTGGCCAGGGTTATCAGAGATACAGGAAGGGCTTCTATCGGAATGTTGCTAACAAAAGGCAGACTAAGGAAAATGCGGGCCCTCTCCGGAAGCTCTCAGGAGAACTGGCTACCCTGGATTTGGAGAAGGCTGAGGTTCTTAATGACTTCTTTGCCTCGGTCTTCACTGGCAAATGCTCTGACCACACCACCCAAGTCTTCGAAGGCAGACACAGGGACTGTGAGAATGAAGATCTTGGGCCCATTATAGAAGAGGATCTGGTTTGAGACCGTCTTGAGAACCTGAACATGCACAAGTCCATGGGACCTGATGAAATCCATCCGCGGGTCCTGAAGGAGCTGGCAAATGAAGTTGCTAAGCCACTGTCCATCATATCTGAAAAATCGTGGCAGTCAGGTGAAGTTCCCAATGACTGGAAAAAGGGAAATATAACCCCCATTTTCAAAAAGGGGAAAATGGATGACACAGGGAATTACAGACCAGTCAGTCTCACCAATGTCCCTGGCATAATCTTGGAGCAGATTCTCCTGGGAGGCATGTTAAGGCACATGAAAAACAACAAGGTGCTTGGTGACAGCCAGCATGGCTTCACTAAGGGGAAATCCTGCCTGACCAATTTGGTGGCCTTCTATGATGGGGCTACAGAACTGATGGACAGGAGTAGAGCAGCTGATGTCATCTAACTGGACTTGTGTAAAGCACCCGACACTGTCCCACACAACATCCTTGTCTCTAAATTGGAGAGACATCAATTTGATGGATGGACCACTCGGTGGATAAAGAACTGGCTGGATGGCTGCATGCAAAGAGTTGTGGTCAATGGCTCAATGTCCAGCTGGAGACCAGTAACGAGTGGTGTCCCTCAGGGATCGGTGTTGGGACAGATGTTGCTCAACATCTTTGTCGGTGACATGGACAGTGGGATTGAGTGCGCCCTCAGCAAGTTTGCTAATGATACCAAGCTGTGTGGTTTGGTTGATACCCTGGAGGGAAGGAATGCCATCCAGAGGGACCTTGACACACTTGTGAGGTGGGCTGATGCCAACCTCATGAAGTTTAACCATGACAAGTGCAAGGTCCTACACCTGGGTCGGAGCAACCCCAGGCATAGCTACAGGTTGGGCAGAGAAGAGATTCAGAGCAGCCCTGTGGAGAAGGACTTGGGGGTGTTGGTCAATAAGAAACACAAGCTGGCTTCAGTGTGGGCTCGCAGCCCAGAAAGCCAACCGTATCCTGGGCTGCATCAAAAGGAGTGTGACCAGCAGGTCGAAGGAGGTGATCCTGCCCCTCTACTTTGCTCTCATGAGACCTCACTTGGAGTATTGTGTGAGTTCTGGTGTCCTCAACATAAAAAGGACATGGAACTGTTGGAACAAGTCCAGAGGAGGGCCACGAGGATGATCAGGGGACTGGAGCACCTCTCCTGTGAAGACAGGCTGAGGAAGTTGGGGCTGTTCAGCCTGGAGAAGAGAAGGCTGCGTGGAGACCTCATAGCAGCCTTCCAGTATCTGAAGGAGGCCTGTAAGGATGATGGAGAGGGACTCTTCATTAGGGACTGTAGCAATATGAAAAGGGACAATGGGTTTAAACAGGGACAGTTCAGGACAGATATAAGGAAGAAGTTCTTTACTGTGAGGGTGGTGAGGCACTGGAACAGGTTGCTGAAAGAAGCTGTGAATGCTCCATCCCTGGTGGTGTTCAAGGCTAGGTTGGACGGAGCCTTGAGTGACATGGTCTACGGTGAGGTGTCCCTGCCTCAGGGTTGAGGGGCTGGAAGTAAATGATCTTAAGATCCTTTCCATCCATACCTACTCTATGATTCTGTGATCTTGCTATGAAGCACTTGAAATGCATTTTTCCATGGCACACATGAATTTCCACGGCACACATAAATTTCCACAAGAAGCATTCAGCACATTTTTAAATACCTAGCACATTAATTCTTACTTGTTGAATTGCCAATATCTCTTCCCCTAGATTTTCCACAGAGAAATTTGTTTTCTATTCTGCATAAACCATTTTGTTTCATTTAACCTCCAGAACAGATGACGGCAAAAGCACTAAATAGTAAGGCTGAAGGACACTTGCAACAGAAGAGTTCTACGTGTTTGCAAAGGACTACATGTAACTTTCAGTTTTGAAATATATACAGAGTAGAAAACACCCAACACGCCCATGAAAGGAAGAACAAACAGCCCAACTCATCACTTGGCTGTGGTAATTCCCAAGCTTTATCAGTTTCTCCACTCTTTATCAGTTTTCTAGTCTTACCTAGGCAAGTTCAGAAAATCTCCAATGATGGTGATTGTTAATCACTCTCATGGTGAGTTTTCTTTCCCTCAAGTCCCACCAGAATTTCACTTACATAACCCATAACAATTATTTTTTGACCTTTTGCTATGCACTTCTGAGGAAAGCCTGGTTCTGTCTTCATAATCCTTCAAAAGGTCATAGAAGAGGCTGTATCAGAAATCTTTCTCAACTTTTCAGCAGTTAAAAAGCACTGTTTTCTTAGCTGTATGCATAATTAGCAACACTCTTTTCATCCCACTTTGGTATCAACTTGTTCGACAGAAATACATCACGACATGTCAAAACAATACATACTCGTTACAGTATTGACACTGGAAGAAATCCTAGCTATAACACTTTACCAAACACAAGTAATTTTGGAGAGCAGACTGTACAAGAACTTCCTGATCCAACTGCCTTTAATTTCACTTTAGTTAACAGAAGCAAAGAACATTTTCCTCATCTGTTTAAAAGGTGAAGGATCAGAGAGAGAAAAATTGAGATCTCTTTTTTTTGACCACTTTTAATGCTGTAATTAAACAGAGGAGAACACGTATGAATTCTAAACCGTGGTAATAAATAGATGGAAAGAGTCAAGGTCTTACCAGTCCAAACACCAGCTTATTCAACAGAAGTCTTGACTCTGCACTAAAATTTGACAAGACTTAAATAATGAATATCTGAGGATCTTTGTCATAGAATCATAGATTGGTTTATGTTGGAAGGGTCCTTTAAAGATCATGTATTTCCAACACCCTGACACGGTCAGGGATGCCTTTCACTAGACCAGGTTCCTCAAAGCCCTGATCAACCCAGCCTTGAACACTGCCAGGGATGGGGCAGCCACAGCTTCTCTGGGCAACCTGTGCCAGTGCCTCATCACCCCCACTGTAAAGAACTTCTTGCTAATATCCTTAACCTAGATGTCCCCTCTTCCAGTTTAAAGCCATTCCCCCTTGTCCTAACAACACAGGCCCTTCTAAGAAGTCCCTCTCCAGATTCCTTCTAGGCTCCCTTTAGGTGCTGGAAGGCTGCTCTAAGGTTTGCCCAGAGCCTTCACTTCTCCAGGCTGAACAAGCCCAACTCTCTCAGCCTGTCCCCAAAGGTTCTCTAGCTCTCTGATCATCTTCATGGCCTCCCCTGGACTCACTCCAACAGGTCCATGTCCCTCCTGTGTTGGGGCCCGAGCTTGAAGCAGTACCTGCAGGTGGAGTTTAACAAGAGAAGGAGAGAACCACCTCCCTCAGCCTGCTGGTCACACTCCTTTTGATGCAGCCCAGCATACAGTTGGCTTCCTGGGCTGCAAGGGCAGACTGCCAGCAAATCTTCCTGCTAAAACGGATAGCAAGGGCATATCTTTACTCAAAAATGCGACTGGATTAGGAAGATATAGACAGGATTGACGAAATTTAGTTGTGTAACTCATTTATGTTAACTATCACTTCAACCATCAGTTAGTTTTTTTAAAAAAGATATGGAATCAAATACATGCCCACAGTGCACTAGCAAAGAAGCATCATGTCTTAGAACACAGTGGAAAATAAATTTAGATTGGACCGAGGCTACAAACTTTCTTCACGTAAGCAAAATATAACATTTCCTTGTCAGTAGTTCAGCCAGGATTAACACAAGTTCTTCTGAAAGTCTCAACAAAGAGAGGCCAAGCATGCACGTCAGTTAAAACTAAGACTGTAGAAATAAACTGTTGAGAGGTCTTATGCTGGCAGGCAAATGGATAAGGTGACAGATCTTTTCTCATTTTTAAAACGGTAAAGCAAATCAGAAAAGGGAGTACAGCTAACTTAAGGAGGGACAATGAACACTGTTTATGAAGTAGCCATAATTTACTGAATTCTGTAAGTTAAATTTAATTGGTGTATCTTCATAAGATGTTCAACAAACACTGCATTAACAAATATTCTAATTAAAAACACATACAGATCAAGTCCAAGAACCTTAAATCCCTGCTGCACTTACAGTTTCACTTGCAATAGCAAGCAAAGACACCCGAACTTTTTTAAACTGGTCTGTATTTCACTGTTACGGTAACTGCATTTAATTTTTTCCAAATTCCAGAAAAACACAGACATTGTTTTAGCTCATTTATATCTATGATTTTAATTCTAAATATTTTATTTTACATAAATATTTGAGTTGTCTTTGCAATTTCTCCCATTCCTCTTAAAAAATTTAAACATAATTTTCATCTTCTGGATATCTCTATTTCAAAGTTTAACAACTTAAGAGTAAATGTCACACCTGAATATCTGGGTTTATCAGAACAGCTCATTCACAGAGACTGACGACAGTTTCTAACACAATTCAGTTAAGAAAAAGATTACTATTTAAACAGCGAAGTATGAGGTTGAAGCAATAGATTTCATTTAATCTATTAGGATTAACAGAAAGATATTAAGACTAAAGAGGGACCTCACTGTGCACAAGTTCAAGAAAAGAAAACTGGTCACCAGAAAAGTCAGGAATGTTACCTTTTCTCCCATTTGGCAAAAAATGTGGAAAGGAATAACTGTTGAGGAGAAAGATACAAACTCAGAATATTTTTCCCTGTAAATTATTGTCAGACTTCTGAAAACAATCCTATTGCAGTATGACTGAAATAAAAATCTGACAATCTGTGCTAGCAACAGATTCTTTCTACATGAGTAGCATCTCTCTGAGCACCAAGGAAAAAAAAAAAAAATCCAGAATCTAAATGAAGTTGCACCCCTTTAGTAATTATTGTTAGTTACAAAAATGCAAAAACCTCAGAACAGTAACTACAATTCAAAAGCAAACAGGCACTTATATGCAAAATTACAAAGTTCTTGCAGATTTAGTTAATATATGTTTCCAATTTTCTCATAAAAATAAGTCATCTCACCTAATAAAGGGCGAGTTATTTCTTAATAAAAACTGCAAGAATCATTACTTCCAAAATTCTGTATCTAGTTGTTCTTTGCAAGTTCAGTGGTCTTCATTTCAAGATTGTTCATCACAGCTGCATGGTTTAGTTACATAAATTATATCTACAACTGCATGTGGAGTCCATCAATTTACTTCTAATTTATGATCCACATTCACAAGCACATGCTTTATAAAGATTCCTATTTTTGTACTTAGAGACACTCTTTTGCAAAACCTTCTTTAAAAAAATACTAGAAAGACTGCTATTGGAACATTTGACATTTTAATGAAATCTCACTTTGTGATTAGTTCCAACTGATCTGTAAACTGCAATGAGACTACTGCCTATTCATTTATCATCACAACTGTTGTACTCAAAGCAGCAAGAACAGCAGCATTTTATGACAACTATCCATCTCTCCATTCTCAAGGAATTAAAAGCACTGTCCTCTAGCTTACCAATTCTTCTCAGATCTTGGAGCCTGTTTAGAGGTTCCCTGATTTCTGACAATAAGAGACCATTATGGCTACAACAGTCTATTTAACCTGTCTAAATAAGACTAAAGACTATCCTCTAAATTATCTCCACCCTTTGGTCTATGGAACAGAAGAGAAAGAGCCAGTGTAAACTTAAATTTCATGTGACAGAAATCCTACCACAAATACTTGGGTAAGCCTTGTCCCAAATGTTATTTCTCTTTGTTAAGTAAGATGTAGATATTTAATAGTCTGAATTCACCTAATTTAAATTTGCAGGTAGCAAAATTCACTGGACCATTGTGAGAGACTGAATTGAAATCAGACTCCACTGTCCATTGTCTCAAAGATTGGTATGAGAACTTGAGATGGGATTGCACCTATCTTTTGTCTCAGAGATGGGTGGAAGGAGTTGAGGTAAGACTCTTCCACTGTCCGTTGCCTGAGGGATGAGTGGGAAAGAGCTAAGACCTCCAGGATTGGTGTGAGGAACTGCCCATTCTCCCAAGAATTGATGCAGATCTGTGCAGTTGAAGAGCTGGCTGCAAGGGAAACTGGTCCACCAGAAACCCGTAATACAAGACATGAAGAACAGAGGTACTCCCCCCAACTCATTATAAAAGGGGGAAAAGGTAATCACCAAGAGGCACATCACCAGGGAGTCTCTGCCATGAAGATGTCCCCAGGAGGACACCTCCATGAGGGCACTCTCCACCAATGATTACTGCAGACCGGGAGGGACACTGTCCATGCGCCATGAGGGCAAATCCATCAGGAGACCTTCAGGTGTGCCTTCAAGGGGACAACTCCAGAAGGACACCTCCACAAGGAAACCCACCTCAGACAACTACTACAGACTCTTGGGGGACGCTGCTCCGATACCAACGATGAACGCTGAAGGACTCCCACATCTGACAATGAATCCCTGGGACACCACTGGGTCCATGCTGGTGACTCTCTCTCTCCCTCTGCACCTCAAATCCTTGCTTCATTTTCTACCTTTTTTTCAATCTGTCTTATTGCTATCCACTTTATTACAATAATTCCCCTTTTATAATAATTGTCTTTTGTCAATAAACCAATTGATCGATTACAGTACTTGACCTCATTTGCATCTTAATTACACTCTTGGGATCACGAACTGTAACAGGGACCAAAACTAGGATTTTCTCCAACCACACCCTCACAATCATCTAATAGAATCCTTTCTACCACCTGGGAATGTGCAGGCTGAGCAACTAATCTTTTAATTCTCTCTCAGAGAGAATAAATGGAGTTTAACATTCTCCAGGAAAACACAAAAAGACAAAAAACCCTATCCACACACAAAACCTGAAGTCTTTCAAGTTTCAAATCATTCTTTTCTTTCTCTTCAAAATAACACACAATTTCAAAGAATCATTAAGGCTGGCAGGAACTTCTCCAGATCATCTAGCCCAAGTCCCAGTTCCAATAGAGTCAGCTATACCTGGCTGCTCAGTAATGTCCAATGAGGTTTTGGCTATCTCCATGGATGTCAACTGGACAGCCTCTCTGGGCAACCTTCTGTTATTGTTCAGCCATGTTTACAGTAAAAGCATGTTTTCTTATTTTCCAATGGAATTAAGTCCATTTCAGTTTTTGCCAACTGTCTCTTCTTCTGTCACTGATAATCACTGCAAAGAGTCTGCATCCCTCTTCATCGCTCTGTCCTATCAGGTATTTCCAACCCTTCTCTTTTTCAGCCTATGCAGTTCCAGCTCACTCAGCCTTTCCTCATACAAAAGATGCTTCAATCATCTGATGATACCTTACAACATCTCTCAACATCTTTCTGAACTGTAGATACTAGAATGGAATACAATACTACAATATAGCCTTCAGCTAATCTATTAGAAAATGTGATACAACTCCTCAATTAATATGCCCCTGCTTCTCTGTGCAGGTAGCACATTCCATGTCGTGTTTGTGAGCAGCGTATATGGCAACACACATTTAAGTCTGCCAGAATAACTGGAACTTGTTTCAGCCTTTTGGCTTTGTGTGATACAGTCTCATACCATCTACATAATTAAATACTTTGCTCCTAGACATACAGCACTGTTGGCTGTGCTAAAACGTATGCTAGAGAAATAAGTGCATTCTACAGCACATCCTGATCAGCCTTTGTCATCAACTTCTTCTCTTTTTACTGTTAAGCTTCTGTGATACCTGCAAATTCTGTCAGCACTGATCTTACACTTTTTCCCAGATCACTAACAAATACATTGAACAGCACTGAACCAAAACAGCAACCTGTAAGACTAACTATAAATATCAACAGTTGGATTATTATCTTCTATTTACACTTAGTTTTATTTAACTAGCTTAACATATTTAATATAGGTCACATTAATTTTACTTAGTGCTATCTTTCTGTTACTGAATGTCACTCAGTAACAAACCCCGCAACTTTTGTAAGCCTATAAGACAAAGTTCTTTCTATCACTACTACTACTAGCTTTAATGATGCACAGAGAAACCCCATACCTGGGCCAGAATCCATTTTCCTGACAACTGTACAAATACTGTATTGAACTAGAGTACAGTACAACAACTGTTTTCACTTCGTAAATTAATTTAGCTTATGATCTCCACGGAAGAGTAGTAAATTTGTTCGACAAGTCTGACTTTATGCCATTCAGAGGGACCTGGAAAAGCTTAAGTGCGCCTATGTGAACCTCATGAGGTTGGAGCAATCCCCAGAACCAGCACAGGCAGAGGGATGAAGGGATTCAGAGCAGCCCTGTGCAGAAGACTTGGGGTACTGGTAGATCAGCTGGCATGAGCTGGCAGTGTGCACCTGCAGCCCAGAATCCAGCCATATGCTGGGCTGCATCAAAAGGAGCATGACCAGCAGGTCAAAGAAGGTGATTCTCCCACTTTACTCCGCTCTCTAGACCCACCCACAGTACTGCATCCACCTCTGGGATCCCCAACACAAGAAGGTCCTGTTGGAGAAGTCCAGAGGAGGGTCACAAGAATGATCACCATAGGGATGGAATACATCACCTAGGAGGAAAGACTGAGACAGCTGGGATTGTTCAGTCTGGTGAAGAAATGGCTCTGTGGAGACCTTATAGCAACCTTCAAATACCCACAGGGGGCTGCATGGAAGATGGGAACAGACATTTTAATATAGCAAGAGGACAAGAGGTACTGGTTTTAAACTAAAGGAAGGTAGATTCAGACTAGATATAACCAAAGAAATTTTTTACAATGGGTGTGGTGAAGGAAGGTAGATTCAGACTAGATATAACCAAAGAAATTTTTTACAATGGGTGTGGTGAAACACTGGAAAAGGTTGCCCAGGGAGGTGGTAAATACCCTATCCCTGGAAATATTCAAGGTCAGGCTGGACAGGCCTCTGAGCAACCGATCTAATTGATGATGACCCTGCTCACTGTAGGAGTGTTGGACTACATGACTTTTAAAGGTCCCTTTCAACTCAAACCATTCTGCTTATGCTTCCAAATTAGTGGCAGAAATTCAGGGTCATCCATTCCCTGGGGTTGTGAACTTCTTCAGCTACCTTTCACCAAACATCCAAAAATAACAGGATTAACTAATTAATGCGTAGATTTACCCACTTCAATTTGAGGCCCACAACAGTAAGTCATATGAAAAATAGACCTAGAACTAATGAGGTGCAATTTCTATTTGACATGCGTATTGTTAAAAATTGTATACACCTGCAACATAAGCTCAACTATCGGACATCCAAGAATCTACATGGCAGTGAACCTTTGAGTAAGTCTTGGTTTCTAATACTGTACCAAACAAAACTGAAAATTTTGTCAGGATTAGAAGATTTACCATGATCTTTCCATGGATTCTCAGACAACTCACACTGTTCTCACCCTATGAGTGTGGGCATGAATAAGCTCACTCTCCTTTACATTGCCAGTTTCCACAAAAATCCTAGAAACAGGACTTACAGGACTCCAATCTCATGGTAAATCAGACTGAAAGTATCCAACAAGTTCAAAGGCTATGAAGAAACCTGTTTTTCTGCCTTAGATCTGTACACTAATGGGGAAAAAATACAAAGTTAGCAGATCGGACTTTGCACAACACGTGTCAGAATATCTTCAAGTGCCATCACCAATTTTTTGCAAAAAGATAGTTGTATAAGAAGAAAAAAAGGCGACATAGAGGTATAGCAAGCTAATTTCAGTTGGATTCCTCAGGTGTTGTTGTAAAATAATAAATTATCAATATATAAAGCTTTGTCTGCTAAACTAACTAATACCAGTTAAATGCTCAACATATTGAGCTGCTTACAGAATGCAAGCTCTTATGGTACAAGCTAAATGACACAAAGAAGGCATACAGCAATGTGGTAAAAATGGTTTATATTTTCTAGCATAAAAAAATTGAGAAAGAACTTTGGTCAGCTCTTGACCAAACCTTACAGATACTAATGATATTGCTTGGGTGGTTCTCTCTTACTGCTCCTTCACCATAGGATTAAAATAAATTATATTTTAATGCATTTGTATTTACTGTAGCCACATAAGATAGGGAAGAATTAAGTGGGGGGAGTTTAGAGATTTGAACTGGAATCTGTAATGGACTTAGCCCAACTACTTGCCCCAGCCACAGACCTGAACCACAGCTTTGTTTTGCTACATGACTGATGGGTATTCCAGAAAGTAAGGGGATTCAGCTATTCACCTTGCCTTGTGCTATCATTTCAGCCTTTCCAAAGAAAGCTGAAATGAAGTAACTGGAAATCTGTTACATGGAACTACTGATTCTTTGTGGAACAAAGGGGCCCCAAACCATATAACATGCACAGTATGTATAAACCTTGACTATGCTGGTCCATTGGACTCTGAGGTGGGCCCATTCCAGGGTGGGGAGGTCGCATACTCTTCATGGAGCCACAATGAACATCTTCAACCATCCCTTTTTCATGCAAGCCATCAATAGACTGTGAAAACAAAATAGGCATTTATATGGAGATAGTATATAAATCCACTATAAAACTCCAAAGGACTTTAACTTAAAATCTAAACAAATAAATAGACTACAAACTTCTCCTGGTAGTCATTCAAAACACATATACTGGGAATGTTTACCCCTCTAATCAGACATATGTGGAAGCACAGAGCACCATTAGACTGCCTGTCCCTTCTGTTGCCTTTTTGGTTTGGTTTTTGTTTCTTTTCCTTATGAACTGTTCGGCAAACCCGAGGAAGCAAACTGTCCAAATACAAACATATGAATCCTATCAGCCTCATATTACAAAGCAGTGTAACACACACCAACTTATGAAAGTACAGCCTGTGGCCTGGCTCAAGTTATTTTTAGTCCAAACTTTGCCCTTTCAGTCACTGCTCTACTGGAATGCCCCATTTTCTGTTCAAAAACAAAGATGACATTGCAGGAGGTAGCCACTTCTTTGCAGGCAAAAACAGGGACAGGCCGTCAAGGGAGGGAAGACATAGTTCTAATCAAGTACTTGTGCTCCCTAAAGTTCCTGTCATCTATTTCACTCTTCAAAAGCTACAGTTCCCATAGTACTTGAAACACAAAACAGGGCTAAGTGCCTTTTTCAGAGAGTGCAGCAAAGACAGCCTGGCGTCACAAAAACATGCTGAAGGCATGCAGGACACTGGAAAAGTTTCCAAAATAGAAACTAAAGGGCTCTGAAAGTGAAAATAGGGGAAAAGTAACATTAGAAAGATGATGTCTTATGAAAACTAAGAAGTTTTTTCCTGAAAGTAAAAATTACATCAGGTCCTTAACTAAGAAAGAGATTATGCTCATTAACTTGGTGCTCTGCAAGGCTTTGTATTAAGACAGGCTGGCATCACTTCCTTATCTTCTCTTTACAAAAGTATGCAACTCTATCCCTCTCTGTAACATGTCATACATACTAAATGTTTTTGCAAACCCTATTGTGAATGGCGAGCTTGCAATCTGTTTTATCTAAATGCACACCTATTTACTGAGAATTCTTTTTAAAAAGAGAATTAAGAAAACTTTCCCCACCGGAAACACATACAGTTAATAACAGCGCGCGAGAAGCTACATCAAGTCACACAAAAAAGATACTGTCACATTACTTCATTTTGAGCAACTGGGCACATGGATCAATTTAAGCAGAAGTAAACACAGGTCATCATTTCTACAAAGGAAAACATTACCCTAAATTTTAAATTATACCTCCTTGATAAAAAATTTCCACTTACCATAGTGGAAAAAAAAAAAAATCAAATCTTACTGGAAGTATCTTTAGGCACGTGGTGTGTGTGTGGGGGGGTGTTTATTAGAATTTTAAAGGATTTCACTATCATTTTTTCTTATCAGAAACTATGGGTTGAAAGGAAGAACATATAGAAAAGAAGAATTAATATGGATTTTATGTTTAATCGAATTGTTTAGTTGTCATGAAGGTATAATAACATTTGTGAAAAGAACTTGTATCAGAAAAATACTTCTTATTACTACAGAAGCTATTTGTGATTACAAGAACTTGGGATATGGAGTAGAAATGTAGAGATAGATGACTGACCCATCAAAAATAGTTCATCTGTATTAACCAAATAAATCCCATTGTCTTTTTCTGAGGCATGAAGATACCTTTCTCTCCCTTTGCCACTACTTAGAAAGATAATCAATGTGGAAGAGAACACCCAGTTCACATTCTACCTGCAGGAGCTGAAAACTACAGAAACACCTGTAAAGCCAGCTGCGTTCCTATTTTATCATGGTTATGTGTCAAGGACAGTATTTAGGGCCACCAAAAGGAGGAACATACTGTGCAGGAAATTGGATCTGATTTCCAGAACAGAGGACTGTACCTGTACACATCTGTGGTGTGACTGCAGGGATAAGTGTCACTGCACTAATGGGTGGCAACTGTGCAACATCCGTGAATACAGACAGCTCCAATGGGACTAAAAAAGACAAGGCATGCACACGTAGGGCATCAGAAGTACCAGCACACAGAAGGTGGAAAAAGGAGCTGGCATTAACAACAAGCAGCAGTGAAGAGGAAAACAACAAGTATGTGGTCTTTTAAAGAGAAATTTCAAAATCGAACAGGAACAGGAAAGTAAAGACATACAAGAAAGCATCAACTGAATAAATGTTTCTATGGAACTTATCAGAAGAATGGGTTTTTGTAAGAGAAGTATTCTAAAAAAAGCAAGCAAAAATCAACCAAAACCAACAAATAAACCACACAAACACACACACAAAAACCCTGTAGCAAACTGTAATGCTTCAAGTTAAATGGAAGGGAGCCTAAACATATCAAGAAGGCAGTTTGCTTCTCTTTGTTTGCAGATATTATGCTGTGAAAAAGATGAAGTTAAACTTATCTGGAACAGATTAGGAAAGGCAGAACACAATCAGGTTGGTTTTTACTAGAAAAGCTACAAAAGATGAAGGTGGCATAAACTTTTTTGAAGACAAAATTAGTTTTAATGATCACAGTACTGCTAACTTATGCAAAGACTTGTGTTTCCAAGAGTATTTTTGATCTAGAAATACCTCAACTGCCTATGGAAAAACCCTATAGAACACAATTCAGCAAAGGACTACAAGA
This sequence comes from Pezoporus wallicus, assembly GCF_028554395.1. Lineage (NCBI taxonomy): Eukaryota > Metazoa > Chordata > Aves > Psittaciformes > Psittacidae > Pezoporus > Pezoporus wallicus. Next base: position 729,043 of record NW_026637546.1, read on the forward strand.
ACTGAAAACCAATTATTTTTCATAAGTTCTTTGAATCACTGCGTAGTTAGAGTTAACAATAACTTTATGTAACGGGTTAAAAACTACAGAAAGGATCTCAGACACAATGCAATTCCTGTAAATTGTTCAGTCCTGTATAAATTATTAGAGATACCTTTCCCAACAACATTGTTGGTTTGCAAAATGTAATACATACTACCAATAAAGCACTACTATCAAACTGAGGTACTTTTTTTATTATTATTATATGACAGAAACAGGAAGTTCACATATTCAACTCTGAGTATGCATTACTATTTTCATTGGAACTCATAAGCAGGAACAAGTACAAAACAGGCCAGATACATAAAGAGCGCTTACAAAAAACATAATGAAGGATGAGCAACTGTATGCAAGCCCACACCTACAGACTTGGCAGACTTACAGACTTTACATAATGCCTAACGCATAAGGAACACTTTGCCTACGCTGCTTTTACTCTGAATTCAGTAACTAAGGTCTTCTGACAGACAGCACTGCATCACAGTTTGACCTATTTCCAGGTAAACTGCCAGATTATGGTATCTTTTTCTGCTTCCTTCACCTTCTTGAAACAAATAAACAAACAAAGCACCAGCCTTGAAATCAGAGACCAAGATCAAACATTAGACTTCATTTGTTTTAGACTATGCATCCTCTAAAGCAGCAAAAATTACACAGACCAAAGAGCAGTGTGTTGTCACATAACTGCACAGAACAGCTGAATGCATTACTGGTGGACAGCCACACCAACCATGGTTGTTCTTGCAGCAGGGACTTGCCAAACAATTTCGTTATTCTCCTTTAAATCACGAAAACACCATTTCACATGAGAACTCCACTGATTTTTCCAGGCTGACAATACTATTTTCTTTCTTTTTTCACTAATGTAAACACATTCAAAAAAAAAATACAGGGAACCTGCTGCTGAATAAAAAGGAGTTACTTCCAGGACCATGACAGAATTTTAAGGTTTCCAGAATGTCTAATGTGCACAGGTATGTTAACCAACAATATCTGAAATCTTGAAACCATTTGCCTTCTGTTTTAATGGAATAGTTGAGTAAACAAATAATATGTTTAGTAAAAAAATACCATTTTTGTAGGAAGATAATTTCTTTATATCATACAGTTTTTCTCTAATTCACCAAAGCCAGTAATATTGCCCATGACATCATGGTAATTTTTCCACAGCCAGTAACCATTTACAGAACACCCTATTACAAACTGAGAAGTGATTAAGCTTCAGGTTAAAATTAAATGGAAGAGAAAACAAACCAAGAGCTAACAGTACTCTTCCTATTCCTCAAGTGAGGACCCTGCAAATTAAATAGATATACTGTCGTCGTAACTAAAAGTTAAGCAGTTAAAATCACGTATCTCAGACTGCGCACAAGAGCATACAGAAGGCTGTATCAGTTCATACTCAAACCATCTTTCCCTAATATTCTGCCTCCAGAGGAGCTCATATGTGGATGCCAAGGAGAAGTAAGATTAAGGCAACCGTTTAACAATGCCTTCCTTTAGTATCTTCCCAGCTTTGAAGTATTTTCACCTTACAAGACTCTCTGAGGCTATTACAGTTTGTCCGTTTAGTATGGTCTTCCCCTCAATAGACTTCTCAGTATTTCCCTTAAATATAGCTACCTTGCACCCAAGACATACTTTGGAACAATTTGTATTTCCCCGCAATTCAATCATCTAAAGATTACTTAAAGAAATTTCAAGAGATAGCTGATTTGCTGTTTCTGTCAAAACTGTTACAGAAATCAACAGCAGATTTTCCCGTGGAAGGCTTCTCTGGTTATTAAATGAATATACAGTCTTAAATTTTCATACTAACTGTTTTTAAGTAAACATACTTTAGGAATCATTATTTATTAATGTCAATTTGTATCAATCAGTGTTTTCTCTACTGTTGCATACTTTGTGGGTTGGTTGTTTTTTTTTTTAGTTTCATGCACTATATTATTCTTTGTAAGCCAAACATCTAACATAGAATTAAGGTGTTTCCCTACTTAGTTTGTGAATTTTAGAAGAACCACATCCCACTGCATATGAAATATGTGTACCCCAAAAGCAACTGCGTAACTAGGACACTGTGCAATCTCTCACTTCTACTGCATTTCATTAGGAAAAAAAAAAATGCATTACGTTCTATCACAACTTCAAAGCCCAACTGCTTTACACAACACTAAGCAGGAAAAAAACATTTACTCAGTCAAACTGCAGGTGCCTGACCAGTTTTTTTGATTACATGAAACAACACCCAAGTAGTATTTGCACAATAGTCTAGAGGCACCCTTCCATGGCATTTCTTAAAGAGACCCTTCCCTCAGATGTCACAGTACACTGCTTCTGGGGTTGCACAGGAAAACAGACTAGAAAACTGATCTAGACTGAAAAATTAACCAAGACTTTTTTTTTTTTTTTTCCAACCTGGATCAGCTCAGCAGACACATTTTCTACCTTAGTCGCACACACACACAAAGACATGCTGGAACTTGTGAAGTGGCAACCTAGAGGACAAAAGGCTGCTGCTACTAAAATAAAGACTTGTGAAATTACAGCCTTGTTCCATTATCAGGATACAGAAAATGGAAAGTAATTTTACTATAACTATACTGACTGGTCACGTTTGAATTACCTGTCCAGACTTTTCACATTCATGGCGCATTTTTTAAAGCAGTTCAGTGCCACCTCAAAGGGAGAGCTTCTACTCTGGCTCACAGAACTCCTGAGACACTCCTAAAGTCTCTGAAAGAACTTCATGGGATTATATTTGTTGGTTTGTTTCTAAAGCTAATGTAACATTAAGTGTTTGAAGAACACACAAAGTGAAACAATACAGGAGTTAAAAATGTACGGTATAGAGCATTCAACTGTTCTAAAGTTCCTGGTGCCACCCTCTTCTTCTGCAGATACAGCAGCTTTTAAAAATACAAAGAAAGGACAGAACTAAAGGATGTAAAAACCCTGGCTGTCTACAAAGTTTGGGGCACTCATTGGAGTATTGGAAGCTTGGGTTCTAACCTTCCAACCCGACAAACAAGGAAATGCCAATTGCAATTTTTTTTAACTGTTTTAATGAATGAAAAGGATCCATGTGTGGATAGCAACATCAAGAAGTTGCCAACTTAAGAGGAAAATTAAAATATGTTTATATTATTTTTTTATTGTAATTTTTTTTCCCCCACACATATAACAATTCCAAGTGGAATCAACAACAGTTATCAAAATGTTTTCAGTATCTTGGCCCTGTAAGCTGTTACTGCATATTTCTGAGAGTAGAACACCAGTGAAATTGAAATTATCCTAACCTCTAAATCTAAACCAAATAAAAATGACAATACATAGAGACTTTTCTCACAAAGAAAATTCCCCACAAGTATCTCCTCAAAGCAAAAAGTATTAATGATAGTCTAAACACATACGTAATTTTAAATGTATGCCAACAACCACTGATGTCCAATTAGCCACATGTGCTACACTATGCAGTTTTAAATTCCTCAGTAAGATGAAGCCTTTATAAAATAACTTGGAAACCAGGTTTTTCCTCAACATGGAAGAGTAAACAAATTTTGAAGCACAAGCCCTTTAAGAGCTAAAATTACTAATTAGAAAAAAACAGAAAAATTTCATGCAAAACTAAAAACAACCCCTGAAAAACACAAGACACATCCAAACAGACAAGAAGGAAAAAAATAAAAAACTGTTAGAATGGTCTATCACAGGGATTAAAAATAATAATTCAGTGGGTTTTTCCCCCTAGAAATGTCTACCTTAATGAGTAGTACAGTTTACAAATGAAGATTTGCAAACTACTAACTACACTTCAAAGTAGTCTACTAAGAAAAAGGAAACTGTATTTCATCTCATAAGTGCATCATCTTTAATAAAAGTAGTAAGAGTGTAGCTGCAGTTTTGCAGATGATACACAATGTCTAATAGCAGTTATGCAGGTCTAAATGCAGTGTATTTTTTTTAATCAGCACAGAGAACTTGAGGAAGAAAAGGTCACTTATAATAAACTATTACCTTATGCATTTGGGGCATGCCTTCCTGTGGATAATCAGTAGGCCCCATTGATGGCATTGGATGCGGGACACTGGGTGGACCAGGACTTGGCCCCATCATGCTGTGAACTGAGCCAGGAGATGGCCCTGGTCCTGGGCTGGGTCCTAGAATTGGTCCAGGTGAAGGTCCTGGTCCAGGGGAAGGACCAGGATGAGGCATGGCGCCAGGGTCTGTAGGTGTGGACATCTATTTTCTGTCTCCTTTTCAATTAGCAGAACAGCTCTAATAACAAAAACAAAACAAAAACAAAACCAGAATTTCTATGACATTAGGGACACTGAAAAAATACACTGGCAATCATTACATACAGAGACACACATACATGCTGTCACCAACAGAAAATGCTTAAATGATCCTAATGTTGCACATTAGTTCAACCACCATTCTAAAAGCTCACTAGAAGGATAAGGATTAGGAAGGATCCTGGTAATTCAGTCAGTTTCTGGATATCTGTATGTAATTCACAGAACAGAGCAACTGGTATGTTATTAGAAATACCTGCAGAGACCATGGTAGTTCAGCTGACTTTCTACCATCAGATGTGTTAGGTGGGGTTACAGTAAAGCAGGTAAAACAGCTGGGCACCTCTGCAATGTGTATTCAACAGGAGCGACTGCACTGAAATTCATACTTCTAAGATACATGATAATGCTGCAAAACTAGTATGAAAGGGATTATTAAGACTATTTTCTGACTTCTTTTCAAGTTAGATACTAATGTAGGACCCCTCTGGTTACCTCTTATGAAATCATAATATCAAATGGACAACAAAAAAGACAATTACGTTGGACTGAAGAGCTGTAATTCAATTGAGGGTTCTGTCAATGTCACAAACCAGAAGAGTGCAGCTCAAGAGGCTTACAGAACACTGACTGCCCTGAGAACAAATGACAGGCTTTTACCTAGGCTGGAAAACTTTCTACTACTGTGGTTTTATTTTTGTGTTATTAGTAGAACAAACCGATGTGAGCTACATACATGCTTGAAATATTCTCCAGTTTTCTGAGAACTTTTATCATTCTTCTTCAGATATCTGAGAACTTTTATAAATGTTTAATACCAAAAACTGTTTACTGATGTCAGAGTACTGTAACACAGTGATGCAGCTGCCATATTTTTTACAAAATTAAGATTGTCGGTTGCTGCCAAAAAGATCAGTCATATTTCTTGGTATTCCCCACTCCCAAGAGCACCATTTCCAAGAGAAAAAATACCACATATTTAAAAAAAAACAAACAAACCATGACTCACCCATCCCCCTCAAAAAACACCAACAAAAAACTACAGAAAAAAAAAAAACAACTGACTTGATTCCTAGTGACAACACAAGGATGCAAGTGGAATCATCACTTTCAACAGCAGCTGACCGTTAGATGGGCTTACTGTGTTCCCTTTGTTTACTTTGGGTGGAGTTTTATAGTAAGCCTACCTGTCCATGATTACATGTTCCACAGCAATAAAGCCAATACAATGAAAAATGAGTCTTATTAAAGACCATTCTAATTTGGTACAAGGTAATTACAATGAAGTGGTACATTAGAAGGCCCTAAGATGACTCCCTGTCCTAGCCTTTCTCCTTGCAGAATTTACCACAGTAGTGTTCCACCTTCCATATCTGAGTTTATCACTATCCACAGTGAGCAGCAATTACTTTCTAACTTAAGTGGTGTAACCCTGTTATGACACTGCTTATATAAAGCCACACTGCTAACACTGCAAACACCCTGGCTTGTGCCCAAATTAAGAAACAGACACTGAAAAAAAAATTTAAGCATCCTCCCAAGGTTCCAAGCAAAACAAAATGAGGCTGATTTGCAGGACATGCAAGAAAAAAAGTAGGTTGATGCTTACTGCTAGCAGTAAGGGAATCCCAAGATTACAGAATCAATCATCTTTCTTCTTTTACAAGCAAGAGCCTTTACTTATCACAACTCAAACAGAAGATTAAATGCTACTACATCAAGACCATTTTCACTTATTTGCCCCTCATTACCTAATTGTTCTGTCAGGATCAAAACCATCTTAGTAGCTTTTGCTTATAAATTTCCTTTTCTTATGTTTGAATAGCTACTGGTCTCTTTTGATTACAGGCAACAAATCAGAATAATGCTTAACTCATTTAAACTAAAATACCCTCACCTGAAATAAGCCGCCTTGAGATCCTGTTTCTTCGCAAGGTAAAACAGGGAGATGGCTGTGAAACTTCTCTGTTCAAAACAAAGTCTAGTCACCAATTGGTCCCCTACAGTCCCATGACATTACTGCCACAGGAATTAAGTTACCAAATGTTCACAATTGCACATACTATGCCACAGCTTCCTATGGGAAGCATACAGTTTGGCTGAAGGACAACAGGCATCTCTGTGAGCCAATTACATTGTGAAAGACAAGACTCACCCTAAGCTGATTCTTTCTGCACATTATAAGCCAAGCTCAGTCCATTTAACAATGCAGGACCTAGCATCACCACTACTCTCCAGAAAAATTTATACAGAACTGCAACACAATCAACTACAAAACTACTGGAGCATATTGGTATTAAAATCCCCTCTATTCACCGCTTTTGAGTTCAACTTGCTGTTCTCATAAAAATTAACCGGCTCCAGTCTCAGCTCCACTAATTACACTGTCATTTACATATACATTACGTCCTACACACAAATTTGGAAAAATTGAAATTCTTTTCAATGGGCTAGAAAGCGTCCAATCTTTGAAAAACAGTAATTTCAAAGAGGGAAATGTTGCACCCCCTACACCAGATCAAGTCCCTTCATTGTCTTTATTTAAGAGAAGATAAATTCACCCAGTCCTACAGAATTGTGAATTTTCTTAAACAGATTTGTATTTTGAGATTTTTTATATCAAAGAACACACTTCGGGGGGGAGAGAGGAGGAAGTAATTTGTAAGATCTGTATCAGCGGAAAATAACATTTGTTGAAATTCTACCTGAATGCAAGCAATATATCCTATCCAAAGATACCCATGGACATAAAGATACAAAGCAGTTTTCTCTGGCAAAACAGCCCACAAAATTTAAAAAAAACAAGCACTGCCATACACCAGAACACATTATGCGTGGCTCTCCCAACTAAGGATCTGTTCATAGAACTGATAAAATGCCTATGATATAACATATTTCAAAAATAATTTAGTTTATATTTACTCAGACTGAGATTGTATTAAAAAAAGCCCACAAAAGTTAGGCACCCCACTCTAACTAAAATTCAGTAAGAGCTAGGTATCTAATTCCTCTAGGTCCTTATGAAAGTCTCATTAAAATCAAAGCAAAAATCTGCAAAGAGACAACAGGTACAACTGTTGCCAGGCTAAATTCAGATAACAATGGTATTAGTTTGGGTACGTTCCGGTGCCTGCAATGAAATAAACAAAATGAAGCGAACTCCCCCACAGCCAGTCTTGACCCATTTGTTTGAACTGCTTTTTAATGAGTAGTGCCTGTCTGAATTACAAGGGGAAGGTGAGGGAGGGGGAAAAAAAAAAGTAAATTCTTTTAACAGATTACAAAAACTTCAATAAATAGAAATTTCCATTTGATTGTCCCGAATGGTAAGGATGATAACGCTGCTGGCCCTGATTCTCAAATGCATTATATACTATCTAATTGTTTCTCAAGTGTCCAATCTTAAAATTTCCTCAAAACCCTTATACACGACTTGAGATAAGACATATCTCTTCTTGAACTGCAATCCCTTCTTAGGTTTATTTATACCAAGATCACCAATCTCTTTTGTAAACAACCCCAAATGGAACTACTGGGGATTGAATTAGTTGTGGTGAATCATGCAGTTCTTCCTATGGTCTCAGAGAATTTCTCCACCTCTGCTGGACACACCAGAATTGAGGCAGAGAGGGGAAAAATAATAACCTATCATTGCTAAAGTAACTTTAGGCAGATGAAAATACAAGAACAGCCACAAACCCAAGAGCTGAAGCTGAAGAGAGTGACTCCGCTCAACTATTTCTAGATCAAACAGCTTAGGACAATGAATGTCTACATTACAAAGAATTTGAGGGAGTATTCCCTAAACATAAATGCTGCTGCACTATCACTTTATATGCACCTAGAAGGTTTTGCAGATGTAGCTAATTCACCATACAATACAATGGGTCAGTACAATACAATACAATACATACAGTGGGTCTCCATTGGCTTAATATTTCAGGATGCACAGGACATGATATATACCTTGGTATAAACCTGCTATAAACCCAAAGGTAACAAAGGCACAGATTTCCTTCACATGAAGAAAGTGTGCAATATTAGTAGATCCAAAACAAGAACGCAGCAAGCAACAAACCACCTGTATTGCTTTGGCAGTCAAGACCAGCTGGTCACCCAAAAAGATCCAGAGATTATAGACTATTTTGAAACAGGGCACACAGAGCAGGAAGTATTTATAATTCTCCTGGCTGTTTCCTTTTACCATCCAATATAACTTCTGCCTTTCTATGACTAAGTCAACCTAAATTGAACTTCGGCCAGGATGCTCTGGCCAGATCCCCTGCGTTGGATAGGTAGTGGAAAGTAAGCAAACTGCACCACTTAGATAAGACAGAAAGGAAGCATGGACCCACGCAACAGCCACATACACCCTGCAAAGCTGACTGTAACTTTGCCTTCACAGAAAAATAGTCTACGTCCCCCACACATCTCCAGTTGAAGTCGTGGTGGCTTTGAAAAGCTATACTGTGAAACTGTGATACACTGCAGGCCAAAGGAGTTATCTTTATTACACTACCACAGAAAACGTGAAACAATACTGTCAGTGATTTTCTTAGTAGTATTTTCTTAATCTGCTAGACAACATCAAATTAAGATGTTTAAAGTTTAAGAAGTGATTAATAATAACAGTATGACAGCTCATCATAATTAAATAACTTAGAACACTTAGAAGCAAATCAAGTGTTTCATATTGTACAACCCCAAAGAAGACACTGCATTAATATTTATCAGGATTTAACTATTGTCATTTCATCAATGATTCAATCAATAACTAGGTTTACATGAAACAATAACAAAAAAAAAAAGAGTAAAATCTTAAACTAATATAAACCAGTTACTCAGTTCACACAGAGAAGCCAAACACACTGAAAGACTCTGTCTTTGCATAATCATGTGTGTAACTTTACTGTAACTTCAAAACCTGAAGGGAATTTGCAGTTTAAACTACAAAACCACAGGATCAGAAATGCTGCACCTAAATTGCTTATCCAGACATTTAGGCCAGAGACAAAAACCCCTGGACATCACTTTAGCTGCTTGTCTAGCTGTCTACCGAAGACTGCCTGCATGCACACCAGCAGAACTAGCAGAACGAGTGGTGTGCTTACTCCAGAAACCTCACTGTGAAGTCATGTAGCGTGAGGCTCCTTTTCACATGCAGAGCAGTTTACTTCAGACTGACAGTCCTAATACTCCCCACCTTCAAGCCTTTACAAATTTTCTTGCAGAAATCCTTACTCCTACTGTGTAGCTGTTTCAGTTTTTCATAAAGCAATTTCTCAACTACTCCAACTTACAGCCTACCCTGTTATGAAAAACTAAAATCAGCAACAAGAAATGACTGGCTAACAGCTGGGGGCTGAAAGTACTACAGACAGTAAAAAGGCGTCACCACGAGTCACAGTTCTCAAAGTTAGGCTAAGCTATGCAATCAAACTTTTCAATGAAGAGACTACAGCATAGACATATGATCCTTTCTGATGGCTTTACTGCAGAAGGAAACAGCCTTCAGAAAAAGAGGAGGGCAGACAGCTGCAATCAGAAATTTAACTGCAGACAATGCCCAAGATCAAGTCCATGTTTGCTATATATGTGAATTCCACTGCACATTTCAGGCACAGAAAACTAAGTCATGACAGTACTGACTGGTTACAGAAACTGGTTAATTTTCCATACCATGACCTTTACAACAGGTGTTAATGACCGTTATCGAAACCTAATCTTCACATTAGATTCTAAAAAACAAAAGCCAAATGAGACACAGGCAGGAAGAAAGAAATTTGCCGTTATTACTACTGCCAGGTCTTGTCTTCACTTAAATGGGAACGGAGAAAAAAGGGTGAAGACTGTTTTAAATGCACGTTACTTGTGATAAAACACTAGCAAAAATTTTAAAAATGTATCATTTCTGTAACAACAAACTTAATTTCAGCATTTTTCCAAAGGTCCCAGCTCTAAATGATCCACCTGGGTGCTCAAACACTGCAGTGATACATGGGAAACATTCTCTACCAACTGGAGGCAAACAGGCAAATGTTCACGCCTAAGAATTGATGACTTTACATGTGTCAGAAACAAATAAAACAATTCTCAGAATTAGTCTGCTATGTTTGCAAACTACCAAGGCTCCTTTTTAAGAAAGCCTTACTTCTCTCCCTTATTCATCCTTATTTTATCTTGCAAATAAGGCATAAGCTTTTCTCTCCTGCCTTTTTCACAAGTGATCTTGCTGTCGTAACACTGCTGCCACTTTCTCAAATGATCTTTACGTCATAACACTGCGTTTGTACTTCAGTAGAGGATCAAACAAATAAAAAACTAAACGGATAAAGTTCAAAAGAGGTGGAGGTCCAGGAAAAATTCTTTAAACATACGAAATTTCGATTGTAGCAGAAAACGCAAAAAAAAAATATAATGGGCATTTTAGTAAGTAATTTGCAAAAATGTTCTTGGTCGTACAAAGAATAAAAAGTCTCCTTCTGAAAAGTGACCAGTTCACAGCAATATTACTGATCAGGCCCACGAAAACTGGAAGTAAAACTGCAGACATTTTTCAGAGTCACTACCGTGCAGATTCTGACCTTAACTTCAAAAGTCCAACAAAAATTGCAAAAACGTATCTGCAGATATTAACACAGACCTTTGTCAAGAATATATTTAATGTAAGAATGCTAGCTGGAGCACATTTTCTCTTGACAATTTTTAAGCCTCAGGTGTTTGTGAAAGCATTTTTCAAACTTGACAAGAAACGATCACAGGCCACTTCAGAAATGAACAAAAGGGAAGATCTAAGACTGCTCTGAACACACTCTTCTGGCGCATGTTCTATGAAACACCACAAAAATAGCACTCCTAAAGCTGAGACATAACTCATGAAATACTGTATTTAACGAAGCTCTGCTCTCACCTCTGTCAAGTCCACATATGCTGTATCATAACTTTAGATGTACTTTTAAATGCTCATTATGCATATAGTCTTTGTGCTTCTACTACTGATAGACACGGACATGAAAGTCTGCCTCCAATCCTACCCTTCTGGTACACTTTTCCCCTTAGAATAATAAAAGAACAATATAAACAAAGTCAAAGACAGTGACAGAGCAATTAGGTTCCCAAAGAGAAAATGTGCCTTTATTTGCACAACAATACTAACTTACACAGAAGATAAAGGCCACCCCGAACATGTAACTGGTATACTACTAAAGGAATTAAAATCTGGTACAATGTTTATTGTCTGGGTCTTAGGGGCTGCGGTTAAAACCGAGTAACACTGAAGAAATCTAAAGCAAAACAGAAAAGAATGCAAGTGGAACAATGCCATGTCATGGATCCGATATATATATATATATATTTTTTTTTTACAGAAAGCATGCAGAACACTTAAAGTGGTAAGAAAAATAATCTTGACAACTTCACTACTTCAGTTATTTACTTACCTATCTAAAACATTCGACACCTTAAAAGAACAGCATTAACCTAAAGCTTGTTAAGTCTGTATATCAAACATAAGCAGCAGATGCCGAGGAAAACCAACTTCGGCGTGATCTATGCAGTCATGCTGACATTTAACCACGCTCTCGACGCACTCTTAAGGGGAAGAGGGAGTGAGAAGGGAGGAAAAAGGGGAAAAAAACCTACCAAAAAACCCACACCGCAATCCGTTAACAATCAGTCAACTGTAACTTAAGTTCTAGTTTCCAAGAGCTCTAACTTTTCCAGCCGTGTGCAGTTTGTTGTTCCACCATCATAAATTTGCGGGGCGGGGGGGAGGAGACAACTCCATTTCTCCCCGCACCACGGACATAATGAAAAGCCGCCGCGGCGGAGAGGGGGAAGAAGGGGAAGTCGCGGCACTGTGCCGGGCCGCGCGCACGGCACGGAGCATGGGCGAAGGAGGGCCCCGGGCCGCCCGCTCCCCAGTGGCAGCGCTCTGTCTCGGCGGCGCCGCACGGGTTTTCCGGCCCTGCCGGGCGGCGCGCAGGCCTCGGCGCCGGGCCGCCCGCAGCTCCACACCCCTCGCCTCCACCACAGAGGCGTCGGGGCAGGCGCGCAGAGTCAGCACAGCCCAATTCTCCCCCTCCGGCTTTCTGCAAAGTTTTCGCTCCGCCGACAGCTTCTAAGCCGTCCCTGCCTTGACATCCAGCCCAGCTGCCTCTTTCCACCTCCCCTCCGCGAAGCAATGTCTGCGCCGCTCCCGGCCGCGGGCCGCGCAGGGACCCGTACCTCCACGGCGGGGTGTTGGGAGATCCTCAGCGGCGGCAGGCGGGCAAGCGGCCAGGGCATGCCTCAGGGCTGGGCCGGGCCCGTCCCCCCGCTGCTCCTTCCCTCCGCCACCATGTCACGCCGACCAAACATGTCTGTGTGCCTATGTGTGGCGGCGGTGACTTCCTTATCCGCCGCCGCTCGCACAAGCAGAGGGACGAGAAAGGCCACCCCCCGCCACCACCGGCGCTTGCCAACGCCTCCTCTCCCCGCGGCTGCCCGGGGACTGGCTCCGCTGTTTCCTGCCCCGCCCGGGAGCTAGCTGCGGCAGCGACCCGCAGCCTTCCCCGGCCTCCTGCAGTGGAGAGAACTTTTCCAGGTGCCGATTGCTGCCGCCCCCTCCTCCTGCCGGGCAGACGAACCGCGTCTACCTGAGCATCCGCGTGTGCACGCATCCTCACTCCCGCCCAACCCGGACTGGGGCGGGGGGGGGGGGAAGGGGGAGAGGGGGTGGGAATAAATTTCCGCGCACACCGGAAATAAAATGCTTTTTGCTTGGAAGGCGAATACAAAATTCGCATGTTTTGTGCTACTCCGCTTCGCCGACTGCTGTAAGGTGGCGGGGGTGTTGGGGGAGCGGCATGAATTCTGCTGGGAAAAGGAGCTGGGGGGAACGACACAAGCTATTCTGGGAAGTAAATCGAGACACTCTGCTGGAGTGACTGCCCAGTTAAAAACCGAGACTACGTTAAGCAACAGGAGCCGCAGCCTGTCGGGCGAAGTCCCAGCCCCCACCTCCTCTTCTCTCTCCGGTGTGTGTACTGCGTGTGACAGGCAGGCACGGAGATTATCCGGATCATGGCCTCCCAGATCTGCCGGGGAACGCCACTACTCTCGCAGTCTGGACCGCTCCCCCACGCACTATCCTCCCCCCCTCCTCCTCGTGCCTCCCGACTTCCCCTGCCTCGGCCGGGTCTGCGCGAGCGTGTGCCAAGGCGGAGAAAAAGCTCCACCGCCACACACTCTCCCGCCTCCGGACACTGTGAACTTCACCCTGCGACCCGCGGCTACCGCCGAAAACCACCCACTGGGCGGCCCACACCCCGGGGGGGGGGGGGGGGGGGGGGGGGGGCAGCAGGCGAGGCCGCCCCCGGCCCGACGAGCTGTCCTGGCTAGGGGGTGTATAGGGAGTCTCGCTTCCCGGATCAATTTCCCTCCCGGTCGCGTCGCCTGGAGCTCCTGACGCGCTCCCTTGGCAGCAAAGACCCTGGGGTGGCAAGAGCTGGCTGTTGTTGCCCTGCGAGCCCGCTGGCCACGCCGTTGACAAACGTTGGCTGGACGGCGAACACGGCGGCTCCGACGGGCGGGCATAGTGCCCCGCCGCTCCCCCGTCCCTTCCGCGGTGCCGCTGACTCACAAGTCAGCCACCAGCGACGGCGTTGGGTTTCTTCCCCTCACACCCGCCCGCCCCGGAGATTTGCATCGTGATTATTCCAGAAATACCGGATCAAAACTTTCTTCTCTCCACCCACTTGGGGATATAAATATTCGGGAGGGCCGGGAGCCGGGGAATGTGGGGAGAGGAAGCAGGTGGCACGACAGTGCTCGGGGCCACCGAGGCTGTGCTTGGGGAAGAGAGAAGGTGGGCAAGGCGCTGCCGGCGTTCTCGCTGACTATAAAGGACGGCTCAAACACCTCCGTGCCAGGGACACGGAGTGGGGCGGGGGGCGGACCGAACTGCAAGTTGTATTTACCTTCCGCCCGCGCGGAGCGCCGTGCTGGATGTCGCTCCTCTCCCCCTCGGTGAGTCACCAGAGTGCGGAACCGGAGCGAGGGACTAGATTACGAACATGACTTCATTGATGACAGCCATTCCCTCCTCTTCCTAAACTGCTGCCCCTCCTCCGGCCCCCTCCTACCACCTCCCCTCGCTAACGCCGCGGCTAAGAAAGCAGCATCGTCATTGGTCACCTGGAGGGGGAGTGCCCGCCCCTCTGCACAGAAAGAGCGGCTCTATTGGCTTTGGCTAGCTGTCACTCAGCTGAGAGGCTCAGGCTGGGGAGGAGGAGGTGTGCGCGAGTGTGGGGAGTGTTGTGGCAGTGAGTGTGTGCGCGAGCGTCGGGGGTTGCGCTTTTGTGCTTGCCGTACGGCGGTGGGGCAGTTTGCGCTGCCGCTTGGGCTTCTTCCGCTCCCCTTCACCTCTCCACAACCCCCGTGTGCTGAAGGGAGGGAGCGGCGGGAGCGTGCTCCGTCAGGAGGGGGTACCTGAGGAAGTAGTTGGTGGAGAGGTGAAGGAGATGCTGGAGCCCCGCTGTGTCGCTGCCCCAGCTTGCCGGGGCCAGCCCACGCCGCGGGGGTAGGCGGGAAATCGTCTGCCTGGCGGACGCTGGGGGCTCCGGTACCTGGCGGCTGGCCGAGGTGGGATGGATAATCCCTGCCTTAAAAGAAAAGTGAGAGGGAGGCGGGTACGGCAGGGCGTTGTCATTCGTCCCGAAACTTACTTAGCACTCTATCCCCGGTTTCCAGTGTCGGGCAGTGCTGTCGTGGACGAGGGGAGGCTGTTGGTCAGGCGGGCTCCGCTCCCAACGGCCGCCTGAGAGGGGGCACCGTTGGTGTTGGAGGGTGGCTGTCTACCACAAACCGTCGCTGAACACCATGCCCGGGTCGGCTGGTGAAGTAGTTGCCGGGTATAAGGCTGTGTGAAGAGCGCCGGTGGATCTCCCGTTTCTTAGGGGCAGGAAAAGTAAATAGCGCAATTATGTTGGTTTCGACTTTTTTTTCATCCTTTTTAGCTTTTGTTAACTGTTGGTTTGGAAGTACCCTTTTCAGCTCCGCATACTAGTCTTGTATTTTTCCTTCCTTTTTACGCTGTAAATCATTTACCTGATACGCAGTCAAGTGCTGCAGAGCTCCCATGTTGTTAGCAGAAGCTATAGCTGTTCATGTAACAAAGGAGTAGGTACTTCGTTAAAATAATGGACCTGCCAGACGGGGGGGGGGGGGGGGGGGGGGGGGGGGGGGGGCGGGTTGAACACCAGTTGTAGTCAGTTAAAAAAAAAAAAAAAACGAAAATCAAAACTACTGTACATGTTGTTATATAGAATCATAGGTTGGAGAAGACCTTTAGGATCATCAAGGCCAACCTTTACTGCAGGACTGCCAAGACCACCCCTAAACCATGCCACTGAGGGCCTCATTAACAGCATTCACCCTCTCAGTGAAGAAATTTTTCCTAATACCCAATCTAAACCTCCCCCCGGTGCAGCTTGAGGCCATTACATTTTGTCCTATCGATTGTTATTTGGGAGAAGAGACCAACCCCCACCTCACTCCAAACTCCTTTCAGGTAGTTATAGAGACCAGTATGGTTCCCCTGAATTTTCTCTTCTCCAGATTAAACAATCCCAGTTCCATCAGCTGCTCCTCATCAGACTTGTGCTCCAGAAACTTCATGAGCTTCATTGCCCTTGTCTGAACCCACTCCAGCACCTCAATGTCTCTCTTGTAGTGAGGGGCCCAGAACTGAACACAGGATTTGAGGTGCGGATTTACCAGTGACAAATACAGGGGGATGATAACTGCCCTGTCCCTGCTGGCCACACAGTTGTTGATACAGGCCAGGATGCTGTTGGCCTTCTTGGCTGCCTGGGCACAAGCTGGCTGATATTCAGCTCCATCAGTAAGCATCCCAGGTCCTTTTCCACCAAGCAGCTATCCAGCCACTCTTCCCCAAGCCTGGAGCATTGCATGGAGGTGTTGTGGCCCAGGTGCAGGACCCAGCACTTTGACGTGTTGAAACTCACACCATTGGCCAAAGCCCATCAATTCAGCCTGCCCAGATCTCTCTGCAGAGACTTCGTATCTTCCAGCAGATCAACACTTCTACCCAACATGGTGTTGCCTGCAGATTTACTGAGGGTGCACTCAATTCCCTCATCCAGATCATCAGTGAAGATACTAAACAACACTGGCTCTAACACTGAACCCTGAGGGACACCACTTGTGACTGGTCACCAACTAGATATGATACCATCTATTGTCACTCTTTGGGCTTGGCCATCCAGCCAGTTTCCAACCTGTCAATGAATCCTCCTATCCAGGCCACAAGCAGCCAATTTCTCCAGGAGAATGCTGTGGGACAGCGTCAAATGTGTCAGTTACTTAAGTCCAAATGAAACTGTTGGAACAAGTCCAGAGGAGGACCACAAGGATGATCAGGGGACTGGAGCACCTCCCATAGAAAGATAGGCTGAGAAAGTTGGGGCTGTTCAACCTGCAGAAGAGAAGGCTGCGTGGAGACCTCATAGCAGCCTTCCAGTATCTGAAGGGGGCTTATAGGGATGCTGGGGAGGGACTTGTACATTAGGGACTATAGTGATAGGACAAGGGGTAATGGATTAAAACTTAAAACAGGGGAAGCTTAGATTGGATATAAGGAGGAAGTTCTTTACTGTGAGGGTGCTGAGGCACTGGAATAGGTTGCCCAGGGAGGTTGTGAATGCTCCGTCTCTGGTGGTGTTCAAAGCCAGATTAGACAGAGCCTTGGGTGATGTGGTTTAGTGTGAGGTGTCCCTGCCCATGACAGGTGATCTAAGGTCCTTTCAAACCCTAACTGTTCTATGATTCTATGATCCCTTTCCCCCTTCAAGGCTAGTTTAACATATGCAGATGTCTTAGAAACTATCGGTCATACGGGCAGTGTTTGCAGTGCTGAAGTGACTGTAACTCTTTTACTGCGGACTTCACCTCTTGCTGCAGAGTAAAAATGTTAAAAGGAACTTCAGTATTAAAATCAGTAGCTAGCACAGATGGTCAGGTGACAGTATTTAACATGAAGCCTCTCTGGTTGGGCCTGATGGAGTAGTTAAGGACCCGAAGCAATGTTGGGAGCACCAAATGCACCTTGTGGTCATTAAGTGACAGCTGTTGTTTACTTGCTGTTTAGCTTTGGGCTGTTTTTATTGGTTGAATAGGAGCAGTAATCACCAAGTTACAATGCTGGCTATACAGTGGTAATTACTACTGTTTCTGTAGTTTTTCAAAGTCTTACTACTTAATCATTAGCTTCATCTTACTTGTTAGGTGAAGCGCCTGCCAAAAATGCTGCAAGGTTAAGCCTGTAAGAATTAGTGCTAACTGCACAGCACTAAGCATCTGAAAAATAAATAAAAAAGTTAAAGTGCTATATTATCAGTTCACCATTATTTGTGAAAAATATGTACTTGGAAGCAAAATCAAAGAAATGGAAACATTCAAATCTGTGTGTACAAAATAGCCAGTATCATGTAAAACTTTTGATCCATGAGTAGTTTATAATTTTGGCTTTAGCATTGTCTTAAACCGAGTTGCAGCACAGTATTTTAGAGATAAAAGAATGTAGTTAACATTCTTGGAAAATTATGCTAATGGAAGGAAAGCTGTAAAGGGATTCTGCCTTTTTTTCTTCTTTTTTACTTTATACTGTACTGTAACTACAATTAGTATTTTTTTCCTTTTCCCCCCGTCACTGCTCACAGTAAATCTGAGGGCCCTTTGCCTTTCCTCTCTAGAAAAGAAAAATGACATTAAATAATGGAGGGGGAGCTTCTTTGCAAGAGAGTTTATGTGCTTGTTGGACTCGGCAACACTCGAACCATTCCAAACCAGGGCAAGCCATTCTTTTTGGTAGAAATCAAACACAGAAGAAGAAAGGAGGATAAAATTAATCTTCCAGGCCGAATTAAAAATGTTCATTTGACATTGGGGTAGTTAATGATTATGTTTGTTTTGGGAAGGTGCAGTAGCTAGTTTCATTTTGGGGTGACAAAAACACTGAGAGGGCGGGTGCTGATCTCAGTCTGAAGGCTTTCTTTTTGTGTTTTGATGAAGTACCGTTTATTCCTACTTAACCGGTGTCAAAGGGCTGGAAAACACCTGTTTGCTTTGGTGGGTTTTTTGGTGCTTTTTGTGGGAATTTTTGGTTGTTGCTTTCCACCCTCCTCTCCTCCCCAAGGCAGGCATGTTCAACTGATACGAAAATCTTTGCTGAACTCCTTTCTTTTGACTCCCTCCTTTAAACTTTACAGCTTCCTTTTCAAAACTATTTTTTTTTAATCTGTGTAATGCTTTCTTCCAGTATATTTGTTCCTTCATCATTGCTGTTTATGGCAGTTATGTGTATTGACTACAAAATAGAATTATAGTACCTAGGAAATATTATTTAAATAAGCTATTGCTCACCATTTATCCAAAATTTGAGAACCACTTACAGGTACTGTCTCCACTTCTTGAAATTTAAACTTTGTTTTGCCTGGATCTAAGCCTATGGAAGACTATGGAATCATAATAAGGCTGAATTTGGCCTACCTTTCTAACTGCTGTTAGAAATCTGCTGTATCATGTGACTTACATTCTTCCTAAATATGCATTTTCTCTCATACTTAACTTCATAACAAAAAAGATATTATGTCATTGTCTTTGCAACCAGGAAGAAAAATAAAATGCCACAGACAAAAAGGTAATTGACTCTCTGAAGACAAAAGTTTGAGATTTTTTTTTCTATTTTCACAGTATTACTCTGTGATGCTTTTGCCTGTTTCATATGTACTCAGGTTTTTGTGTGTTTTTTTTTTTGTTGGGTGTTTTTTTTTGTTTGTTTTTTTTTTTCTCCTAGAGCAGTATCATTTATTTGTAATTTCTCAATCATGGCATTTTTCCCCCTCTTTAATCTAATGCAATAGCAGCTATAAAATAAAATAAAACTTACCAGTATGTTCTAAGTGAACCAAACAAAAACCTATTTTTTATGAAGTAGCAGAATATGTTGAGATTCTATCCTACCTAAAGGTGGAACTTCTGCGACAAGTCTAAGAACTTCTCTTTAGCTTTTGTATCTCAAAAATGTATTTTATCAATAAACAATCCAGTGGGTATGATGATAAAGAAAAACAAAACAGTAAAATGGGGAGGTGAATGGTCAATTAAGAGAGAGTTATTCTACTATTTTGTCAAATGTATTTTCAGCATGTGAAGGAAGTTTTGTCATGTGTATACAATTTGCCCAGGTGAGTGACAGCTATCTGCTTAGTTGGACCATGTGATCAGAAAAGCCAAAGGCAAATAGCAGACCCAGGATATCTGAGTGCTCCAGAGGCTATCAGACACCTGAATAAATTGGTGCCATCTCTGCTGCCATTCAACTTGTAGAATAATGGCAAGATACATACAGCCTTAAGGTTGTTCTGTTCACACTCAGTTATGACCTTGTTAAAAGTTATAGGTAAGTAGGACTCTGGAGATATTTTTATTTAATGTTTATACTTGTTCCTAAATCAGATGCATGAACATGAAACAGCTGCTTGATAAGGTATGTGATTTAAGGTGTAGAGTTTTGATTTCAGCATGAATATATTGGCCTTGTCAATATGCAGACTTTTACTGTTTTAGTATTCACACCCTGATTAGAGTATAATAATAGTTTCCTTTTGTTTAGATTTAGTCAATTAGTCTTAAAGCCAAAATAAATCATTCACAATAGGACACCCCTAAAATCAGCAATTCCAGTAGAAGAAGTACATGTCAGTTTCTGCCACCGCTGTTTACAAGTCACTGCTTGCAGTGATTCTCTGACCATTGAATAGTACTTGATATGACTACTCTCAATTATGAGAAATTCAGATGGATCAGGTTAATTTTGACTTTTAAAATAAATGGTGTGAGCCAACCCATCAGATTTTGCCTAAGTAATGCTCCTACAGGCTGTGTCTTCAACATATTACAGAGAAGTTCATTCTTCACCACCAGAAATGCGGTGATGAATGAAGGCAACATTTAATCCAGCAAGACAGCTGAATCCAAAGAGGGGCATCCATCTATAAACAGGAATTCACTCAAAAGATTAGTAATTGAGTTAAATAATTTTAAATTCACATACTCCAGTTAAGTCAGGCCTATTTCTGTGTTAAAAGAACTGTGTGCTGCTTTCAGAAACCCTGATGAGCTGTTCAGCCTTTATATGTATTTTCTAACTGTATTACACAAATTCAGTTACCTTAGATTGCATTGGGATTGTGTTCACTGTTGCACTGACTTTGCCTGCTGTCTGCCTGAAAATTAGAACCTGTTCATCCTTTACCATGAGTCACGTGTTTGTGTAAGTAATGATGGTGTGGTTGAAAGTTTCAGAATGGGATAGTGATAATGATACCCTCTGTCCAGTTTGCCTTGTGGAATAATTAAGTTAGATAGCTGAGATAGGTATGGGCAGTTAGCCTTGGGCAGAGAAAATTCTCAGGACAGCTGTAGCTGCATACTGTCTTCATACCTCAGAAAATCTAGTGTTTATTTGAGAAACATAGGTATAAATGCAGACAAAAAGGGCAGTATATGAAACTGTGGGACTTGGCAGTGAAGACTATTCTCCGCAGCTTTGCTAGAGATTTCTTATGAGAAATTAAGAGCTTCTGTGTTCCCCTAGGTTCAAACAGTGCTCCTTTTACGACAGCTCTTACACAAATTCTGATAAATTTGTATAAAATATTTAAATAGGATACTACCCTGTGATTAGGATTATTCTCCTACCAGCCACATTACCAACCTGTTGAGTAGGGCCAGGAGAGAAAAGCATGTTTCTCCAATTGGCCTACTAGGTTGTTAAATATTTGAGGACATAACCTACTGGCAGAAGTTTGATTGTGCTGTTCCAGTGTAACCTGTAATAGCTGAGGTGTGGACATGGCACTGCTTCTGAGCCAAAAATGTTAAGCGGTGATTTTTGCCATGGGGTTTTGTGGTTGGCTAGGGATGCGGAGCAGGATGCAGTATTCTTCCAAACATGTGGAAGAGCAGGTTGTTCTGAGGATCAGTTGGGGATCTGACTTCATTGAAGTTAAAAAGCTTTCCAGTTGAGAAGGTGTGGGATGGAACTGGATGTAGATGCTGAAGGCTTAAAGAATGTTGCTACTTCAAAGACAAAATTATTCATCTGAGAGAACACTAAAGATTGGTGATGCCTGACCCAAAGGGGAAAAGAGATTGTTACTGCCCACTTCACAAAGTCATCCTGCTCTCTCGTTGAACTGAAAATACAGCCTACTGAAGGAACTCTACATCACAGTTGCTAGGACATGCAATTGTCCTGGTTGGTGGAGGGCAGAAGAGTCTATATGTTAGTAATGTCTTTAACTGTTGCAAACAGTTTGTTGCAATGCTGATGAGTCAGAGCCCTACATCTCTTTAATGCTCAGGTGGACTGTAATATATGTGAGAGTCCATTATCACATTCAAAACATTGTGTTCTGGCCCATCTGTTTGATTTTTAGGACTTTTAAAAGCTGTTATCAGTCTGAAAGCCTCCGTGTCTCAAACATAGATGTATCTAGCCTCATGCTTTTTTTCCCCCTAAGAAAGAATAATCAGAACCATATTTTAATGAAAAAAAAATGTTAATAGGGTTACAAATTTGATTTTCTTTTTTAATGGCTCTTATGTCTAAAGGGGTAGAATTGGATAGTGATTTTGAACAACATGAAAATAATCTGTTTCTGACGAGAAGATACTCGGAGGAGTTAAGTTCTGTTTAACAGGCTGCATCAGTAGTTTTCAAATGCTTCTGTTAGCAACTGTCAAGAAACAGAAATTATTTTCTTTCACTTCCTCAAAACTGTAGAAAACATATGCAGATAACCAGTCTTCCTTAATTTCTGACAATTCACCACTTCTTAAAAATACTTGGGACTTTCATGTGAAATCACTTTAATGGTGACTTTTCCCTCTAAAAGAGATATATATTGACCTGCAAAGAGCAATAATAAAGTAGAGGAAATAACCTTAGATGTCAGGTCATTTCTTAGGGCAGGGAAATCTGGGAAAAAGTCAATTATCATTCATCTTAGGTAGTTGTTAGGATCACAACAGCCTTAAATTACCTGTAATTACTTGAAAAATGTAAGTTACTGAGGAGAAAGATGACACAGAACCTTAACATACCATTGTCTGAGAGAAAGGTAAGTTTAAAACCTCAGAATTTGTTGAGGATAAAAGATGAAAGTATGGAGGAAAACAGACCATCAGGTGTCTGGGTTTGTAGTGGACAGATGTTTGTGTAGCAGGGGTTTAGCTGTAGTGCACTTCATAATTTCAGTGAATATAAGAGCGTGTGTTTAAATGGGTCATCTCTGGTTGGAAGCTTGTGAAAGCAGAGTGTTTCTACTCCAGGGAAGCTTCTAAGCTAGGTAAACTTAACAATTCTTAGTTACAGAGAGTCTTTATTAATGTCTTGGAGGTTGAAACTGGATAGTTACATCAGTATTGTTTTGTCAGTAATGACCATAATTTTGTTAATTGTCTTCTGTATTTGTTGGCCCTTTGTATTTACCTCCTATTTAGCAGGACAAATGTTTTTTTTCTAGGGGTGTCAGGGGTGCAATCCCAAGTCTCAGTATCTGCTCATGATAGCATTAAGGGCTATGGCTGTGCACCTTTTGCGCATGACTGCCATCTGCCTCCTCACTCAGCACTGTGAACAAATCCTCAAATAGATGAAGCTTACAGTATGGGTGCTTCTGGAAGCCATTTTGTGAAAAATTACACTGGAGTGTAAGCGTATGCTGAAGTTTCAGTTCGTGTGTGTCAACAGCATTTCATGCTGTGTGTTACTATGTATGGTATACTGACTGGTAAGCAGCACATGTGTGATTGTATTACTTGCTCAGAAGCCTTTCAAAAAGCACAGAGAACCTGCATTTTGCTGGTGAGCTTCCAAACCTCCACTAAGACTGGATGTATAAAGAATAATTAGCAAGGAAGAAAACAAATTTTTGAGTGGGTAGATACAAGCAGTCTGGGACAGAAGAGTAATAAAGCAACCATCCCCACAGTAGGGTCACATTTAATAGAGAACTGGAAGCCAGTGTAAGAGAGACCAAGAACAAGAAAACTAATATAATCAGTTACAAAGAAATACACTAATATAGCCCTAATTCTAAGGGATATAATGACAAAGCAAGCTACCAACAGTGTAATTGGAGATGCAGTTGTAAGGCCAAAAAAAAAGGTGTGAAAGACATGGAAATCTCTAAAAGTCTCTTGCAAATCATTCATTATCCTGGATCACAGTAAACAAAGGGAGCTGGCTTGTTTGTACCTAGCAAAGAGTGGTGCATTATTGTTAACATATTGGGATTTATGATCATAACCTTCTCTTGGGGAGAGTGATAATGGTTCTTGCAATGGAAAAAAATAATGTGTTTAATTTGATTAATTAGGAATGATTAGAGTCTGTCTCTTCTCTCTTTTAGCTCTTCTTCCTACATCCCTTCTGCTGCAACCAGCTACTGTCCTACCTGTTAGGCTGCTGAGAAGGGACTAAGGTTGCCACTTCTGTCATGGCATAGGAGAGCTAGGAGAAAATAAAGACTTACTACATTTATTATTCATGTTCGTTTCTGCTGCTGCCTTGCATTTCTCAACTTTTTTGTCTGAAGCCAAGATTATGCAAGTAGAAAGTAAAACTGACTCTTCAGGTTGTATAGGCTGCTGAAGCAAATTATTATTGCTGTCTTAGCCCAGACAAAGCAGGCAGTCTGCTGTTCTAAGTTGGTGCCTGCTTTGCCTTGGCTGTAAGCTAGTCCTTTTCACTTGCAAGACGCTGACCAGGCTGCATTTTAGAGCCCAGGATAGAGCTGAATTCAGAGGAATCCAAATAGAGAATGTACAACCATGGCTGCTTCTGAGGATTTTCCCAAATGGCCCCTGAGAGCCAAGATGTAGCACAAATCCTTACACAAGACCCAAACTGCAAGGTTAACCCTAAGTGGACCGGCAGCATTTTAGATTCTGAAACCATCCGAAAAGTTAAGTAAAAATTGCCCACTCGAAAACCAAGTGGCTGGTTGGACAGACTCCAGGCTATTCATGTTGCCTGGCAAGTTTTCCTGCAGAGCAGGTCTGTAAACCTGTGTTTGTCTCCACATGAATAATTTTGGAAGAAAGGGATCAGACTATCTAGAATCATGGAATCTTTAGGGTTGGAAAGGACTTTAAGATCACCTAGTTCCAAGCCCCTGCCATGGGCAGGGACACCTCACACTCGACCATATTGATCAAAGCCTAGTCCAACCTGGCTTTGAACACTGCCAGGGATGGAGCATTTACTGCTTCTTTGTGCAACCCACTCCAGTGCCTCACCACCCTCACAGTAAAGAACTGCTTCCTTGTATCGAAACTGAACTTCCCCTGTTTAAGTTTAGACCCATTGCCCCTTGTCCTGTCACTACAGTTCCTGATGAAGAGTCCTTCTCCATCATCCTCGTAGACCCCCTTCAGATACTGAAAAGCTGCTATGAGGTCTACATGCAGCTTCTCTTCTCCAGGCTGAACAGCCCAAACTTTCTCAGACTGTCTTCATATGGGAGGTGATCCAGCCCCCTTATCATTGTCATGGCCCTCCTTTGGATTTGCTCTGTGTCCTTCTTACACTAAGTGAGGTATTTCAGTCCATGAAGCACTTCACAGGAAAGTTAGAAAAGCCTCTTAAAACTTTTGAGGAAGAACCCAAATATACTGAGACAGTGAGTTCCACTGCTGTGTAGTCAGTGTGTAACATTTACAGGTTGTAGTACTGTATTAGTCTGACAAATCTAGAGATGAGGCTCCATTATCAGCATTGCTAGTATATCCATAGCTGTTCACTAGTCCCTGTTCTGTCGCTCACCAAACAAGCAAAGTTTTTGCCATTTTGAAGTTTGAAGGATGCTGGTAGAGAAGGTTGCTCCTAAATACACGTCTCTCTTTCCTGTACCTAATTTGTATGTTCTCTATTTGTAAAAATTTACCTTAAAATTTGCAGGCGTAAATGAAACCTGTTAAGTTTCCAGCTGGTATGCATTGTCTGTCTGGAAGAAAAATGGAATTTTGTTTATTTGAGGGAGGAGCAAAGGAAAGGCAGTGAGCATCGGAGGAAGCACAAGAGGAGTTAAGAATGGGCGAGAGGCCATAATAGGAATGAGAAATAAGCAGAGCTAAAACTCAGTGATGGGAAGATATTTGAGCCAAGGAATGCGAAATGGAGGTTCCTGGCAGCTAGTGGGAAGCACATTTGACTAAGCCAGTTCTTTTGCCTCCTGATGGCTGCTACAGCTTTTTCTGGTAGCTGGTGTATAACTTCAAAACTAATTTTTATGCATTGTTTCATGTGATAGGTGTTTTTCGAACATCTTGGAAAGAGACTTACCATAGGTTAGAGTTTGATCTCAGGGTTAAAGTAAACAAGACTTCAAACAAATAACTCTCTCACCATTCTACCTTGGCTTAGGTACGCTTTTGTTATTTTCTGTTACAGTTGAAATAATGGTAACTAAGGACGTCATGCTTCAGAAAAGACCTCAAAGTTCAGTAATTACCAAAGTGCCATTTTTCAGGCAGGGTTAATCAACATGTGGGTGCATTGTTTCTTTTACATTATTTTACATGTCACTTGAGAAAAATTATGGCTATTAGCAGGCACTGGTGAGTGGAAAATTTGTTGTGAAAAGGACTCTGGTAGTTACCACAAGCCCTGCAAGTGACCAGTACAACCCACAGATCAAAAAGGAATGGAGGTCTGCAGTTCTACTGGGCTTTGTGTCTAATGAGGAGACTTTGACAGAGACCCCTCTGGAAAAACAAGGCACTGATTTCAAGAACTGGCAAAGATGTCAGTGCAGCTGGGACTTGAAATGTCATGGGTAGAACCTTTCCTGCTTTGTTTCAGAAAGCACACGTGTGATGTGGCTTTAACCCTCTTTAGAAATTCTGTCATTTTTAACTTAAGTAACAGCAAGTGAATTGCTGCCAAAGCATTCTGGAACTATACTGCACATAGCTACCACATTTTTCTCTTCCTGAGAAAACCCACTTTTATTTCTTTCGTACCTTGGGTTAAAGAAAGCGGCATTAATTTGCATTGGATGCTAAACTGAGTTAGTAAATTGTACCAATACTCCTGTTCAGATCCCTAACACTGGCCTTCTTATTATGTACTCCTGGCATATGGAGCTGTGTTGACACATGATGGTAGAATTGCTGGCTCAGCATACCACAGTGAAGAATTTTCTCCCCCAGTGTTTCGTTATGTCTGCAAGTATACTGTGGAGAATATTCCTCTTGTGTTGCAAATGTAATCTGGCCAAGCACCCAAATTTTTGCAATACAGACAGTCCCCACTTTGAAAGGCACAAAGGCAGCATGCAATTTCCCTAAAAGAAAGAACAAACTGGTGGCAGCAATACAATCAGCACAAGAGGACAACTCTTTATCTAGTGATATAACTGGTAGAAATGTTGAATCTTTATTGATGTGATGAGTTTCCCCTTTCAGCTCAATAAACTGCATTCATTACTTGATCAGAAGAACAGGGATATTTTGAAGGCATTCTGTGAAACAACCATTGTCAGCAAGAATTACAACAGGTAGGTTTTTTAAAAACTTGTGGGTTTAAATTTTGTTTCCATTTAGTAAAAAATTCTTTAAAAAACAAGTCTGCCAAGAATAGATGGTGAAAATAAATAGTAATTTCTCCTTGTAACATCTCGCTGAATAACTTCATGGAGTGGAAATGTTTGTAGGAGGATGTACTTTGATTTCAAATACAAGCTTTGTAAACATGCTCAAATCACTGCGCACATAGCAGCTTTGTTTGTGCCTAGGACCTGCTCCAGATGGGTTTTATATAAATGGAGTACAAACCTCATGCTAGAGTTACAATTATGCAATTAATGTTGTAAAGGTTTGTTAAGATACTCTGCATTTTTCTTTCCAATCCAATAGAAATTCTGGTGTCCATCTGATCCTAGACCATTTTTGGTACCATCTCTAAAAGGCACATTACAAATTCGCTGCAGCATCAGGCTTTGCTGGTTTTGCCTTGCAGCTGGATTGCTGATTGGGTAAATATGTGACTACATCTGGTTCCAGAAGAGCCATTTTCTGTTTTAAATTGGTATGGCTCACCATAACTCACAAGCCACTGTCTTCAAGATGCACCACCCACAACTATTTTTTGGCCAAAATTAAG
The DNA here is from genome assembly GCF_028554395.1 of Pezoporus wallicus. Lineage (NCBI taxonomy): Eukaryota > Metazoa > Chordata > Aves > Psittaciformes > Psittacidae > Pezoporus > Pezoporus wallicus. The sequence continues at coordinate 756,616 of NW_026637546.1, forward strand.
TCTGAAAAGAGGGGATCAAAAAGTGGCCGAGTCACTTCTGTTGTGTGCCAACGAGTGTTTCATTTGCTTATTGCCCCTCTCACCTTTGATCTGGATTATATCATACCAGGGAGCTGCTCCAGCTGGCCAGAGATTGGGGAATGTGAGCTGTAGTCAAGGATACCTGCAAAGCACTGGGAGCTGCAGCGAAGAGTCTTTGAAAAGAAGCACAGGGAAAGGCAAATTAGAGGGAAGGCAAGGGAAAAATAGAGGCAAGGAGCCAGTTTCTGATCTCAGCATCACTGATGTCACCAATGAGAATGTGGTCCACAGAGTGCTGGGGAAATAATAGAAACTGATCAGGGGGAAAGGTGACAGACAAGCAGAGGTAACAAGAGATGGGATAATTAATCATGTCTCAACTGTGATCTTAATGATTGCTCTCCTTTAACACTTGTAATGCCTCGTACTCAGCCAAGAGCACAAAATTAATAAAATCTTTCCAGGAGACTGGCTTGTTTATCATAGCAGCTCCAGCAGTGACTTTTACTGGTGGCACACTCAGCTGCAGATCCATCTGAAGAGCAACATGCACAGATCTAATGAAGTGGGAAAGCTTTAAATCTCATGTTTCAGGGGAAAGCCTATAGTAACAAACTTCCTTCTATTTAAGATCTATTTTCTTGTAATGTTCTATATATTTCCAAGTTTGCTTCTAAAGCAAAGTTTCTCTAAAGCTAGGTGGCTATCAATGAACTTTTCTTTTAGGAAAAAAATAATTTCAAATCAAATACCCTTTAGAAAACATTCTTGAAAAAAAGAAGTATAATCCAACAAACCCATAAAAACCTGACATTCCTGAAATATTTTCCTTTTGAAAATGTTTATGTGTTGGAATCTATTACCAAGTCAAAATAGATGAAAATAAATGTTATGTTTGGTGAAAGGAGTTTTTAGTTATTTCACTAGACTATTTATTCTGAAAGTAGTATTTAATCTATATGTTTTAATAACATATGAAGAACCCCTCATCTGCTTCCAAATATTCTTTAAGCTAAAAGTTAATTCGTTAACTCTAATGAATTACTTAGTGTCCTGGGTTCAGCAGTAGCAGTCATTTTTCTCCTTGGTAGCTGGTGCAGTGCAGTGTTTTGACTTTTGGCTCGGGAACAGAGCTGATAACAATGATGTTTTGGTTTGGCCAAGGACTTTGTGAGCCTCATGCTCTGCCAGGGAGGAGGGGAAACTGGGAGGAAGCAGAGACAGGACACCTGACCCAAACTGACCAAAGAGGTATTCCATACCACAGCACGTCATGCCCAGGATGTAACTGAGAGTTAGCCGGAAGGGCTGGGAGACTGCGGGGTTGGAGGAGGTGTGGGTCGGTGCTTGGTCGGGCTGGGGGGGCGAGTTATCGGTTGGCTGGTGGTGAGGTGATGTATTCTCTTCCTTTGTTATTTCCTTTATCATTGTTGTTATTGGTAGTAGCAGTAGTGATTTGTGTTATACCTTAGTTACTAAACTGTTCTTATCTCAACCCGTGGGAGTTGCATTCTTTTCGATTCTTCTCTCCGTCCCTCTGGGAGTAGGGGGAAGAAAAGAAGGGGGAGTGAGTGAACGAGTTACCTGACTGAGTTTAAACCACGACACTTGGTTATAAATGACTCCATTCCACATTCTTTCATTTTCAAACCATATAGACCAGCAAAATTTTTTTTGTAAGTTGACCTACAGCCGTAAAACTAAGGCAGAGCCAACAGCCAGTTTCATGTGTCTAGATACAGGAATGGCTAATATAATTCAGTATTAAAAAAAAATATTTCAGTTACTGCCTTTCACTAAACAGGACAATATTCTCTAAAATAAGGCTCTGGAATTCTTTGTCCATTATTTGTATAGCAGCCTGATTTGGAGGAGTGCTGTGTCTAAGTTGCGCTGAACTGAGAAAAAGGAGGCATTGTCTCTATTCCTCGTGTGAAGATACATGGAGGCCCAATCTAGCAACAACATGTGCGATGTTGATTTTCTGACCGTTGCATTAGAAAGTGCGGTAGGTTTTGCTGCAAATTTTTTTGTGTGAATTTAAAGGAGCTTGTCTTCAACTTGAAGCTGACAAACTTTTGTCATGGTTGAAAAATAACCTCCCACAAAAAAAAAGCAAAGACAATTAGACTTTCAACTAGTGACAGTATTAGACTTAACTAAAACAGGTTCTGCATATTAAAATTATGGACCTACCCCTACCCCAAGAAACAAAACTGTCATCTGAAGTCAGCAGCTTACATTTAAAAGATATTTGAAATTCCAGATGTCATTTCCAGATATTTGTGTTGCAGTTTGAATTCTCTTATCCTAGACTGCACCAAGCACTCAGATTTGCAAGTGGAAGCAGTCATGATGCCCTCAGACTTGAGCCCATGTAGAACCACTACTCACACAGCACAGTCCTTGTGATTTCAGTACAGTTACCTGCAGTATGTAACACTTGAGGTGTTTACAGATTTCCACCTTGGAGCCTAAATGGAGCAGGTGTATGATTAGAGAACTCAGCTGACTGAGCTTTTTAAAAACTCATTTGAATATGTAGCATATTAGTCTCCATATACTGTATAGACACCAATGTTTACTATTGCTGATGAAGTCATTCTTTCCTTCTAAATTGGAAAAAGCTTCAGTAGGGGTAGATACCTGTTAAGAAAAGTCATTAATGGAGTGAACAGATTTGTATGATTCCCTGAAATGGAAGTAAAATAATGTTATTCAGCAAATATTTATGTATAAATTTAGGAAGTACCTGTAGAGTTTTGTAAGTCAGTTCTGAAGTTGAAGGAATTTTAGAACATGAGATGTCTTGTTGTAGTAAGCTTATAAAATATCTTAATGGTGTTATTTTGGAAAAATAAATATAATTGTGCCTTGCTTTTCACCAGTGAACTTAGATTTCCTCAGAAGAAATAAATTTTATTCTCCTTTACAGCAGCTGGAGCTGTTATGCTCCATATATTCCTGGTATAACTTGTCTAAGAATTCATCCAAGTACAGCCATTAGGGACAAAAAATTTGCACTAAGCTGTTAGTGTAAACTCCAGTGAGACATATGTGCAGCCAGTCATCTTCTTGCCAAGACATCTTTACTGGTCCACTGATGAAGGGTCTCCTCACAGTGATCCTCCTTGGAAGAGTGATCTGTGCTTTGTTGTATGCTCACTAGGGAATACGGGTAGAATCCAGGATGTGATTGTAAGGCTTCCTTCCCTTCAAGCTTGGTTGGCTTTATCATGTCTTAAACAAAAAGTCAATTCATTGCCAAGAGAGCATTCTCCATTTTGCTGGGTGAACATCTCATGGGATGATCATATGTAGCACACCTCTTTGCTACCCTGTTTGTAGGTCATCCTGTCCTATCTTGCAGTCCTCATAGCTGATGTCTTGGAGATCAAGCCCGTTGTACACCAAATTTGCCCAAACTAGATTCCTCCTCAGCTGATTCCAAATAAAAATATTAATCTTTCAAAGCTGAGTCTGCAGTTTCACCCATAATATAAAGGGATGCTTAAGAAGATGCTTAAGAAGATGATGCAGGGCCATAATTCAGGGCCTTAGTTCTCAAATGGTCTGGTTTTAGACAAATGCTTTGAGAAACACTCTTCAGTCTCTTTTTAACATTCATTTTACATGCTACTCATTTCCAAAGATTCCCTGTACGGAGATTGCAGCAAGGAATAATGAGTATGTGTAAGGAGCTGTTAGGAAACCTTTGACATGAATGAGAGCAGGCGACATGGTAGTACTGACATTATAGTGGTATTTGCTGTAGTCTATGGCAGATTGATTTATTGCAAATTTCAGAATACATGAAGATAAGTTCTTTGCATTGTACGCGGTAAAGAGACTCTGAAATCCCTAACAAAAACGTTTCTGCTCTGCATTCTGCATTGAAGAATGACAGCTGATGAATGTGAAGTATATATACCAGAAATGTATCGAAACGTTGTACTCTGAGGCTACAATTATATTTGACCTATTAGAAAAAAAGGAATTTGGCAACATCCAAACAAATATTTTTCTGCCAACAATGTCTGCTATTGTCCGAAAGGCAGTCTAGTTGTTCATAGTATTCTCCTTTCATTTATCTGCTTGTACAATATTTTCTCACAAATTCTCTAATAAGAGTAAAGAAATTGGTGCTTCAGACCCATCTTTTAGCTCATAGAATTGACAGGAAAGACATGAACCTCTCCCCAAACAAGAATGTTCTTCGTGCTTACAAACCGAAGTCACATAAAGCATGGGAAATTGCTGGGGAAAATGCCCATGATTTCTTGATAAAGTTTTAGAAGAGCTGCTTGTTTCTTTCTCTATTGTTAATCAGGCTGACGTAAAAAGCTTGAATATAGCTATAAGCTATATAGCTTGAATAAAAATACAATATTCTTTTAAGTTGCCTAGGTGCTATACTATCTTAGGAACTGGAGTAATGTAACATGATGTAGGGATGTATGCCAGTCTTGCTATGATTCAATGCAGTCATGTAGCCATTTCTAAGGCTTCCCATAGTTCAGATATTCTTAGGTAACATGCTGCAAACACTGGAAATATTTGGAGCGTATAAAAAGTGCCAAAACATGTCTATTTTTAATCTTCACCATTATGGTCTTAAATAATAAAATCAGCGAGGTATGCTTTAAATGCAGGCAAAAAGTCAAAGATGTTTCTAATATAATGCAGATGCTCATACAGTGTTTTGAACCCTCCAAGAACTGGGCTTATTTATTAAATATTCATAGCTGAGCTACAAGCCCCTTTTATTCCTGGTTTCTTCATTGTATAACAGGTTTGGTTGCAGGTAGAAGTTACCTGCTCAGACTGCTTTAGAGTTTTGGTGGTCCAGCATATGCTGTGTATCACTGAAGTGGTGAAAGGTAGCGTAGTGATAAAATGATGCCACTGCTGTTTTCCCACAATGATTTGTAAGTAGTTCCCTAATGTAAATAACTGTAATGCTTCACAGCTGGTGTGATTTGCCCATAACAGGTTCACATTTTGTTCAGAAACTGTAATTCCATTTTTTTTTTAAAAGTTGGAATTGCAGTCTTGTAAAAGAAATTACAAGATGTTGTGCTGTGTGTTTCTCAGAACTTGAAGATTTTTTTAGAAAAAAAAAATGGGGTTTGTCTTTCAGACAGAACTACTCCAAATATAATCAGAATGTGTTCTATGCTGTTTTTCCCTAATGTCAGTAATTTCTTAGGATTTTTCCCATCACATTTTCCTAAGCATTGTGAATGAAGGGGGTTTTGATCCACCATGTCATTTAGCTTTTTCTGATACACATGCCATTGCACAGTAAAAGGAAGTTTTTATAGCTGTGCACTTTTTTTTTTCTTTTCTTTTTAAAGGTTTAGGATTGGGAATTTAACTTGGTGTGACTACAGCAAACACCAGTTTGCACAAGACTGAGTACTAATGACGTTGGGCACCATCTGAATACAAGTTGCTCAGCAGAAATCTTGGAAGAAAAGTCAACAGTCATTTTATAAGATTGAGACTACGACTCCCACAGTTTCAGCCACCAGAGGTAGACCTCTGTGGGTTAGCATCTTTTCTGACAGATTCATGGACTTTAGTCTGGAAATCAGGTTTGAAAATGAGTATGAAATCCGAAATACTCTTACAATTCTTAACTTCTGACAGGATATTATAAAATGAGCACTTTTGTGTCTGAGTAGTGCAGTTGGTAAATGATGGTGTGCTGCTGAGGCCAGACCATTGTTATTTTTTAAATATGAGCAGAATGCATATCGAGTCAGGGATCAGTCTTCCATTTTGCCCTTCTGAAACATACAGACAATGCTTCCTTCTTTATGGATATGAAGTGTGCAATACATTTTTTCCATTAGTATGTTGACACCTTTATTTCCTTGATTTAAGAATGTTAACAGAGGAATGTCTATTTCCTTCTTCCAAGAAGAAGGAAACAAAATCTTTCTTTCATCATTTCTCCTTCTCATTAGAAAAAAACATAGAACAGACATTTAGTTTAAGATTTCAGGTACTCAACAGTATGAAGGTGGGGATACTAGGTGTCTGAGCACTTCTGTGTCAAGGTTTGCACAAGTACAGCACAGAGATGTAGTGTTTATAAAACATATTCTCAACACTGCAGAACCGTGAAGGCCTGAGCATGAAAAGCCATCTGGAAATAAAAGAAAGGAAGCGGTATTGTGCTGAGAATCTAACAGGGCCCATTCTCTTTTGTGAGAAAGTTCTTGAATGAGTGACCATGTGCTCAACAATAGACAATGCCTTAATAATGAAGGCTGGCTTAATGGTCAACTTTTTTAAAAGTGCAGACTGTTCGTCATGGAAATATGGGTCTAATCTTACAATCTTACTCACAAGGAAATTTTTTTTTGGCTACAATATCAGTGCTCACCAGAGTAAATGTACTGAGACCAATTTTTGCTCTTGCACTGACTGTGCACTGAAGCTTTATCCCCACTGACTGGCTAACATTAGGTTTTGCTTTAGCAGTAGCTATAGAGGATGCTGGAATTCAGTCTTATTTGTGTCTGCTTTTAAAAAAGAGAGCAGTGGGAGAAAGAAAGTCCTGTTGCCTAAAAAGCAGAAACATCTGCTGGAGTTATTAACAGTTTTTTTGGCTGAGTTCAGCAGCAGGGCACCTTGTGGCTGATAGATTTTTTTCCCCCCAGCAATTCAAAACAGCATAGTTAAAGCAAATTTCTTATTTCCAAAGAAGCAATCTAATGAGGCAAAAACTACTTATTAAAATGGGGTTTCTATGCCACGACTCAACAGAAATAATATCTTCAGACTTGCTTGCAGCTACATGTATTTGGTTAGCTAAACCATGAGTTTTAGAGTTCCAGTTACATTAATGTTTCTGTAAGTGATTCATTCACAGATGCTGACAAATCTTTAAAACGTCTCATCTTCTTCAGGCACCAGGAAGATACTTGGGCTGAGAAGCCATTTCTTGAGAAGCTCTGTGAGCAAATTCAAAGCTGACCAGAACTCAGATGTTCCCATTTTCACTGGGTGTGTCACCCTGCAGAGTGATTTAAATTGAGCTGGCAAACTGTATAGATGAAAACAGTCAGACTTTCATCTTGTTTCCATTGTTTATGACAGATTGGGTGGTGCCTAGAGGAAAGTGCATGTATAAACTAGCTCTAAGGTAAAATTCTGGCAAGTCTGCAGGTGCTGAAAATTGGGCATGCATCATCCTGAAGTGCTACTTCAACAAAGAAAAGCAGTCCTTGTAGATGCTGCCTCAGAGTTGTTACACATGATGTCTAAGGTTTTTGAAAAAAGAAGAGATACAAGTGCCCGACTTGTGCTTTCTCTGAACATTAGTTTGTCCAGTGAAAATGAAATAAAATGTGCTAATGCAAACTTTCAATAGGCAAAATATGTTCTTTAGGTTGGGTTAATTGAAACATGTTAGCTAAATTTAACTGAAACCCAGCCATTTTTCCTTCCCTAGAAGTTCTTCACCTCTACTGCTATGATTTATTCCACAAGTCTTCAGATTTGCAAGAGGTTGTTTTTCTTGTAATGTTGAAAAATGAGAATTTGCTTCATGCACAGTGTCTCTCTGATCATGTGACACAGTAAAAAGGTGTGCTACGACTTGTTTCGTATGTCAAACAGATATTTCATTAGCTTTTGCAAATGTTCAACCATAATGCTAATTTTGTTCTGTAGCAAAATTTCACTCAAAGATTGGGATAAATATGATATTAACTGACATTTTTGCCCTTTCCCTGTAATTTTTATAAAATAAACAAGCATTGTCCTTGTTTTGCAGGTTGGCAGTCAGAACAGAATAGCTAACTCTTCCACGTCTCTTAATGTGGAAGAGTTTAGGCACCTAGAAACTAAGTGCAATCCATGAGGGTGACAGGGGCCACAGTCACTGAGGCTGATGGCACTCCTAGTAGAGTCAGGTACAGCAGGTTGCTCAGGGCTGTGCCTGGTTGGATTTGGATATCTCCAGGGATGGAGACCACACATCATCTCTGGACAACCTGTTCCAGTGTTTTATTACCCTCACAGTATTTTTTTTTTCCTTGTTGTTAGAAAGAATGTCTTTTACTTTGGTTTGTGCACACTGCCTCTTCTCCCTTTGCTGCATATTACTGAGAAGTCTGACTCCCATCTTCTTTATTCTCTCCCACTGGGTATTTATGCACTTTTTTAAGACACTACCCCATCACCACCCTTCCATCTCCCCCAAACCTTCTCTTCTCTTGGGAGAACAGTCCCAGCTGTCTCAGAATCTGCTTTCTATGAAAGGTGCTCCAGACCCTTCATCACATTTGTGGCCTGTCATTCAACTCAATCCAGGATGTTTGTAGTGGCCTAGACCTGGACCCAGCATCTGCATATGTATCGCCAGTGCTGAGCAGGGGGTGAGGGTCACATCCCTTGGCCTGTTGGCAGTGCTTTTCCTAATGCAACCAAAGGTACAGCTGGCCTTTTTTTCCACAAAGGCACGTTGCTAGCTGTTGGTCAACTCATTGTACACCAGCACCTCCAGCACCTATTCTGATGAGTTACTCTCCAGCTGTTCAGCCTCCTGTGTGCAGGCCTCCTGTGTGGTGGACTCATGTATGTTCAGTTTGTACGTAGGCAGCTGAGTTCTTGTCAGAAGGTACTCTAGGTAACTGTCCATAACTAGGGTGCAGCTGGCTTGTCAGGTGTGAGCACTCTGCTTTCCAGGTCTTGCCTGAGCCTGTTCAGAGCTTCTTCAGAAAATTATAATGTGCCTACAACTCCAGAGGGGTACAGTGCTGTGACGGTGTTTATATCATGCACCTGAATGTATACTGCTGTGAGTTATCCCAAAAGAGAGCAGCAGTGGTCTGATCATTCTTTAACATGGCTGGCAGTCCAGGTAACATCTTTCTTTTGCAACAGGACTTCCCAGCAAACAAGGAGCTGGTCTTCTTGGCTTTTGGCAGGTTTGTGAAGCTCAAAATCACAGCTTCCAGAGAACCCAACTTCAAATTAACTCATTTTATATTTGGGCCAGTGCATACATGCTGTTGAACAGCCCTGGTGTGGTAGTACTTTTAAAAGCTCAGCTAGGCTGGGTGCTGTTTCTAGGCCTGCAGCAACAAGCTGCCTTGCCAGTGGTGCTCAGATACCATGGCAACTGTCACTTTATAAATAGACAGATAGCAACCCAAGACCCTGAGCTATCCTGTTGCCCAGAGCTACTGAAGCTTTATAAATTCCAGTCAGCATTAGGGTTTTCACTCAGCCTCCCTGATGTGAGCAACTGCAACTCCAGTGACTTCAAAGGAGATTGTCCCACTGTCACCCTCACTGAGGTTACTGTTTCAGTGAGAGTGAAATAGTTTGCATCAAGTGCAAATTACTTAGAGAGAAGGTTTCGGTAGAACGTAACTGGACAAGTTAAACCTCTTTGTCATAGCTATGTAAGTGAACTGAAGACAGGAAATCAATCTAATTTTACTGTTTTATTAAGATGTGAAAGTTTCCATTAGAAACAGAAGATCCTGTCCAGGAAAGCAGGACCAGGTCATGTTAGAAAAATTAGTTTCAAGCAATATACATCTGTTCATTGCGAAAGCAATTTGTCTTACAGTCACTACGTGGAGAGCCAAGAGCCATTTGTCTTTGTTTTGAAAATGTAACATATGATAACAGTGGAAAGCATGGGACTGCCGAGGGGCAGACTGGAAGGACTCATGCATTTGCCAGGTAAGGCAGAGTTAGGGTCATCTGCCAGTGGGCAGTTGCTGATGCAAAGTATTTGAATTGGGCCTGGCTGGGACTGAGATAATTTTCTCTGTAGCAGCTCTGGTGGTGCTGGTAACACACCATTTTAGCTACTGTTGAACAGTGTTTGCACAGCATCGAAGCCTTCTCTGCCCACTCGACCCCTACAGTGAATAGATTGGGGTCCACAAGAGGTTTGGAGGGGACACAACCAGGCAAATAACCCAGACTTACCAAAGAGATTCTTTATGCCATATATATCATGTTCAGCAATAAAATGGAGGGAAAGGGGGTTTAGGAAGGTTATCTATCTTTTGCTTGGAAATTGGCGGGGCTTCGGTCTAGCGTGGGAGGTGGCTAGTGATTGTCTTTGCATCACTTGCTTTGTTTTGCTTTCTTTATTTCTTCTTCCACTTCACCTATTAAAATGTTTTTATCTTGACCCATGAGTTTTCTTGGTTTTACTCTCTTTTCATTTTTCGCCATACCGGTGGGGTTGGTGGAGGAGAAGTGAGCAAAGGGCTGTGTGGTACTTAGCTGGCTAGTGGGGTTAACCCACAATAGTGTTTTAGTATAAGTCCAGTAAATATCAACACTTTGTGTGTGTGTTTAAAACCCATGAGCTAATGCAATTGAAGTTTTTGTGGATCAGATGTTTACACTGTAAAGCCCATGGAAAGAGGGAGCATGGAACAGGTAGGGAAGTTCCCCACATTGTGTTGAGAGCACAGTGTGGAGTGAGGCAGCACCACTGAATCCCATCAGTCCTTGGCCTGTCTTTGTTGTCTTTCACTCGTCAATGGTGGTAACTTGCAAGGCAGCCTTTTAAGCTGCAGCCACCTTGACAAGATATCTGTCAAGAGGGATGAGGACTGCTAATAGCACTCTACTTGGTTGTTTCTAACCCACTGGCTTTCATGTTTCATGGAAGAGTTGCATTCCTTTGTAAGAAAAAGCTGGAAACATGGGAAAAACTGTAATAACCATAATTTCCAATATCAAATACTCAAAATATTTTCTGTGTTTAGCTGGGGGAAAAATCATTTTCAGAGGGAAGTGCCATGCCTGTAAAAGCTGGTTAAGGAAGCAGGAAATGTTATTGATATGATGTTCACACCCCAGGGATCTGATCTGCAAGAAGAAGTTGTTCTGTTGCATTTTCCTTGAAGCCAGTGCAGCTTTGCTCCGCATGATTTGACTGCAGGGTCAAGTCCCATACTTGCTAAGAATTAAATATGGGAAGCACAGATATTAAGGTAAATGTATCATACTGAGTCTGATTAGGATGGAGTTAATTTTCATCTGGATGGTGCTGTGTTTTGGATTTCTAACTAAAGCAGTGCTGATGACAGACCAGCATTGTGGCTCTTATGAAGTAGTGCTTGTACAGCACTGGGGCTTTCTCTGTTCCCTATTCTCCCTTCCCAGCAAGTAGTCTGGAGGAGCATAAGGGGTTGGAAGAGGACATAAACAGGACAAACTGACCAAAGGAGTATCCCATGCCATATAATGTCATGATCAGCAATAACAATGGAGAGGAGGTTTGGGTTTTTCTGAAGGTAGTCATTGCGTGGAGACTAGCTGGATATCAGTCTCCTGTGGGAGATGGGTAACTGCCTTTGCATGGCTTGTGTGGTTTTTTGTTTTGTTGTTTTCTTTCTTTTTCTTCTTTCCTTCACTTATTAAGCTACTTTTATCTCAACCCCTGAGTTTTCTTGGTTTTTTCTTCCTATTCTTTCTCCAGTCCCACTGTGGTGGGGGGAGCAATCAGTGGCTGTGTGGGGCTGAGCTGCTGTTCAGGGTAGCTCACAAAACATATCCTGCCTGAAGTACTAGTAATCTGTGGCACATGCCAGGCAGAGCTCACACACAAGCTGATTTTCACTCACACACATGAAGTGACTAATGGCAAAAGTGTTGAGTACGGCCCCAAAACAGAAGAGAGGCATTGAGCCTTCTGAGAGTGAAGATGGCACAGAGGAGTCCTATAATATTCAGCCAAAAGAATTTTGTGATAACCGGCAAATCTTAGTTGGTGTATCTATAGAAATACTTTCATATAGATGCTTTCCAATATGGTACCAGACAGTATTACACATAATCTTGGGACAATAGTCCGGTTAAAAGACAGGTAAATGAATTATAGCATAAACCAGTGATACTGCATGGGTTTTATGCATTCAAGGTCAGAATATGCAAAAGTAATCAGGACCAAGCTGGAGGTTGTTCAGTGCCTCCTGCACTGATTTTAATCAGGGGTTCAGAATTGAACTTGGTTATGAACTTGTGATGAAGTTAGAATTTTCTGTTCTGACTTACCAAGATAAAAGTGATCCATGGTCTCTCATCTGAAAGATGCATCTCCTTCTCTGCCTTCCTAAATCAGCTGAGAATGGCTGATAAACTTACATTCAATCTGCTCCAGTTCATAAGAGGTGGAGATGCTGACAGGGAGTTTTCAACTTTGGTCTCATTTCCCTGTCACAGTGGCTTGTAAATCTGTAAAATCACATATTCCCAATTACTTGCTTACTCTTTCTGTCCCCTCCCACTAAATTGTGACGTATGATGCTTTTACCAGTCACTCTTCATAAAACAACTTGTGCTAGAAATTGATGTTGGTGTATAAACTTGAAGAGCAACTTCAAATCCTCTCTATTGAAAGGAAACCTATTTTTTTCTGATGAAGACATACATGCTTACAGAAGTGATGGAAGTGGCACTGTAGAAAGACATAAGCATCTGTTTAACTGCAAGTATGCGTATAAATCCTCCAGCACTCAGTGAGACTTAAAGCACGTGCTCATTTAAGCTGAGGCCTCTAATGCTAATTCTAACTGTGAAGAAAGCTGCTAAACTGATGATGCAATAGAAGCTGAGGTGGCAGTACCTTTAAGGATGTCATCTTAAAATAAAGAGATGTCTTGTCCAGTGCTGTGCCTGTAAGTGTCATGACAAAAGAGAACTTTCCTTTCGAGGCTATTTATTTATTTGTCTGTTTATTGTTAGGATGCATAAAAGAGATGCGGAGAATTGCAATAGAAATGTTTTCCATGTTTTGGGAGTATTTCAGTAGATGTTTCTGGACAAGTTTAGCCTGTTGGTAGGTCTGGTAAAGGCACAAGGGAATCCAATGGAGGAGTCTGAATCAACAGGGAAGGGGATCAGTATATGTCAGATTTCTTCAGGGTTTCCAAACAATGTTGTATACTTCTGACTATTGCAGTACCAAGAAGAAGGTGCTTCCTCCTTCATGCAGGGTTAGCACTACTGAAAGAATAAGATGAATTACACTTGTTCTCATCATTGCTTTAGGTGTAACTGAAAAATAACTGGCTTCAGGTACAGAAAGATAGCACCAAAAAGGGTGTAGCATCATGCATTTTGAGCTAAGGTAGGTCCATGCTATGAATTACGCATAGACTTTATTGTGCTTTATACCCAGCTATGCTCAGCAAATGTATTTCATTTGTAAGGCAGTGCTAAGATGCTGATTTAGACTGACCTCCATAGCACTTGAAGGAAAAAGTGTGAGCCTATGCCATACGTTAGCCTACTTGAGCTGTTTCCTGTATGTGATCTGGAGAGACTGGACATGTTCATACCATGTAAGGCTGTATAAAGCTTTAATCTTTCAGACAACTGTGTGGTTGTCTTGGAGTCTTGAATTTTTGCCAGGGTGACCAATAGTATTTTTCCTGTAAAGACAGCAGGTGCTGGGAGCCAGCCTGGTCATGTCTGCTGTCCAGCCTGTGCTTCTTCTTCCAGGGAGAGTAAAGCATAGGGGCTGACTCATGGGCATGTCCCTTCCATCCTTGCCAGCTGCACATCTTCCATCCCCTGCATCTGGATATTACCTGGCCACTACCTTTTGATTTTTGTTACATTTTTTCTGCTTGTTTTTCCTTAGTCATTATTACATCATGCATTGCAAAGTGTCAAGAATCCTAACTCAAAATCACAGTATAATAAGGCCCTTTGTTTATTTTTTTTATATTTTATTTTTTATGGTAATAATTTTTTTCTGGTGGTATCCTTTCTATTACACTTTACATAGGGTGACTCATTACTGTGTACTTCCTGCATTTCAAAATGTAATGTGTTGAGTCAGATGTGACTCTGACTCTGTGACAAGGGCCTTTGTCACAATTCCTTCTGTATTTACACCACCCACCAGGTGACATATTCTGATAAATGAACTATGCAATGCTAGATTTTCTATCAGCACACTTAAGCTTGAGAATGTATTGTACTTTTGCTTTGAGTATTATAGCAGTTCATGCAGAAAGTACTGGTTTAACTTTAGCATATCCACAAAAAGGAAGGAAAACATACACATGCTAAATATTGTTATCAGTGCATATAGTGGTGCATAGCACATTGTTGTTTCATGGGTTATTCCCAAAATACAAGTTACAGTACAGGTAACAAATGAAAGCTCAAACTGTTTGAAGATAACAGTCTAGGTAGCATTACATTCACCATCAAAGAACTGATAAAACACTGATATGTTAAAGAGCAGGATGAAATTTTTTTCTCCTGCTTGGGGAATCTATGTTAAACTTTCCTGCTATTTCCATTTCAACTTCATTTTCTGCAACCTGGATAAGGCTCTGGCATCGTTATATTTCAATTTTTCTCTAATATTTTGTTCATGGCCTTACTAATCTATCATTTATTTGGCCTGACATTTCAAATGTTAGATAACAGCTGTGATATTTGTCTTGGCTACCACAATAAATGAGTTTGGACCGACAATGGCTCTGTCTACCTCTTGAAGAGCAACCCAATGGAACTAGTTCCTGTCTGTTTTAATTGTTCCCTTAATTCTTCCCTTCATCAACAGTTGTTAGAGAAATACAGAAGACCTGTTTTACACACACACAAACACAATGCATACACACAGCACTCCTCAGCTGCTGCACAAAGAACACTTTCTTAAGGTAAATTGTAATAAATCTGTGGCAACTCCTGTTAAAGAAGATGAGTTACTACCTTGAAGTACACAACAGCATACATCTGAAAAATATTTGTCTTAATATAATATTGAAAGCAGCATTTCAATTGAAAAAAGAGGCTTATAATAAGTGGAAGCAAGGACAGGTGGCATGGGAAGAGTACAGGGATGTTGTCCAAGAAGCTAGGGACCAGGTTAGGAAAGCTAAGGCTCAGATAGAATTAAACGTAGCTAGAGGTATTAAAGATAACAGGAAGGGATTCTACAGTAAATAGCAAATAAAAAACAGACTAGGGAGAATGTAGGCCCCCTCAGGAAGATATCAGGACAACTGGCTACACAGGATTTGGAGAAGGCTGAGGTTCTGAATGACTTCTTTGCCTCGGTCTTCACTGGCAAAGGCTCTGACCAAACCACCCAAGTCTTGGAAGGCAGATGCAGGGACTGTGAGAATGAAGACCTTGTGCCCACTGTAGGAGAGGATCAGGTTTGAGACCATCTTAAAAATCTGAACGTGCACAAGTCCATGGGTCCTGATGAGATCCATCCATGGGTCCTGAAGGAGCTGGTGAATGAACTTGCGAAGCTGCTGGCCATCATATTTGAGAAATCGTGGCAGTCAGGTGAAGTTCCCAACAACTGGAAAAAGGGAAATATAACCCCCATTTTCAGGAAGGGGAAAATGGATGACCTGGGGAATTACAGACCAGTCAGTCTCACCTCTGCGCCTGGCAAAATCTTGGAGATTCTCCTGGAAGGCATGCTAAGGCACATGAAAAACAACAAGGTGCTTGGTGACAGCCAGCATGGCTTCACTAAGGGGAAATCCTGCCTGACCAAGTTGGTGGCCTTCTATGATGGGGCTACAGAACTGATGGACAGGGGTAGAGCAGTTGATGTCATCTACCTGGACTTGTGCAAAGCATTTGACACTGTCCCACACGACATCCCTGTCTCTAAATTGGAGAGACATCAATTTGATGCATGGACCACTCGGTGGATAAAGAACTGGCTGGATGGCCGCATGCAAAGAGTTGTGGTCAATGGCTTGAAGTCCGGCTGGAGACCAGTAACGAGTGGTGTCCCTCAGGGATCGGTGTTGGGACCAGTCTTGTTCAACATCTTTGTTGGTGACATGGACAGTGGGATTGAGTGCGCCCTCAGCAAGTTTGCCGATGACACCAAGCTGTGTGGTTCGGTTGATACGCTGGAGGGAAGGAATGCCATCCAGAGGGACCTTGACACGCTTGTGAGGTGGGCTGATGCCAACCTCATGAAGTTTAACCATGCCAAGTGCAGGGTCCTACACCTGGGTCGGAGCAATCCCAGGCACAGCTACAGGTTGGGCAGAGGAACGTTTCAAAGCAGCCCTGTGGAGAAGGACTTGGGGGTGTTGGTTGATGAGAAAATGAACATGAGCCGGCTTCAGTGTGTGCTTGCAGCCCAGAAAGCCAACCTTATCCTGGGCTGCATCAAGAGGAGCATGACCAGCAGGTCTAAGGAGGTGATCCTGCCCCTCTACTCTGCTCTCGTGAGACCTCACCTGGAGTATTGTGTGCAGTTCTGGTGTCCTCAACATAAAAAGACATGGAACTGTTGGAACAAGTCCAGAGGAGGGCCATGAGGATGATCAGGGGGCTGGAGCACCTCCTGTATGAAGACAGGCTGAGAAAGTTGGGGCTGTTCAGCCTGGAGAAGAGAAGGCTGCGTGGAGACCTCATAGCAGCCTTCCAGTATCTGAAGGAGGCCTATAGGGATGCTGGAGAGGGACTCTTCATTAGGGACTGTAGTGACAGGACAAGGGGTAATGGATTAAAACTTCAACAAGGGAAGTTTAGATTGGATATAAGAAGGAAATTCTTTCCTGTTGGAGTGGTGAAGCACTGGAATAGGTTGCCCAAGGAGGTTGTGAATGCTCCACCCCTGGCAGTGTTCAAGGCCAGGTTGGACGAGGCCTTGGGTGATATGATTTAGCATAAGGTGTCCCTGCCCACGGCAGTGGGGGTTGGAACTAGATGATGTTAAGGTCCTTTCCAACCCTAACGATTCTATGATTGTATTCTGTGATTTCAGTTATGGAGGCATTGCAGAACTTTTGAAATTGATCTGGATTATTTCCTTCAGCCTTTAAAGGACTTGCAGAGAGAAATTACAGGTCCTATAGGCCATTATTAAGCTGAGGATCACAGAATAAGAAAGCAATTATTTCATTGCTGAAATGTAGAGATATAATTGCCATTATTTTTTGCAGGCTGAACCAAGATTTGTGATTGTATTGATTGCAGTCTATGATTCGGGAGGAAAAGGCCAAAGTAGAACTTAGTGTAACTTCCCGTTAAAGGAAGACTAAAATTCCCTGGCTAGTATTTGATACAAATTTAATTGTAAAAGAAAATAAATACCCAGGTTGATAGCTGCCCCATCTTTTTGCAAAGCAAACTGATTCACACAAATAATTCAAACAGGGCTGAAATCAATCGTACAATGTGTTTTCCTTGCCAAGGTCTTCTATGAAGACTGTTGCTGCCTGCTCTGGTCGAAGGAAAAATAGCATTGGTCCCTGAAGGTAGTTAGAATATGTAGAAATAGTGTGACTAAGGTACAATGGTTTTTCTAGAGTTGGGAAATCACAATTAACAATACTCAATACATGCTCTGGGCTTACCATAGTGACTGACAAATGGATGTGAGCTTGCATATGAAGAGGAAAGCTGAAATAACCATTCCAAATACAACCTAAACCATGAAAGTGGAGCTGGAGGTTTGGGCCGGGCTACCTCTTAAAAAAATAAGGTGTCCCAGACGAACAATGCAGCCATAAATAAACTAACAACATATGGGAGATTCAGAGTAGACAGGAAAATAAAATGTACAGTGATGACATTTTCATGGTCTCACATTTTATGGACCTCCAACACTACTTCCTTGATTTACACTTTTTTTTTTTTTAATACAGAAGTATGGAATCTGATGGAAAATAATAAAGACAGTATTAGAATGCAGCTCCTTCTGTGTCAGAGAGGAGGAAATATTAATCAGAGCTACACAATAACTGCAAACAGCTGAGAATACCCATAAATATAGTTGAAAAGCAAAGGTTTTTGTGCAACTTCAGAGGCATATTGAAATGGCAAAATACAGGAATAATAACCAAACTGGTGATGACCAGTGCTGTTCACTATGCTTTGCATAACAATGAGTATGTTCATCACTCTTGCCTATCTCAGCTACCTGGGCAAGCTATCGAGATTCCGTAAACATTGCAGCTAAATGAGAGTTAGACAGTAAAAATGTTGGGGTAATTGAGGTAAGGAACTGTATCTCTTTCATCACTGGAAATTACATTTATGCTCACAATGACAGGTAAGAACTTAATTCATAAGAGCACTTTAGTAATGAATATGTTGATGATTATTTGCTTACTCTGGGAACAGTGTGTGGATGAAGCCACTCATGCCACCTTGCCGAGGTGTTAAAGGAAAAGCTGTGGAGTGCCCCTGGAATCTCTCACCATTTTGGGAGAAATGTGGCAGAGGGAATAACTTGCAGCCCCAGTTGCATTTCCTTTTGAATTTGAAATGAAAAGTCTTGGAAGTTCCTATATGAAAGGAACAAGAAAATTATGTTCCTGACCTTTTTTTGATTTTACTGTCACTTTTTCTTCAGGACTAAATTATACACAGCCTCAGTCACACATTTTTGAAGAACTGATACAAAATTGCTCTCTCTGCATACAGGCATCTGAAATGTACTGCTCCTCCAGCTCTCCAGAGCTACAGCTCACTTTCAAACGAGGAAGCTGAAAGTGTTCCCTTTCTTTAAAAGGTCCATGTTTGCTGTGGTGAGCTTCACAGCCCAAAGAGAGGTCCAGAAAGTACCGTGCTTCAGAGCTGCTGGGTTTTTTTGGCCTGGCTTCTTGGGTATAGAAAGTATGTTGTAAGAGATCTTTGTTACCAATGGCTCCAGTGAAAGCTTGTGAAACAACAGAAAGTGACCCTGCAAAATATCCTAAATGATAAGATTCCCCTACTATTTTAAAATTAATTTGGATTTCTGTTTAAATAGATGGGGGTTCTGATACTGATTTGTATTTACATCATTTCAGTCAAATATATTTTCAATGTAGTTTTGGCTTCGTGGGGCTCTGTAATAACAAAACACAAAAATCATATCTCTGCATGGGGAATATGTTAATATACTCCTAATGATAATCTCTTTTTCAGACTATACTTATGCCATTGAGGTGATTTAATTCAAGACAAAGGCTTGCTTTGTCTAGCAGGAACCAGTTTAAACTGTTGAGCATGGCTCTATTTGTCTTACAACAGGTCTTTGTGATTTTCTTATCAAGATGTAAAATCTTGTGATTGATTAGATTCTGGCTCTTAGAATACCTGAGTACTACACAGGGAGGTCAGCAGAAAACCTCACAAGCACATTATTATGAGTAAGAACTCCTTTCAATATAAGAACTTTTTTTATGAAAAAATAGACTAAGCTGGCTCTTCTGTTAACAATTAGATTGTTAAGAAATTAATCTAAAGTAGGAAGGACAAAGCACACATGGGTGTGTGCTCATATGCATATGAGAGCATATAATGTGGTTGAGAGTAGGAAGGGTACATTGGGGGATTCATCTTGCTGACAAGCAGAGACATCAGCTGATGTGGAGCCAAGGGAAATTTAGATTGGATATTAGGAAAAATTTCTTCACCAAATGAGTTTTCAAGCATTGGAACAGGCTGCCCAGGGAAGTGGTTGAGTCACCATCCCTGGAAGTATCTAAAGGACATGTAGATGTGGCACCTGGGGACATGTGCCATTGGGTTTAGTGTTGGACTTGCCAGTACGAAGTTAATAGTTGGACTCCGTGATCTTAAAGGTCCTTTTTACAATTAGTGTGGTGAGGCACTGGCAAAGGTTGCCCAGAGAAGCTGTGGCTGACCCATCCCTGGCAGTGTTCAAGGCCAGGCTGGAAGGGGCTTTGAGCAGCCTGGTCAAGTGGAAGGTGTCCCTGCCTGTGGCGAGGGATTAGAACAGGATAGTTTTTAAAGGTATCTTCCAACTCAAACCATTCTATGATTCTAAGATTTTGTCTTTCTAACTAGGCAGTATACTGTGGGATTTTAATAGTAAAGGTATACTGCTTTTGTAACATTTATATTTTTAGATGTAAATTCTTCTGATAAACTAGGCACATATGTTCTAATGTGACATAAATGAGGTTGATTTGCACATGAATGGAAGGCCAGCCTGCACACCTGAAATAAATCAGGAGAAATCCAGGCTGCTGCATCTAGGACAGACATTGAGGCAGGGTGGAAAAGCCAGTGGATTAAATCCCATGGTTTATTTCTCTTCTTCTGTCCATATTTACTCACAATATGCCCCAAATAAAATCTTAGGGAAAGCATAAATGGAAAGAAAAAGCTTTAGAGTTCACAGATTAAGTTGTCATTGAAAGCAAAGGAATAGGCAGTTGAGGACAGCACTCATGACGGCTAAATTAGGAACTCTATAAAGCCTTTCTGCACCAGATCCAGGAGTCATGTAGCACGAAATGAAGATGCACATTTCTAAAGGGATAACTAGGCTGAGGTCAGGATTCCCTAAAATGCTGGTCTGACCCCTTCCTCAGAACTGCCTGGACCATGTCTGAGCTTGCACTTAGAAAATCTTTTCATTCATAGAGCTTTATCAGGCCTCAAAAAGGCAGTGCTTATACTTAAAACTTAGTTTACTAAGCTGCGTCAGAAGTTATCAGGCCATATGCTATGAAAAAGACATTCGCATAGCAGTTTGTGCTGACCAGAGTGGTTTTGTAGGAAAATTGTAGACCTAACTGAAACAATGTTGAAAAGCAAAATATGTATGGGCTAAGCATAACTTGTGTAAGGAGAATTTATTGATGGGATGGCTAGTAAGATGACCTTTTTTTGCTAACTAACCTATTCCTTCCTCATGGACAACTCAGCTGTGTGTTTAATATCTCTGGAATCACTACCAGTTGCAGTCCAATTATTTTGAGGTAAAATGCTAACTACTTCACAACCTTTTATTTCCAAGACAAATTGAACCAAAATACAGTGTTTCAGAAGCAGCCTAAGCCTCCATGTGACAAAGTTAAATCACATTCAATAATTTCCCCAATATGCATCCAACATCTTGTAGGTTAAAGCCTAGTGATGCCCTGATATCCAGAATCAATCCCTTTTTCTCTGTGGACAGCAACTCCCTGATATAATGAGCATTAAGCGACACTGCCAATGCATCGCAAGATGATACTGTGGCCTCCAGAACTGGTGAAGGGGACAATTCACATCCAACCAACCACATGGCTCTGACAGTCTGGCACTTGTTATTTTCCCAAAATTATAGCAAGGCAATGTGTGACTCTTCCTCAAATTTTCCAACGCTATAGCTCTAATACTTCCATTCTGAAATGGGCTTTGTCTCTTTCTTCCCCCAGTCCCCAAGGTGTGAGTAAGTATGCTGGAGAGGTTGGAGAAGTGGAGGTGAAATGAAGAGTTTTTTCACTGGGAAAGGCTATCTCCACCTCTGATGGAATTAGGTCTTATTGTGTGAAAGGCTTGGCTGCATTTGGGGTTGATTTGAGATTTTCAGTGTGCTCTTGCTTCTTACAATACTGATACTTGTTTATAGGAGTAGCTGAAAGAAAAGATCCCTAACCTTTTCTGCCAAGATTTTAAGTCTAAATGTTGGATGAACAGAGCTGCTGGGAAGGGATCAATCTGACAATAGCCAAAGGTCAAACCTGGGATATAAACTGCAAAAAAATGAAATCAATCCAACATAACCCTAATCCTGCACACAGACAAACAAAACACCAAGATAGGTTGCAGGCTGCAGTAGCAGTGAAGCTAAACAACACATATGGGGGCTCCAATCTTGCAGACAACCAGCCTACACAACGCAATTGCCACATGTGTACCACAAGGACTCTCAAGCAGTATCACTAGATTCCCAAAAGATCATGGATCATATGGAATGGACAAAGTGGGAAGCTAACCCATAATTGTCAGTATGATACCTTGCCAATGCCCACACAGGTGCTCGTCAGACCTAGGTGCAGTGGATCTAGCTGAATGCCCACTTTGGAGCTCAGCACCAATGCCAGCTGTTGAAACACTGAAGGAGTCTGTCATGAATCCAGGTGTTGATACTCTGAAGAAGTCTGTCATGATTCCAGTTGTTTATGGTCTGAAAGAGAACCTGACAAGTTTACTTTTCCATGTCATCTCTGCTGAGGCAGCCTTGCCCTGCTTAGCCTTGCCCTATAATCTTTGCCCCAGCATCTCTGGAGTTAAGGCATCCCAGCTCTGATGGTGGATAGGAAGACGATTTATGCACTGAGGGTAGACCTACAGGTCAAGACAACAAAATCACTTAAAAGACATCTTTAAAGGAGAGCCGAAGCACTGGATGTTGTTGATAGATAAACCTGAGCAGGGTTTTTCACTCAGGGATCAGTGTGAAAACATGTCTTAGTCAGAGGCTTTGACAAGATGGTCTTTTATTTTTTGGTATGGATGCACTTAGGAATTCTTATTAACATCGTGAAAGGAACATCAGGGCAATGCAAAGTTGTATTTTCCTACTTAGAAGCTTAGGTGAATTAGGTGAATTAGCTTAGGTGAAACTCAGAAGTAAGGTGAATTTATCAGCCTCACTGTGGTCCCTTCTGAACAATAGCAGCCCACAAAGACAAAAGGAAGTAAGAAAGTAATCCAGCATAGTATGGCATAATAAAAATTATCTCCATCTTGTCTCAAGAACTTGGAGGAACGAACTTGTTTGTTACAAAGCAGATGCAATTCAGTCTTTGTGCTGTCTCACTCTTGGAACTTAGCTAAGGAGAAGCTGTAAAATATGATGAATTATTTATTATAGGGTTGGGATTTTGTTTGTGTGTGTTTATGGACAGCTGCAGTTCAGTAGGGACTGAATTTAGGGTGGACTGCATTTAAAGCAAAAGCAAGTGCTTCACTGGATAAACCACCAGTTCCTCTTTTTGTTCTCTTTCTTCATCATTCTGCTTTTTCAAATATACCCAATATGGCATCTCCATCCATATGCAAGTGCTCAAGTATAAACTAAACCACATACTCTCCTCCTGCCCATCTACAAAAGAATTTGTTCCATTGCAGTGGGAAGCCGCAATGTTTATTGCATCTCTGTCTAAGATGAACCTCAAAGCAAGCATTTCATCCTCTCTCATGTAAACATCATAAGATAGAAAATGAAATTTCCAAAACCTAAAAGCATGCTGCAGAGAGCTTCAGGGCACTGCATGTCAGTTTTTACTTTGATGTGTGCTGTGTTTAAAAAAAAAGGCAGGGAGGGGGATAGAGGAAAATGATGAACTGAATGTCTTCCTTGAGATTTCCTCTTCATTGCTTAACTTTTTATAAGATAGAAGGAAGGAAATAATCTCTCCTTGTTGCCTGGAGTGAGAATGGAAGTATTCTGAAGAGACATTGTAAGAACTTTGTTTAGCACCATGGATGGTTTCACATTCCCTCTTGCATCTTAATGAAGTAAGCATCACCTCAAGGATTGCAATGAGGATGTAATGACTTTTAAAGCATTAGTATGATCAGCTAATAAATGCCAGCTACTTTGTTCCCTGACATGATTTAGAAAAGTAAGAGCTTTATCTCAGACTGGTGAACTTTATCACCTGGCCCAGAAGTAAAGAAGGTGTCCTGGGGGACCTGGGATTTATTGTGTGTGTTTATCCAGGTGCTGACTGTTAGTTTCTGAAATGCCTACTGCTGTTTATTTCCTAAGAGAGCAGAGTGTCCCTTCTAAGGGTCAAGTGCAGTTGAATGTATTAGTGTCTTTCCCTCTTCCTCTCTGTCTCTGTCTTGTCTTTTTAGTAAGACATTTGAGCGCATTGTACTGTGATCAAGTAGCAGAGCTGAGTAGTTTTCTCCCAGTGGCACTTGAATCCTCCCAACCTGCTTTCATCGTTTGGTTGTGTCTTCAAAATAAGAGCTCCTTTTCCTACAGTTTTACTAAGCCAACTCCATATCTTCCCCCTCCTCTCTGCCACCTCCTATTTGCACTTACAACTACTGTCACTGTCAGCTGTGCCTGCCATCTGCTTCCAGAATATTACGAAGCTATAATCATAGGACATTTTGAAATTTATTCATACAAATGAAAGATGTTCAGTTGCTGTCAGGGATGTTTTAGTGCTTGGGAAGACATAGGTCTCCTGGCAGAGCCAGCAGCTGGCAGAGAGAGGTTGCAGGAGGTTTCCCTGCCCAGTTTGGCTGTCTCACCTTGCTCATGACCTCCAGCATTTCTGTGTTCTCAGGGCTGGCCTCAGCTGAGATGGGCTAACTAACTGTGCAAAATTACTTGCAGTTTAGTGGTGAGCTCAAATCTGGGTGAGGATGAGACCACATTCATTTTTCACTTGTGACCCTATTTATGCCTAGTCTGGAGAAGTGTATAGCTACAGCAGTAACCTCTCTGTATTTTGCACTCTTTATAAATAGGCTGTAGCTCAGTATATTTTTTCAATTCATGTTGTTTGGGGTAGGGACTACTTTATTAAGTCTAAGCAGTGCCTAAAATAGTGGCCTAATGCTTGTCAAGGGCCTCTAGGTATTACTCTAAAAATCGTAATAGTAATAGTGGTATGCCAGTGGTGAGCTAGCCATATCTTCCCACATGGATAACACTAAAGGTTAGTCCTACACTGCTCAGTTCATACTCTCAGCTTTACAGTTTAACAGAAGAGGTTGTGATGGGATGTTTGCATTATAAAGTGGTGTGGGCTGCTTCTACTGCTCAAGGAGAGCTTCTACAACATGAAACGTGGTGCCAAGGACCCACATGCACAACATGCACTTTTCAGAGTGGTCAGTTTTTTTGCTTTAGAATCATGGAATCAAAGAATCATTAGGGTTGGAAAGGACCTTAAGATCATCTAGTTCCAAACCCCCTGCCGTGGACAGGGACACCTCATACTAAACCATGTTACCAAAGGCTCAGTCCAAGCCAGCCTTGAACACTGCCAGGGATGGAGCATTCACAACCTCCCTGGGCAACCCATTCCAGTGCCTCACCACCCTAACAGGAAAGAATTTCCTCCTTATATCCAATCTAAACTTCCCTTGTTGAAGTTTTAACCCGTTACACCTTGCCTTATCCCTACAGTCCCTAATGAAGAGTCCCTCCCCATCTTCCATACAGGCCTCCTTCAGATACTGGAAGGCTGCTATGAGGTCTCCACACAGCCTTCTCTTCTCCAGGCTGAACAGCCCCGACTTTCTCAGCCTGTCTTTCTATTGGAGGTTCTCCAGTCCCCTGATCATCCTTGTGGCCCTCCTCTGGACTTGTTCCAACAGTTCCATGTCACTTTTATGCTGAGGACACCAGAACTGCACACAATACTCCAGGTGAGGTCTCACGAGAGCAGAGTAGAGGGGCAGGATCACCTCCTTCGACCTGCTGGTCACACTCCTTTTGATGCAGCCCAGGATACCATTGGCTTTCTGGGCTGCAAGCACACACTGAAGCCGGCTCATGTTCATTTTCTCATTGACCAACACCCCAAGTCCTTCTCCGCAGGGCTGCTCTGAATCTCTTCTCTGCCCAACCTGTAGCTGTGCCTGGGATTGCTCCGACCCAGGTGTAGGACCTTGTACTTGGCATGGTTAAACTTCATGAGGTTGGCATCAGCCCACCTGACAAGCGTGTCAAGGTCCCTCTGGATGGCATTCCTTCCCTCCAGGGTATCAACCGAACCACACAGCTTGGTGTCATTGGCAAACTTGTTGAGAGCACACTAAATCCCGCTGTCCCGGTCGCTGACAAAGCTGTTGAACAAGACTGGTCCCAGCACTGATCCCTGAGGGACACCACTCATTACTGGTCTCCAGCTGGACATTGAGCCATTGACCACAACTCTTTGTGTGCGGCCATCCAGCCAGTTCTTTATCCACCAAATGGTCCACCTATCAAATTGATGTCTCTCCAATTTAGAGACAAGGATGTCGTGCGGGACAGTGTCGAACGCTTTACACAAGTCCAGGTAGATGACATCAACTGCTCTACCCCTGTCCATCAGTTCTGTAGCCCCATCATAGAAGGCCACCAACTTGGTCAGGCAGGATTTCCCCTTAGTGAAGCCATGCTGGCTGTCACCAAGCACCTTGTTGTTTTTCCATGTGCCTTAGCATGCCTTCCAGGAGAATCTGCTCCAAGATTTTGCCAGGCACAGAGGTGAGACTGACTGGTCTGTAATTCCCCGGGTCATCCATTTTCCTCTTCTTGAAAATGGGGGGTTTATTTCCCTTTTTCCAGTCATCAGGAGCTTCACCTGACTGCCAGGATTTTTTAAATATGATGGACTTGGTCTTCTCTGATCCACCAGACTGAACACACATTTGTTTCAGGAGTGCAGTAGGTGTCCTCACGGTGTGCAAAACTCTCGTTTGGCTTCATGCAAGGGGAGTCTGATTCAAGCTCTGTGATGCAAACCAAAGTGGGAATGGTGGAGAACTGCACTCTTCTGATCCAAACTAAAGGGCTGATGTGGATGCAGCCAAAAAATCTACTGGTCTCTGCACCACAAAAAAGTCCATTCTTGCACTGTTACTCTTTCCTAGTTGTGTTTGCAGCATACTCCACTGATTTGGAACTATTTAAAATCAGTTTAAAAAAATATTACTCCTTCATAGTTCAATACATTTTGTGCATTGTTGTGCTTTTGAAACTGTCTCTGCGAGGTCTGCCAGTTTCCAATATCATCTTCAAGTATGCCAGTGTTTTTATAAATGTCCCTTCATGAAATCATCATTAGGTGAGAAAGGCCACAGAAATGAAAAAGAGTTGTTAGGTATTTCTGCAAAAACAAACCAGTCCCCAAGGGCTTTCCCTTCTTCCCTGAGACCTGTTGAGAGCTGGAGATCCAGCCTGAATATAATGTGCCTGTGGCCTCAGTGAACCAAATGCACACTGCTTGTGCTGCCCACAGCAGCTAAGCTGTTGCAGGCTCAGCCACCTCTAGCTGGAAGCCTCCAGCATCCTGGAGGCTGTAGATGTAAGCCAAAGAGCTTAGTATTAGACCACAAAAGCCAAATGAGTAGACAAGCTTCATTTGGCTTCATCGTTGCTGCTGAGTTGATATATGGGAATAAAGAAATGTGACCTACTGATTTTCAGTGGCAGTGTAGCAGCCAGAGATTTACAAAAGCAGAATGCTTTCATCTTAGAGGGTTTATTTCTTTAATTTAGACAGAGATCTTCGAAGCACACACACAGGAGTTAAATGTGACACACAGTGCAAAGAGAAGTGGTGTCTCCAAGGGATGAAATTTAGAACGAATTGCTTTCTTTTAATTGTCTACCTACGCCCCAACTGGTGCCATAGCACTTGCTAGTATCCACTCAAAGGTGGGAAAGCTGCTGAAGGTATACTTCACTTGAATTTAAAATCCCTGACGAGGACAGAGTACATCAGGAGAGGAAAGGCTAGCATCAGCTGGTGAACTGGCTTTGTGAGGGACAAATGGCCGGTAGCATGCCACCGAAGGCTGACAATGGCACAGTGAAAGGGCAGTGATGGAAAGGATAAGTGAAGGCAACACTTACTGAGAGGGAAATAGCAGAGACTAGGGAGAAGCCACAATATATTACTACCCCAAATGAAATTCCTGAACCTTGGTCCCACTGTGACAGTTTGTCATCTTTGATGTCAGGTTGTGTGGAGCAGCAGCAGAGACCTAGAAATGATGGAGGAGAAGGAAATGGTGATTGTGGGTTTGTGAACAGGGCAAGGAGGCAGAAAGACACTGAGTGCTTGAATCATGCTGTTGTGGGGAGGCTGTTGTGAGTATACAGTAGTGAGGCAGGCAGTGGCATGTGCCTAAACCCCATTCCAGTTATTTAGACCCCAGGCAAGCACAGGCTTCTTTGTAATGCTGATTTAAATCAACTTACAAAAGGACTGTATCATTTAAATGATCTTTAGGTTACTTCAGGTGCAGTTCAGAGAGGTATGAGCAGTTCTGCTACATCCAAAATGCACCAGGACTACTGCAACTTACTGGGACATGTTGAACCAATATTCAGTTCCTTGCTCCATCCCACAGCTCCTGTGTGAACATGCTGATGTGCATGTCTTGGAATTGGATGTGGAGCCCCTTTATCTGTTTTGTTGCTTTCACCACCAAAAGCAGGAAAAATCCTATTAACTCGGACAAGGAGCCTCATCATGTTCATCATGGAGCTTGCAGGCCCTTGTTCTGGTCATTACAGGCAGGTGTGACAAAAGAGGATGGAGCTGATGTGAACACTTCTGCACCATGTGGAGTCAGCATGTGTTTGCCCTCTCTGAGTCACTGGATGGTGGATACTGGGTACATACCCCAAAAAGCCTTGAAGGCCTGACCTTCACTGTCCAGGTCTGAACAGAATGTTTCCTTCCAGGCCCTCTCATCTCAGTTTCTTTCCTGTGAAAAAATGGTAGTGTAGGATGATGTCATTCCCACCAAGACATGCATCTGCGGTCCCGAAAGCTTTCCCAGGCCTTGCAGCTGCATCCCTGTGCCTGAGCTACCACCACTTCAATGGGAGCATGGTACCCCCTGCCTGGTCATGCACTGCAGCTGTCAGCAAAGACAGGCTTTGCAGCCCTCAGATGGCCAGGGTAGGCATGATTACAGTCAAGTACTCTGGAAAGAAACTGATTCTTGGGAAGCAGAAATCCAAGGTGGGACAAAAGCATTTTCTTCTTCTTGCCCAAATTAGCTATACATAGACCTGTCTAGGTTTGCATACAGGTGGAGCTTTCTCAGAAAATGCATTCAGCAAGACAGTTTTAAAACAGCTTAACTCCTGGCTAGTCAGAGCTTCACACCTCTAAACTGTGTTAATTGTACATGCTTAGCTGCAGACTCTTGTTGGGTATAAAACAACATATTTTAGGCCAATATTCCGTAAATTCTGAACCTCGGCCTGTTTCACACAGCTTCAGCCCTCAGTTATCTCATACATGCCTCTGAAATGAAAAAGACTGCTGAAATAATTATTGCTGTGTAATAGGAAATACAATTTGTTGTTAAAATGCTGTAAAAATTATTTTTATGTGCAGCCTGCAGTGAAGCATAGGTACAGATCCATGGGCCATGCACAGGTTACACAAAAATCTGGCTTTGGTAGTAAATTATGAAACTCTTCAATGCTGTTTTTTCAAATCCACTCCAGTATTTATGATGGGACTGATATACTGCTGACTGTTCAGAGTGAATGGTTCAGTGCTTCCAGGGCAGTCCTTAAGGGGCGGGTATTTGGAGGAATTCAACATCTAGCTTCCTAAGCTCCTCTATCTGATTTTAAGTATTTAGTTAGGGAAATTTAGATAGCCCAGTCTTGTGTGTGCTGGTGTGAAAGCTCAGAACAGAACAGCATATTGAAGTCATAAAACAGCAAACTGCAACAGTAATCTAGAGGCAAATAAAAGTGAGCAATTTTTATTTCAATTTTCTTTATTTTAAAATCACAGTGTGACATATAACATGATTATAACAAATAATGGGATTTCCAAGGTGTTTCTTACGAGGAGATTCAGATCAAGGCTTACTATTTGTTCTCTATACACAAACAATAAATATTTTGCCTTTTACAAAATAATTATTTTCTAACCCAAAGGCTGAACTTGTGCTTCTGATGTGAAAAGGACTGGTAAATTACAATCTAAACTTCATTTTCATGTCCTCCTAGAAACCACTCTAACAGAGGCATGGCAGTCAGTGAGCTAGTTGGCAAGGCAAAGCCTGTCAGTACACTAACACTGCAGGCATGTAACCTGTTTTCCTGTCCTCCATCTGCTGCATCAATTTGGGGTCGGGTAGGCATTATGCAAAGCAATAGCTGCTGCCCTTTCAGAAATATGTATAATTCCCCTCCATTCTGCAGCCATTTCTATCCCAGCCTATTGCATCAAGATTTTGACATCACACACATAGTGCTCTAATGAATCTGAGAGAAAAAAGAGCTAAAAACATAATGGGAGTCACGGTTTTGCTAGGAACACGGTAGACCATGAGAAGACCATAGACAGATGGTCCACTAAATGCTTGTCCTTTACAAGTGCGGGGAATATCACTCACACAGTAAAAAAAAAAAAAACAGCCTCAGGCCACCCCATGGCTAGGAAACCTGCAGAGAAGATTGCTGCACATTTTCCAAGGTCAGACTCAGAGGGTTTCCAGAGACAGTGGCTGTGGACACACAACCGGGACCCTTCAGGACCGAATTCCCTTTGGCCTCAGGAGATAGAGCAGAATGGAGGAGCAGGAAGTTGAAGTACCACTAGGGCCAGACTTGGTGCCAGAGAGGCTGTGGGAGATCAGCAGAGCTTCAGGGGTGCCATGCTGCGCCAGGTAACTAAAGCACTGCTGAAGTTACCTGAGATTACTGCCTCTATGCCCTGGCTGTAAGGCACATCCACAAAATGTTTCAGTGGCACTGAAACAACACCTCTTATACCCCTGTTCTTTGGTGGTCTCCATGCAGGTGCATGATGCCTTCATGCCTTTCTCATAGAAAACATCTCTCAGACCACTGTAGGTTTTAAGTGTTACTACCACCCTTTTGTACCCAGTGCCATCTCCCAAATCCAACTGTACCCAGGTGATGCACTCAATGCAGCTGCTTATTGATAGAAAAAACGTCAATAGTTGATGTGAAAAAACTACAATAATGGGGGTTGAAGATGAGAAAGAAAATGGCAACAGCAGAGAAAGGGCAAGGCTTTTTCTCAGTCAGGGAGTTTCCCTTTTTAGAAGTAAAATCAGGACATGTAACAAACAAGGACAATTTGGAAGAAAAAGTATCCCCTTGTGCCTTGTTTTATGTTTTCTCTTAGGCTCAGACTTGTACTGTACTAGCAGCCCAGACCCCTGTTAGAGAAATCTGGTTTGAGTTTGGAGCATTACTTGTTTGGTGGTTTTATTTTTTCTTTTAAATTTTCTCCCTTTCTATTCTTTTTCCCCTCTAAGTTTCCCCAGTAATATTTTCTCAACCTTTATTTTCCCCTTTTTAACTTTCCTGTCTCTTCAGGCATCTTTAGCTGCACCTGTCTGCTCAGTCCACTACCCTGTAGAGTCAGATCCTTCAGATGACCAGCGTTCAAATTTCAGAAAGACCTCCTTTCCCCCCCCCCCCCCCCCCCCCCCTTTTTTTTTTTTCCCCTACCACCTTTTGCTGTCTACAAAACCAGCTGAGGAGTGGGAGCCTCTCCCTGTGTCCAAGGACACGATGCCACCTTACTTGGAAGTGATTTTCCCTGATTTCTGCTGATAATGGAATAATTTTCCTTCCTAGTTACTTTGATGTGTTTCTTTATCTTCCAGTGAGTGAGAAACCTGTGTGTGGGTTATTGGCAGCCAGGCACTTTGTCATACCCTCTCTGAAGAAATGGGTTTAATTTTCATGTTCATTAAGGTTGCTCAATACCTGGTAAAGTGCTGCTTTTAGATCTCTCTTGTCTCCTGAGCTGGTGTAAAAGGGGTTTTGGCTCAAGTGAGAATAAAGACCAATACTATCATTACCTGCTGTTCAAGATGAGCTGTTACTTACTTTTCTTTGTGAAATTGGTGCTATCAGTGACATGGGAGGATGTTCTTGACACTAAAAACAGTACATGGTAACTTGGGGGGATTTCAGACTTACTCGCATTTTTTTCCCATTAGTTAGTGCATAATACATATTAGGTAATATATCTTGAGCCCAGTTTTGGTATCCAAACCATGGACAAACCCTCCCTTTTCTAAAGGTCCTGGAGGATTCATCTGCTTTAGGATTAATTTTTATTTTTACAGCACAGATGGCCCCACCACCCTTGTTTTCACATAGAATTAACCCAAAAGCCTCATCTGCAATAATTCTTTTTTGCAGATGCACTCATTTTTTTCTCCTTGGGTATGTCCATTTTTAGGATGTTCTTGAGAAGACTTTTGCATGGCCTGAGCTTTGTCTGTTTCGTAAGTGGATAAAGCCCAGTCACCACTAAGTGCTTACAGAAAGATGTGATTCCATGTGCTGAGTTTGTGTGACACACCGTTGTGCTTTAAAATCAGTGGCTACGTTATTTTTCAGTGGCTTTTATTGAACAAAAAATGAAGAGGAAAACTCTGTATTCCTTCTTGCATTTATAAAACATTATTCCTAATCTGTGCTTAAAAATAAATAGGTCTTCAAAGTTTTCAAAATTTTCTCTTTGAATGACTCAACCTTAAGTCATTTCCACAACACTGGCACTTCTTGACCTCATAATTTCATAGTAGCTGTTATAAGTTGCTTCAGTCATTTTCTTTGTTGGTGCGATGACATGTGCCTCCATTAGATGACATTTAGGTCCCTGTCTCATTGTGAAGGAAACAAAACAGAATGTGAAGTCTGAGTAGGTTTTCTCTGTATTTTAAAGTCTTTCTGCAGGAGCATGTGGTGTGTCGTCTTCAAGGGGACAAAGAGCATGAATTTATAGACATATGTGACCACATCTTCTCAAGGTCATGGTTTTCAGTGAGTAACTACATGAGGCACTATGTTGCACAATGACAAAAAATTGCCAGCCTTTGTCTGCTAAATACCCAGGTCTTCATGTGCTCCACTTGCAACCAATTCTATCTTCATAGAGGATCTTCCGGAGTTTGCAGAACACAGTGGAAGATACAGAAATGCTTCAGTACAGTAATAAAGTATTCAGTCAACCTCTTAATACTGGGGTATTATGTTTAATTTTATGTTGTCCTTATTTTCAATAAGGTGCAGACTATTAAATTCAGATTTCAGAATCCTAGAAGTTCACAGATTTTCAATGTTTCTTCAGGCTGTCAGCAAACTTTAAAAGACATTGTGATTTGCATAGTGTTCACCATTTCATTTTCACCTCAGAAACCATGAGAACTAGAGACATTATTAGTGAAGATAAGACAGACTTTGAAACAATTCTGCAGGTAAATCTGACAGGAATTTCTGCAATGGGGGTGGTTTTACACACATTTGCTGCATACACACATACACATATATTAATTTGATGCAAGAGCTCTCTCATTCATTTAAAGTTACGATATCATGCAATGCTTCAGCACTTTGTCCCTTTTTTAAAGTATTAATAGACATTTTGCACTAGGAGATGAAAACAATATTTTATCACCTTCCACCTCTGTCTTTTGATTTTTTCCCTAATTCTTTCTACACTGTCATTCAGTTGGCTTCTATTTAAAAGTTTAATCTTTGAATTCGCCCTGTGTGTTGCAATTCTTGTCAAATTACCTGCTTCTTTCCATTTGCCAGTGTGGCTACCTCATTATTTTGCTGCTTTTCTTGCTGTGATTGATCACAGAATCTTAGAATGGTTTGGGTCTTTTTCTCCATCCTGCCATTCCATATGTACCTGCTACTTTACTTTTGCGAAGAAGGGTGAAAGTGTTTCCATTGATCCAAATGATAAAAAAGGTAATAGAACTAGAGAAAGAAGCCTGAGGTCAAGTCATAGTGTAGATGTGATTGTCTTCTCAGTCTTTATTCACTTTTATCCCTGATAGACCTCCTTCTTTCTTTCCTATGTGCAAATCAATGACAAATATTATGTATGAGGGCGTGGGGCCTTCTGGTAGCATTCCAGGCTGTTGGTATTGGGGGTAAAATTCCCATGGAATTCTGTGCCCTTCGTTTGTTTCTTGAGGACGCTGGCAACTCATTAACATAAATGATGAGCACTATTTCTGTTTGCAGATAAGTACCTCTGAGGGGTAGGGGTGGGGGTGGGGGGCATAGTGTCAGAAAGAGACAAATGAGGAGTCAGTTAATTGTCTTTTTATTTCCTTTGTATAGCACAGCTGCCCAGTTGTGCCCTGCTTTGCTGATGGCTGCACCTGGGTCCATGTAAGACTGCTGGAGCCTGGAAGTTTCTGGTGGGCAGAGGTGCAGCTTTGGAAAGATGCAGTTGGAAAATGCTGGCTACTTTAGTCAGGAGTGACTCTTCCAGCCCTCAATTCAGGTAGCATCCAGACATGCTAGGCATGGTGGCTCCCATTAGCTTTTCTGTCAGCTGTGCAATGTCCTGTTAAATGTCAAACAGCTATAAGGTGGCATGAATTGCTCTGCTGTATCCAGTCCATATTGCAAGGGTTTTGAGGGATGGGTAGCTTATGAATTCAACACGAATAGTCAACACAGATGTTTAAAGTTGCTGGTAAGGCTGTTACAATTGTCATGTCTGACCTTCTGGATGGCCTGGACCTTAAGAGCTGCACCACACAGTGCCTATGTTTAGTGTACAGCTCCATTTAAGTGCAGTGTTTTCCTCATCAAGGCAGAAGAAAGGATTATGGAGAAGAAAGAGGAGAGAGGATGACCATTTCCTGGTCCTTCTCCATTACATTTTCTCAGCTGAGTAGAAATCAATTTTTGTGTGTAGTTTGCATGTTACAGCAAAGATCAGGCATGTACTAAAATTTGAAAATAGATTCCTTTGAAAGGTAGCAAGTTTGGGCCTCTTAGGGAGTGTTATCAGTACAAATGGTGTACTCAGGAAAATGTGGTTCAGGTTCATGTGAAAATTTGCATGACTTTTGTAATTTTAATGTTTTTTGACTGGAACTTCATATATGTGTAGTTACCAGTATCAAACACTGGCTGGGAAAGTCTTTTGCTTTTTGACAGCTTCTCACACCCTGATAAGAAATGTAACTTATCCACAGTTTCATGAAAGAGGAATTAATGCAGTAAGTGTTGAAGCAGGGTCCTCTTCTACAGCTCCCAGAAAAAGCATTAACTTGTAATGTTCATGTAGCGTTTTCCTTCTAGAAATACAATGCTAGTTCACCTTTTCAAAATTCTGCTTTTGCCACTGACACATTAACACACTTCATACAAGTTGGGTCTCTTCCCTGCAAGAATGCATGGTTGGCCCTGCGTCCACCACATTTTTCCATGAATTAGGCTACTCCCATTTTCACTTAAAAGTGGCATTAGTGTCATAAAGCTGATTACGTCTGAAATGAAACTTTTCTACTGCTGTCATAATGACTGATGTAAAGGCCATTTCCAATCACTTACTGAATTACTGCAGGAGCTGGCAGCTTTTAGCACAGGTGGCCATTAGCTGCAAAGAAATACCTGACCCCAAGCTTTTAATTTATTGGCTGTACGTGTCCAACCAGACAGTCATTACATCAAGTATGAAATAACATAATTCCCCTTTTTATGTGTTGAAATGTTAGCAGCTGAACTGCCTATTGCCATGGATACAGCAGCCTGCTCACAGGCTTGGGATGCATCCCAAGGCACTGACCGCACGTAGGATGGTCTCACCCTCAGCTACCAGCCCTATCCTGCTTTTCTGAGAGGCAGCAAGTACTGGAAAGCTGCTTCTTCTGCTTTCAAAGGTTTTGCTCCTTCAGATACAAATGGTGCTTTTCAAAGAGCATGCCACTGCTCTGCAGTTGCAGCTTCAGATGGGGGAAGGGTAAACAAAAAGAAAGTCCTCACACTTTTATTGACCTTGGGTGAAATGATCCTGATTCAAACCATAGAAACATAGAATCACAGAATCATAAAATGGTTTGGATTGGAAGGGACCTTAAAGCTCATCCAGTTCCAACCCCCTGCCATGGGCAGGGACACCTTCCACTAGACCAGGCTGCTCAAAGTCCCATCCAACCTGGCCTTGAACACTGCCAGGGGCGGGGCAGTCACAGCTTCTCTGGGCAACCTGTGCCAGTGTCTCACCTCACGTGCAGTAAAGACTTCCTTCATGGTATCTAACCTAAATCTACCCTTTTGCAGTTTAAAGCCATTATTCCTTGTTGTGTCACTATCTGTTCTTATAAGAAGTCTCTCCCCAGCATTCATGCAGGCACCTTTAGGTACTGGAAGCTGCTCTAAGGTCTCCTTGGAGCCTACTCTTCTGCAGGCTTAACAAGCCCATCTCTCTCAGCCTGTCTTCACAGGAGAAGTGCTCCAGCCCTCTGATCATCCTTGTGGCCACCTCTGGACTCACTCCAACAGGTCTATATTGGGGTTAAGTTTAGAAGAAATGCAAAACACCTTCCACAACAAGAAATGTCATCAATGAATTCAGGTAGATTCTTGCTGTTGTGTGGAGCAATAGGGGATCCTTGCAATCAGCAATTGTCATGACGGGTTTTGGCTTTTGTGTTTCCTGCTCCTTAAAGAAGGCCAGCTTCCTTCAAAGAGAAAACTTTGAAGGCTTCAGGGTATGTTCCCCTTGAAACTGCATAGTAAAGATGCATTTTGTTCTGATTCAGCATAATTTTGAGGTAGGAGAATGCACTACATCAATATTCCTGTCTAGGCAAGAGGGCTTTTCAAAGAGAAGTTAAAGAAATCAGGCTGCCTGTGCTGGGATGTGTACAGAGCTTGTCCTGTGCACAGTGCTGATGACTGGGACATAGAGGCCCAGAATAGCACACAGGTAAAAGGGAAGTGTTTCATACATTTTCTGCACGTAACAGCTAAGCAGGAACTGAGAACTTTTGTAAGTGGTTCAAGCAGCCTACAACTCTGAAGCTTGCAGTAAAATTAAACACTACTACACCACCTAACTGTGTACCCATTACACAGAATCAAAGTTCTCATTAACAGCCCTGTCAACAAAGTCTTAATGATACACATTTGAAAATGGATCACATTCCAGTGTAGACTATTTTATGACTATGCAGATTTCTGATTAAGTTACATTATATTACACAATTTTTTTTCTGAAATTCTTTTTTTTTCTAGGAATTAACACAGATAATAAATTTTTACTTGCATAGATAAACAAACAAACAAACCAAGCAAAGCCAACCCCAAACAACCCAACATTTCTCCTTAAAGCTTGTGAACTTTCTGCCATTTTCTCCAGGCCAGAGACTCTGCATGCAATACCTGTTCTGCCATTCAGTCAATGAGGCAAAAGCTAAAATCAATCCCTTCCCTGGAATAATTGCTTAGCAAATAGGATGCATGTAATCCATTTTCATTAATAATACTTCAGTTAAGAATCAGGTATCATATTTTACTTCTTATAATGAGCACAGTTTTACAATGGATGTGTGGAGTTTGCAGTATGTAAAACACTGACAGCTGCAGAATTCCTGTCATGTGCACTAGAGCCAGATTAAATATAAGTACGTTTCTATGGGCAGTAACAGAGTGTAGAGACATAAATTTGCAATGTATGCCTACTTTACTGCATATGTGCAAAACTCATTTTTCCTGTTAATTCATTGCATGGACATATTTGTTACCATTTTATTTATCCATGAAGCCACGTTCTTCTTGTTATATTGCATCTCTAGTTAGGTGCAGAAAGATTATTAATCTGTGAGATCTACTGTGGTGACTGCTCTTGTGTATTTCCAGATCCCAAGGCATTTGCAATGTCATTTTAATATCCTCATGCAGTTTGGGGTGAAGACCCTAGATTATGCACTTCACCCCTTAATTTGTTTGCACCTTAGAGACACGAGTTTGTAATGCCTGTAGTAGTAGTGACTTGCCTGATTCATGGATTCATGATTTTCTTCTGTGCTAGCTATATCCTGAGAAGAGCAAAGAGAAACAGGTCATTAAAATAAATCTCTCCAGTGACTGCCTAGTTTACATTCAGGTTTTGATGTATTGGTGAAAAATATTTTCCAATTTCAAGCAAAGATTAATTCCTAATTGGCACAGTCCTCATGAGAATGCATTTACAGCTGGTTAAGAACTGTCTTAATAACTATTCTTTAAATAAAGCTTTTAAGTTCCAGATCTGCCATCAACTGTGAGTCATCCTCTTCACTGAATGTTGAATACTGCTGGGTCCAGTTTGAGCCTGGCTTTATAAACACCAGTGCCTGTGTAACTGAGTTGAAACATCAGCAGTGTGTTTGTGCATGAGGACAGCTTGGGAAGGGGAGCATAAAAGGAGCTTCTGGGGTTTTTGCAGGACAAGTCTTTACCTCACACTGACGAATGCTGCTCATGCAATGTTCAACAGCATGCTTCATGAGCAGCCCACAGGCTGAAAAGGCATGCAGGCTCTGCCACCGTTCTTGTCCCAGGAGCAATCCTTTGAGACCAGAAGGTGCCTTACTTAGTGCACTGATGAGAGAGTGCACTGTGGAGACAGTACTGAATGCTGATGGGAAGAAATGTCTGTGTCTCTGAGGGTTTTCAGATGGCCACTTTTTTCACATGCACAACACTGTAAGTGCAAAAGCAAAATGAGGGGGACAAACAAGATTTCATTGTCAGGTACCTTGAGGGTGTGAATGGTAAATCTTCTCAAGATGAAAGGATTTATTTTTCCAACCTTTGTTTCATGACTTTCTATCTTTTCTGGGGGAGGTTTTTCTACCTCTTAGTCCCCAAAGCTCATTTTTGCATCTATCCTAATGAAATCTATAAGGTAAGCTCTCAGGCCCCATCTAATGGCTACTACCTAAATACAGGACGCCATGAGGTGAAGTGTGAGGCTTATGTTTGTTCCTGAGAGATTTCGTTCCCTAAATTGGATAGATTTCATGTCACATTGCCATATTCCTCCATAGTATATACAGCAAATCTCTGTATTTCCATCTTCACAAGCAGACTGTAGTTGCACAAAACCAGAAGCATGTTTTGAACTTGAATCTTAAATTCTGCTTGCTTAAGATACACGTAACTCCAGTAGCATGTAACTGCCCAGAATAACAAAAAAGAAACTCAAACCAGAAAACCCTCACAAACCCAAACCAAACCAAGCCAAACACCACAAAAAATTAAAAAAACAACCCAAATAATAAAATAAACCCAAAACCAAAAACAGAAACAAAAAAAAAAAAGAAAGAAAGAAAAAAACAAAACAAAAAATAACCAACCACTGAATGATCAGAAGATTATTGTTCTCTTACTTACAGGGAAATATGTTCAATTTCCCTTAACAGACTATTCACTAACTAAACACCCTGGTCCAGTCACTGTGAAGCAGCAGACTTTGCACAGCCAGAAATAGCATTGGGAAGGACTGCACATCAGGGAGCACATTCCTCTCCCTGCCCTGGAGAGACTGAAGAAAAAGAAGGGTAAATCTCCTTCAAACTGGAACCAACCCACGCACAGCAAAACATTCATCCGAAAGAGTCTGTTAGCAATACCCAGAACTGGACCCCAGCTTCTAATCTATGACAGACTTTCATTAGGATTCACTTACAGAAAAATCATGTAGTAAGACTGTAATATTAAGACAGTGAATTTAGTGTCCCATACAGAAAGTACTCCATTTTTAAAGTATGAGGTTTGACTACTGACTGTGGGCACAGTGCAGACCTCAGAAAGATGCTTGGATATCATCTGCCCTGTGGAGGGTGCGGTCTGTCTTTGCTACCACCCAGAGAGACGAGGAAGAACAGTCCCTGTGCTATGAGAGGCAGCTTTTGCAAAGGACAAAGGACAGACAGACATCCTCTCCAACACTCAAGTCTGTGGTCACGGACAGGCATAAGATCAAAAGGCTGGTCTTTAATATGAGAAGAAGAGTGTAATTTGTGACAAAGTTTATCCAACAAAAGGCTCTTCTCCCCAGCAGCTTTCAAAATTTGTTCTCCCTCTCCTCTTTCTGTCACTTTTTATTTTCTTTCTTCATTTTGTTTTTTTTTGGTTTTTTTTTGGTGGTTGTTTTTTTTTTTTTCCAGAAACCCATTCAGGTCTCATACAGCAGAAGCAAAGCAGCAAAACAAGATTTCCCTCCCTTACCTCCCCACCCACCAGAATGGTTTTATCACATAAGAGCCAATCTAAATAGTGTTCAGTGCACTCCAAATCATACTTTGCATGCAAATGTGTAGGCAGCATTACCACAGAAATTAAATCTGTTGAGGTTTGGGGCAAGGAGAAGCAGGCTGCTCCCTTCTGAACAGCCCCTAGTGGTGCAGTGAGAGGTTCACAGATTCATGGAGAGCGGGAGCAGTATCACTGCTCTTTTTGCCAAACTCTTAGCTATAACTTTATAGCCCAGTAGGAGACATTTTCAGATTCAGGAAGTCAACAAAGAGTTAGCAGCAGAGAGATTTGTCCTCCACCCAGGCAGTCAAGTGGTTCAGGACAGCCTTGTACCTCTTATATGAAAGCAGAAACATCTGCATACTCTCCAGCTGGCATTGGCTGTTTATTTACTGTCACTCCTCAGCTTTAGAGAAGCAGTAAATGACTCCTTGCCCATACAAAAAACAGGCCTTCATGGAAGGACAGATTTAGCCTACCGCCTGCTGCATTACCTTGGCCCTTTGAATTCAGAATGCTGAAAACCCTCAACAGCTTGTTTCCACAGTTTTTATACTGTGCCCCAAAGTCACATCACAATTATCTAGCCAGCACTGCTGGTACATTCGTATCCTCATGCTGGAGTCAAGAGCATCCAAATCCACAAATGTACTGCACAGCACTGATCACCATTTCCAGCAGTGCAGCTGACACGGATGATGGAGGTATCCTTTCCTGACACCTCTCTCATTCCCATGACAGCATCATAGCATGCTGTTGAAAGAGCTCAGTTGTCAACTGGCAGACATCCATGCTAAATAACTGGGTGCAGCCCTGTAAAAACTTTTATCGTATGCTCCTCTGCCTATCTTTGAAATCTCCATCTTGTTTTTATTGCTAATTGTTAACAACCCTTCACTGTTGCTGAAAGCTGATGGTATGCAGCGAACACACTTGTCCAGCTGTGTTTGTGAAACACGAAGATATCAATTTGATCTAAGTATTGTTCCCATCTTGGCTGTCCATGCTTTGTGCACCCATATTTAAATTGCTACAACACTTTATACCTTCTGTTTCTGCTGCTGCTCCATGTCAATATTGTCTGTTTACGCTGCACAGAACATACAGGCTTTATTTGCACAACAGGGCCTCAAACTTGGCTGGGTCTTTTGGTGGAGAGAGTTCCTCCTGCAGGTAAGGCTTGAATTTTAGCATTATTCTGGACCCAGGCTGAAAGGTGCACACACTCATTCAGGCTAGGATTCAAAGGCAACAAATAGCAAGGTGATAGATACATACCTTTTGATAGATACATGCCTTTTGATACGTAAGCAAAGAATAAGCAGGCTGTAACCACACCGGCATACAGAGCCTGGAACAGACTCTGAAATTGACAGGCACTGATGTCTGTGGGCTGAAAAAGGAAACAGCAACAACAGAAAATGTAGAACAAAGAACAGCTATACTTCAGAAAGTTTCCCATTGAAAACAACAAAATCTCAGCTGCTGGCAGAACACAACATTGGCTGAAATTTTCAAAGAGCAGAAGGACGATTTCAGAGTGCTCTGCATGCCCAGTCAGGGCCAGGTTTTCAATTTAACTGAGCTCCCATTGAGGCAGCTAAACAAGAGCCAGATTTCTAAAATCACTCAGTATCCAGCTGTTTCCATTGCAATAATTCTGGCCCAGTTTTTAAACAGAGCTCAGTGCCACCCAACAGGCTGCATCAAAAGCTTGCTCTAAGTAACTTCACACCAGGGATCATTGCTTCACTGTCTCAGACTACCTCCATTTCTGTCTTCTTGCTCCCTTTGTGAGCCCTGGTGTGATCTGCGTAATATGAACTATTAAATAACTGTTCTGGGTATATGTAGAGAGTGAACATTATGAGATGCACCACATAGACTCTGGCACAGTTAGCTTCACAGCTCTGCCAGTTTACCATGTGCTTTTGAGCTACAAGAGCCAGCATTATGCTTTGACCTGTCAATCATACTGACTTTTGTCGACTTATGTTGTCTTCCAAATGTCTGAGTTTGGAGGTCTCAACCTATTTTCACACGCAGATTAAGCCAAGAGATTTTCC
This sequence comes from Pezoporus wallicus, assembly GCF_028554395.1. Classification (NCBI taxonomy): domain Eukaryota; kingdom Metazoa; phylum Chordata; class Aves; order Psittaciformes; family Psittacidae; genus Pezoporus; species Pezoporus wallicus. The sequence goes on from NW_026637546.1 coordinate 798,187, forward strand.
TGAAGCCTGGCAGGAAAGCTGAGAAGACAGCAGATACCATGAATCAGGGAAGGCTGTGTGTCAGGTGATGTAAAACATTATCTCTGTATCAACACATCCATGCAACTACACTCTTCCTTCATCAGCATGTCAGTGTGAAGCTTTTCAAGGGCTGGAGAAGCCTGCCTGAGAATCCTATGCCATGCACAGCTCCCGTAGTTTCTCTCCAACTTTCTGAGAGCTTGTAGGAAGAGTCTGATAGACAGCCAGTATAGATGGGAAGGGTAATATCTTCTGCCCTAATGTCTTTTGTCTTGCACTGTTTTCATTTAAGTGCAGAGATCCAGTCACTATAGGGGATAAAGTGCAGAAATTCAGTATAGGGGATAAAATGCAGAAATTCGCAGAAGTAAGGTGGTCTACCAGAAGAAAAGAAGCAGAGCTGTTCCTTTTTGTTCAGCTTGGGTTTTGTTGTTTTGATTTTTCTTGGTTTTGGTTTTTGTTTTTTTGGGGGGTTTGGGTTTTGGGGGGGTCGTGATTTGTTTTGTGAGTTTTATTTGGTTTTGGTTTGGTTTTTGGTTTTTTTTTTTTTGAGAAGCACACGTTTATATTTTAGTTTAAGATCCAGGAGACACACAGGGAAGGGTAGAAAAGAGAGCTGATCAAAGAGGCAGCCCACCACACAGACAGCCCCAGGCTGCATGCACTGGTGCATGGTTACCTGAAGACACTTTTCTGCTTTCAAAACCAATTTAAAATGTCTCTTGCTCAAATGAAACTCCCTGAAATAAGAGAGGGCTTGAAATGCAGGTGAATTTCAGTCTCTTTAAAAAAATGGATGCTGTTGTTCATTTCCCTATTGGTGAGGAATATATCTCCCCATTTGAAGCTTCCTCCTCTGTCACTCCTTCCTCTCATCTCCTCAAGCTCCCTTGCTGTGTGACACGCAGCCGTTCGGTGAGAATTGAGAGATACTGGCAGTCTGGGAGCTGTTGCTCCTGCTTATGCATGCGAAGAACATAATTGCTGAGTGCATCATCTGTTGTAATTTACACATCCACACACAGCATAGATCAGGGCAGTCTTCACATATATATTTTTCTTCTCTGCTTTTCTGGACAGAAGAGTATTAGGTCTCTGGACCTCACTGTGCTAGGTGCTGCACAGATGCCCTAAAAGGGGATTGCTGCCCCAAATAGCTCAATACAGCTGCAGAGAACCAGGACAGCAGACAGTATTTCTTTAACTCTGCCACTTTGCACACAGGCAGTGCAACTGTTTGAAACAACTAGACTAATGTAATTTACTGAGGCCTGCAGCAGGTATGAGAAATTATCAATGCCAAAGCCAGCGTCACAAAACCGCTCTGCAGTCACAGACCCACCAGAGAAAGAGCTGTGTGCTGCTCTCAAACTTTATCTAAGCAGGAGGCAACCAAGGAGCAGACAGTGAACACTGGTCTGCAAGATAAAAATAACAACTCTGTAATACTAAGAGGACAAAAGTACTCAAAAGAAAATGAAGAGAGGATGTGAGAGGGATTTCCAATTGGCTCCTCTGTCAATTGTTTTGATTCTCACAGCAATATGACTTACGTTCTTCTGCAGTGCAAGACAAACCAAGGTGCTCTTCTCCTTTAAAACCTTCAGATGTAGGTAACACAGAACCCCTGCCTGGAAGTGGAGGCTGCAGAGCCATATCGGAGATCTCAGAAAGCAGCATGGTTCTTCATGATGACAGTGAAGGAGCATTATCATTCCCTCCCACTCCCTTAAGTAAATCTGCATCCCCCAGTGCACCTTGGATTCCTTCACCAAGCTGCACCTCTTGCACATGGTACCCCAGTTACCCTTTAGGACCTTCAACAATAGACCTTCAATGTCTTAAGATTCTTTTGTGTCTGTGGTGGACCCAACAGATGTTTATGTTAGAATCCTTTACTCATCAGCCTCTGACCATGTTGTCTCAGAGGATGACACAGAGCCTCATCTCCTTCCCTGGTGCCTGAAGTGCTACATCTCCATTTAAGCAGGGATTCATAAGAGAAAATTTCCCCTGAGACGGTGCTCTTTAAAACAATACTGCACCTTGTGCAAACACAAGGAGGGCCTGCTGAGCATCCACTGCCACTGGCATGCCAGTTCCCTCCCAGCCTGGCTCTTCTGTTCCACAAAGCAGAAGGCTGAGCTCTCAGGCACTACCTTGTGTACAGCACCACCAGGAGCTGGGGGCTTTCATCAAGCACTGAGCATTTTCCACACGTGTGCTCTCAGGTGATGCTTTGCATGTCCATGCAAAGCGCTTCATTTGCTCCAGCTGTGCCGTGGGCACACGGCCCCCAAACAGAGCCACAGCCACTGGATGGCATTTGAAGGACACCAGATCTACGGGTGGCAGGCAGCTAGCCACCAGAGGAGCCAGCCCTGCCTGTAGGACCCACTGCCCAAGCTATGGTGTGCATCAAGAAGTCTTATCCCAGCCTTTCACATTCTGTCCTTCTGCAGTTCTCTTTGTGCATTCTGGTTTGCAGCAGATGTGGCACAGGTTGTTCCTATGGCTTATCTGTGTCAGCTGCTAACAATGGGCAGTAGCTGAGGTGGAGCAGCTCTGCTGAATAGACCTCTGAATAACAACACCTCTTTTGATCACACCCTTCACAGTAGCTATGGATATAAATAATAGATACCTTTGTTCATCAGTTTTAATTGGCTGCCTATGGACCCCCTCATCTATTTTTTTGACATAAGTCAGAAGTCCATGATTTTTCCATCTACTCTCTCTCATTGGAGACATCTGTTGTTCTAAAAAGGCAATCTGAGATGAGGCATACACCTACATTCTCCATACTGACCTAATTCAAGTCCATTTCAGAAGATGGGTGAATTGAGCATGGCCTCCTGTATTCTAGATTGAGGCCATGGCCAGCAAAACACAAAATACTTTCAGGGACTACACCACCATGTAACTGTCTGCTATCTAAAGAATGTCTATGTCTGACACAAACAGTGTGAATCCTTTCAGTCAGGTTTAAACAGCTCCTCTGGTGGTCCTCTTTTCTTCCTCTTTTCTTTTTAATGAGACCAGTGTTACAGAAGTAGCAAAAGAAGTACAATGCACTTGCACAGTGGATTTCTGTGCAGATGATCGCGGATCTCCTTATAGGAGAAGTTTGCATTAAGGAGTTCCAGGTTTGTACAGCTGGCAGCTGCTCTGTGTTGGAGAAGAGGAAAAGGCAGGACGAGAGTGAGCTTCCACATGTTGTGGGCCAAGAAATACCAGAATGAGAATGCCTGAGTTGGTACTTGCCTGTTGTCAGGCTTTTTTTGGAGTCTGATAATGACCAAGTGTCTCCTCAGTTATCTCCAGATCGAATTGCCTGGCAAAACTTCAGATTCTCAGGAGTCTTGCAGGGCTGGTGCCAGGAAACCTAATGCTTTCCATAGACCTGAGAGACAGAGCACCAAGCCAGCATACAGTATGACAGGCCAGAATTCACGAAAGCAAAAGGGAAACAGCATATCTACCCCTCACACCTCCTCAAGTTGGCTCAGTTGGACATGTGGTGGGTATTGGGAGCTCTATAGGCACAAATTCAGGGGATCAACCCCTACGTCTGGTGTGGCAGAACACCTCCATGCCTCATCACTGTGTGGCAGGATGTGGTGGTGTGGGAGTGGTAGGCTGGCTTTAGTTCGGGACACACATATCTTTGGTAGTGTGAGCACTTTGGGGGTAATGCTGCTGGACACATGATGTAGTAATGGTGCACTTGTGCTTCTCGCTGTGGTTGCTGCACCACCTTTTATCTGTTGTGAGCTCGGTTTGAACACATCAAGTTTTACCATCAAGAGAGGCACTTTTATAGAAATTAACTCCTCAAGTCTCGACAGCAGCTCAGGAGCCAGTACTGGGATTATTTTTATGTCAGAGGTAGGTTCAAAAGATATCTCCTGTGACACAGTACCAAATCTGTGGATAGAGCTTGGGAACCTCGAGTCTAGCATCCAGCTTTTTATGTAACAAATCAGCTTTTACAAGCATTGAGCTACCTGTCTCCACTCTCTTGGATTAAGACCTGGCAAACCACAAACTGAGCTAATTGGTATATTTTTCCCTTAAAAAGAGATTAAAATCCCACTTGTAGTGGGAAGAGTGAGTGATATATTCTGCCTGGAGGAAAACAATTAATCTCTCCAGCAGGCAAACTCAGATCCCGAGGGCTCTGAAAGCAATTCAGGTTGACACTTTCTTGTTTCAGACAGCTGGGGATTTGAGAGGGCTAATTTGAGGCTGAAGCAGTGGGGAAAATTCTCTTGCTGCTTTCTCTTTCTCTTCTCTTGCATACTGTCAGAAAACAGCTGCTGAATAGGCTTCCTCAAAGTCATTATGGCAAATGCAGATTACATATCACATGCAACAGACAATTCCTGCAAATCTTGACAGGTCCGTCCTGGGAACATTGCTGATTAATCAGCTATTCATTATATAGCTTACATACAAGCTTCTTCCTCCCCTCTCCAGCATGAGGTGCTAGTTGGACTGAATTAAATAAATAAATATTTTATTTCCTAGAGTGAACAGAGGACACTTTACAGTTATACAGTTATGCAGTTATACAGTTACCACTCCCTACCGTTGCTGGTTTAAGGGTAGTTATGTTGCTATAGGCCTCTGTGGTGACAGGCAGGCTGGAGAATAGACTTGTGATACCATAATCCTGCATATCACAAGAACTTGGTATTTCCCTTGGACTGTTATGAAAATTCTAGACTGGAAAGCACCTTTGGAAGTCATCTGGTGCTGACCCTGCTCAAAGCAGGGCTATTGCAAAGATACTTGAGCCTGAAAGAAAAACTTGGCTAAGGCAGCTGTTCATACACATGGAATCTCAGCCACCAAAACCAGATGTGAGCTTCAGAAATCACAGAATCATAGAATGGTTTGGGTTGGAAGGGACCTTAAAGATCATCTGGTTCCAACAGCCTGCCACAGGCAGGGACACCTTCCACTAAACTAGGTTGCTCAAAATCCCATCCAAGCTGGCCTTGAACACTGAAAAGGATGGAGCATTTGCCACTTCTCTGGGCAACCTGTGCCAGTGTCTCAACTCCCTTGCAGTAAAGAATTTCTTCCTAACATCAGGTTTCATCAGTCACTTTACTAGTAGTTGAGGGTGCACAGGTAGTAGATTTCAAGGTGAGTAGAAATCAGGTGTGGGAACCTTTGTGCAATCTTCTTGGCTTCTGGCATATGAGTATTATCCTTGTAATGTGATGGGGACTCATGGCTGCTATACCCTGGCGAAGTCAGCATGAAAAGATTAATCTTGAAACATCACAGAGTGATGGGACAGAAATAACCTTTCGGTGTAGCTGCAAAATAATCATGTATTTAAAGGTGTATTTTCTGTCCTACATCTGTACAAGCGTGGGAAATGCTGGGATACAGAACCTTGAAACAAAACCAGTGTAAGATTAGGTTCTGCAAGAATAGACTTTGTACATCAAATTTTGGTGTTCTGCAGAAATGAAATAAGTTATCGCTATTGAAGTGGAGCTATGGGAAAGGGAAGCTACTGAATATATAGAAATTAAAATCTTTACATAGGATTCTATCAGGATCAGGTCAGAAAGAAGAAGCTGAAGGTGAGCACTGCTTAGACAATAAACACAAAATGAGTGTGTTGTATGCTGACTTCTGAATAAATAAATATAAGCTTGAATAATTTCTTGGGTTACTCAAAGTGCCTTTCTGACCTGTGCTTACAGAGAAGGCTATTGTCCTTAAGTGTATAAAAGGTGGTTCAGTGATGGGCTTACAGAACAGCATTTGTCAATACTTCTGTGAATATTTGGGCTAATACTGTAACTGGGTGAGATGCATGTGTGTGTGGGCTCCACAATTTTAAAATATCAAGCAAAATTTTTTTTTTTTTTTTTTTTACTCTGTTGACTGCATTTGCTGTTGTAAGATGATAATGGGTTCTGCTACAAAGGCTTGGAGAGTACAAGTGTAATGTGCAGCCCTGAACTTTGCCATCTTTGTGGTACAAACATGCAGGAATATTTGGAGGTGTTTATGTTTGCTGGCAATATACCTTGTTTCCTACAGTTGGATATATTTGCCACTTATAGATTTAAAAACATTTTCTAACCAGCTGTTTCTGTTTTATGTAGGGCTAATGCTGCACCAAAATCCTTAGCTCTCTCCCCAGCTCCCTCATTCAGGCTGCCTGGAAGAAAGGCCTGTGCTCTGCTTTTTGTGCAGCCAAGGGTCTCTCAAGAGACACATGTCGATTGGTGAGGAGGGTGCCCAAGAAGGCACACATGAGCCTTCACACATGAGGGGTAGAACAGCTTGTGACTTTGATAGTCTTCCTTTCAATCCTGTCGCAATCCCACTTATTACACTAGTTTTTGCACTGGGTAAGCAACTTAATGCAGAGACTTTATGACCCTCAAAATGTGAGTTAATTATACAAAATAACATTTTAAGCTGGGTAGTGGGATGGAATCTCAATTACACTTTGGCCACCACATTGTTTCAGTATTGTAACCAGAAGAGTCTTTCTGGGAAGAGTAAATTGCAGACAAATTAGCTTAGTGAGAACAGCATTGTTTTTCTGTGCCTTATCCGTAGAAACAAATAATAGCTCATAACATGAATTGAACAGATTTCTAGTATAGCTGGCTGAGGCAAGTATTTGTGTTCTACTGAACACCTTCTGTTGCACTCTGCAAACACAAGCTGCTAAAATGACCTCAGCACTTCTTTAGCTTTTATTCAAAGTCACCAAGATGTTTACGATTCAGTTTCCTCCCCCATCTCAGCAATAAATAAATACCTACACAGCAAAGGCCTGTAAATCTGCCATTCATGCAACAGAAACAACATGCCAATCCAATAAATGACTCCCTTACATTGTTTTTATTATACAAAGAAGGCTTTTTCTGTACTCCATCCAAGAACACCATCGTGAAGGGATTACTCTGTAATAAACTAGAGAGGTCCAGCAGAGATGGGCAGCAGATCAGAGAAAAAGATAGTGTCTTGTACACTAAAGCAGGGTGAAAAAGAAGACAAGGCTTAATTATCTATGAGCATTTTCTTAAGTGTTGAATTTTCCAATGATTCTGCCACATTCCTACACAGTTTATGCTTTTTTTTCGAAGTGGCCTTTCATAGCTGTATTCATAAATAGTTAGATATATAAGCAGGGCTGTGCATGGTTTTCTATTTTCTTGTTTTCTGTGTAAGAAAACAAGTCATTTGTCTGCACTTTTTGCTGCTGACCCACTAGTAAGGGATAATCAACCCACACATAGTTGAAGCAAACTGTTCGCAGCAAATAATGAACTTACATATGTCTACAAAGCATTTTCAAACTCTTCTGAGCAAAACAATCTGTCAGAATGTAAGCCAGTGCATACAGCATTTGCAAACTGAAGAAGACTGCTTTCACTTGGTAGTTTGCTCATTACTATTGTTTACCAAAGCGTGTGATAAAGCAGAAAGGAAAACAATCTTATTATGCCTTTCTTTAGATGCAGAAGCAGTAATATTGTTCTGATTTACAAATGCAGCAGAAAGATGGGGTTAAAAAATAAACTTGTTCCATTATCGCTACTTTGTGTTTGGGAGATAGGGTAGATGTAATCTAACAGCATTTTTGTTTTCTTATAAAGATAGACAGATTTTCAACATTTCTTTACCCCTTAGGAATAAGATAAAACACTCATAGACAATTAAATAAGAAAAAAATCAGAAAGAAAAGAAGGCCCAGAAATCTGAAAGTACAATCAGATTGGTTCAAGTACTTATGTCCTTAAGGGCTTGATTGTCTTCTGTATCTTCAGGCTCAGCCCGTGTATCCACACATTTTTCTCCTTCAGAAAAAAAAGCCAGGGTCTATTGTGGCACAAAGTCATATACATAGTTCGTTACCTGCCCCAAGGAGAATAAAAGGAGGAGAAAACAACCAGGATGATTTAATTTGTTTGTTAGATTTCTCTGCATAGATGGCTAGATTTAAAAACAAACAAACAAACAACAACAAATGAATAAAAACAACCAAGGCACTTGCTTCAGTAGGTGTGTTTTAAACCTGACACCAGGAAGAAAATAAAAATGGTGGAACTGAGAAATAGAGAGGAGACCAGAGCCTCTTTGATGGGAGGATGCTGAAAGACAAGAGAGGGGGAAGGATGGGCAAAGAAGAGAGATGTGATCTTTGGGACAAGAGGGAATGGTGGCACTCCTGAAAACCAGATGGATAGAATTCAACCCCTTCTGCAGATAAGACAATGTTAAAATGAGCAATCAGCTGAGGAAGCTGAAACCAGGAGATCCCAGAACAGAGCATAATGTTGTAAGCATGAAAAGAGGGAAAGGAAGAGGGCGAAAGTCTTGAAAACAAGGAAAGCCAAAGTGCTGCAAAAAGATAGAATGACGAGGTTAGCACTGCCTCTGCTCTGCTGCATGGCAGCAGTGAGGGCTTGATGTATATGGGCGCACCTGCACAAGGAGAGGAGCATAGCAGCACAGAATGTGACTGCACTGCGCCTTACTGAAAAGCAGTTTCCACAAGAAAGGAAGACGCGCACCAGCGTGGTTTAGCACCAGCTGTGCTTATTATCTTTTTACTGGAGTTTTATCTTGTGTTTCACAAACCTGATTTTGAACAGAATATTGTCCTTTCACTGTATTCCCCTGCAGCTGATGCTCTGTCAGTATCTCCTACCCCACAATACAGACCATATTGTAACGATGCTGCAGTGCACTAAGTGTCAGAGACAGCGGCAAGAACTTCACTTTGATAACTGTGCTGTCGCTACAACAGTGGGAATAAAAGCCCTTCAAAAACAGATGGTCTGGCTGCTCCTTATTAAGGTGTTTAGTACTTTTGTCAAGAAACAGTGCAAAATCACGAAGTAACCCATTGGACAAAGCACAAGCCCTGAGGAACAATGAGAAGCCAGGGGTGACTGCTTTTTCCCAGCTTCAAAGTACCCTATTGATTGCAGCATTGCAATAATAGCACTTTGCGGGCAGCTGTGTTCCTCCATAACACCCTGTATGTGAACAAAGAAAATTAAGGGACACAGAGCTGGTGTCTAGCTTCCCCTCCAGCAGGACCCAGCGGCAAAGACAGGCTGTGCTGCCCCAGGCAGGAATAAGAATAATCTCCATTTTTCTCATTGCAGGCTGAAAGGTCAATTTTAAAAATTCTTTAAAAAAGAAGAAAAAATGGCAGCTTTTAAGAAGCCAGCATCCCAGCTGTTTGAAAATATCCTAGCAAAGACAAGGTAACAGCTTGCTCCTGTTTCTTTAGTCTCTTCCTATTATAAACTCCAGTAACCTGCTATGACATAGGACTTAGAAAACTATTTCTGCAGGCCTGATTTAAGAGCTATCTGTGGAAAGATTATCTAAGATATCTATCTCAGGTACTTAGAAAACCTTAAGACATCTTTATGGCAGATAGCTGGAGCAACCTGACACACTGGGAATACAATTCAATTACACATCTATTGCAGAAGTGGAGAAAAAAAACATGACAAACTGTGCAAGATTTTATATTGCTTTAACTGAGGAAAACCAGGGAGTCCAGTAGCCCTGCCAATGTGCTAGCCTTAAGGAACTGTATTCTGCATACTACATGTCTATTCCCCACAGCCTTGCACCAAGGAGGAGGTCAGGACAGATGGTCCTTCAAGCATGGTGGTGGAGCTGTGTGCAGCAAGGGCAATATTGGAAATGTGGCTTGAAGCAAGAATAACGTGTGATAATTTGCAAAAAATACCATCTTGGTTAACTGCCCTTGCCGAATAGCCAACCCACCCTAAAATAGGAGAGGCTGGGTAAGGCTAGCACAGAACAAGCATGGATATGCCCTGTGAGGCTACATTGGCAGGTCAGGCTTTGGGAGCACAGCACTGCAGGCAGAGGAGCAACAGCAACCCAAGTCAGGTGGGCAGCCTGGGTCACGTCAGGTGAGTTCTGTGGAGACCCTGGTGCTCTTTCTGAAGCCATTAGGTAGCACCCACAAATGTACTTCTTCAGGAAATGCATAAGAGCAGCCGTGTGTGTTCCCCAAGGACCTTGAGAAGAAGACATAAATTCTGGTGCCAGTGCCATTTGCCAGCTGCCTGTCCCAGACCAAGGTAGGCAAGAATTTTTCAGGTGATCCTCAAAATGTTTTATTGAAACATCAGTAAAATCCTACTGGCCTAATACCCCTTGTTTACTTTACCTTTCCTCAGGCAGATTCCCTAAGAGTAAACAAAAAGGACATCAGTATTTAACTCAGGGAATTCACTTTCTCACCTAACAACAAGAGTTTATTTCTGCTCTAATAATTTGAAAAAAAAATTGTAAACCACATCCACAGAAACTGTTTCCTATGCAACCCTCCATTCTTGGACACAGTATGCCTGTTACATTTCCACTGATCCATTGTTCGCCTTCAGGAAACAAAACAGCACTCAGTACCTCTGCTGAAGTTTGCTCTGTTTGTATCATCCTTCATAAACAGGGAGGAATTCTTGATGCATAGATCTTCCTGTCTTTAATTTTGCATGTCACATAATTCCTAGTGTTTAGAAAAGCTGCATTTAGCCAGCATTTATCCTCACTGTTGTGGCAGTTTCAGTCTCAGTGACTTGCTTGTTCAAGACAGGACACTGAATTTTCTTTCTGAGCAATACCCACAGCGTCTGTATGGTAACAGAGCAGAACAGCTTAAGGCATAAACTCTCCCACTGAGCAACATTCAGCTTTCTGAAGAGGACAGGCCTACGCACCAAGTTCTGCTTGAATCCCTGCACTGATCATAAGCCCTGTGAACAGACTCCGGCTCTTTTCCAGGGCTCTGCAATAACAAGCAAAGCTCAGGAGTACAGCAGTCACCCATTTGCCCATCAGTCACACAGCCTGCTGTTCCCAAGCGTGTCTTTCCCTCTACCTTGACCTCACCTCGTATTTGCATGTTCCCGATATGACACAGCAGGAGAGGAAATCCTTATCAGACCTGCCTTCAACAGTGGGCTGTGCTTCCAATACCAACCAGTGCACCAGTCCTACCAGTGTATGGAACTGGAGTCAGCTGCAGCTTGCAGGAGCAGGGCTGAGCCCTGGTGAATTTTAGATCAGCTGCAGGATTGCAGGCAGTCCTGCCTGCTGAAAAATACAACCCTCCCCTCAGGCCAGAATAGGAAGCCTTCACCTCACCTTAGCTAACCTTGACAACCGCTCACAGCCATGTATTCTCATATAAATTCCTGCTGGAGACAAGCTGTTTACTTCAGTTCCTGGACCAAAATGAATCAGATAGAGCCATAGTTGAAATGAATTTTTTAAAAAAATTAAAAATCCTTTTTAATTTCATTTCTGCAAGCAGCAGAAACTTCTGCATTAGCTGAAGGACATCACAGTAAGCAAAGAACAGATGCTGGAAATAATCCCTCTTTTTTTTAGATACACTAACTCAAAGCAGTATCCCCTAGCATTTGTGTTTTATGTCGTGCTGTGAGTATGGTCTTTACTTCTCATATGCCAGTAGTTAAAGTGCTTTTAATGAGGTCTTGGACCACACATTCAAGAGTTGATGATTAAAGATGTCTGCAAACCTGCTCAAGACAAAACAAAACAATCTCTTTAGGGAAGAGAAAGTCTTACCAGCATGCAGGTGCCACATACAAACAAAATTCTGCTCTCAAGAAAACACAATGATCATCATTGCAGACTTACATTCTTAAATAGACAATGAGACTTGGTCAGAACATGTGAGTTTAACGGAAAAGAAGTGAGGCAGATGCATCAGAGCTCCACTGTTTGCTTCATGCCATGAGACAATTCTCCCTTCATTCTCATTTTGCTCTTTTTCCCAGATCAAGGTCACAACTCCAGTTTTAGTTGCTACTGAAATCTTTCCTCCGTGAAGAACTCCAGGAAAAGGGTCATGCTTGAAAAATGACCATTGCATTTCTTGTGAATTGAAGCAGGTGGGGAATGTTTTGAGAAAGGACATCCCATGGATAAAATGAAGAAAGTGGTCCTTCCCCAAGTTTCTTCACTGCTGTCAAGCCTTACATCTTTTCCGTGATCAAACTTGTGCACACCACAATATCTAGTCTCCCCACCTCCCATGACTTCTTCCATCTGCGCAATCGTGTTGGGGGTGTTGGGGTCACTACTCTAAAATCTGCAGCGGCCCCAATCTTTCCCTTGTATATTAATTTGCCACACCAACAGTTTTCCACCCCATTAATCCATTGGCAGTGGGAGTCTTTATGAGGGGGAGTATTTGAACACCTGCCCTAAAATAGCCATTTCTGAATCTAGAGAGAGAAAAGTCACTAACTGGTAATTCCTTCCCTCTATTAACCAGTGATGGGAGCATCTCATGCTATGCCCCAGCACACATTTCCCGAAATACCATCTTGCATCTAACATGGTGAGTGTCTAAATCAAACTGAGCAGACCTTGGGAAAAACCTCTGCCATGGGAGTCTACCCTCAAGACTGAGGTACACAAGTTCCTGCAGTGTGGATATCCCTGCAGCTATTGACCACTGCTTCAGCCTCCTCTGGGAGAGCCAGTCCACTACTGTACAAGTTACAGAAGTATCAGTCAAGGAGACTGACATCCCCTACCTGCAGATCTTAGAAGTAATGACCACTCAGCTTCTTTTGGACAGAGTCCTATTGTAAGTGTTGAGGTTATTTTATTCACAATGGCAGACACAGAAAGGCCATGCTCCTGAAGTCATAAAGAGTCTTAAATACTTACACAAAAAATGGGACAGGGAAAAAGATAAATCTGTTGTTTCCACCTGGAAGAAACAGGCCACCTCCTGGGCAGGTCACCTGGACATGATCTGGTACACTATCTGTGTAGATTTATTAGGATCTTGTGCTTGTATTGTCTTCTTCAGTTTAATGTGAGCTGATCTAAGTCACAATCGCATCACAAATTCCTTCATATGACTTATTACTAGGAAATTTTGACATTTCATTTCTTCTTCCTCTATCTAAAATTCCGTGACATGTCGGAAGACTTCAGCAATTTGCCCTCACATTTGATCCCTTGAATATTTTCCAGAGACTGTACCTCTGAGGAATATTATCACAGCACCAAACCCACATGCCAGCCAGATTCCTCACTGTGTTGTGGAGGGGAAGAGCAGGGCTGTGCATGTCTCTGGCAGCTGATTGCTGTCTGCCCTGCCTCCCTTGTGCCTCCCTGCGGACATGGGTGTACCTCACCACTGGTGGAGCCCTCAGGCTAGTTCTGGAGCTCCTCCACATGCAGAAGAGTTACAGCACTGAATTCCAGCCTTTTATTTACAAGCTTTCCATTAAATATGACACAGACATAAAACTTGTTTTAAAGCCTTATTGAGCACATGTGCTTGTTGTGTGTCCTTTCCTGGCTGAGGGAATGTACATGAAGAAACATCCCATCATCTCCTCCTTATGAGGATACAATCAGTGACTAACGTGCATAGAAATTTCTGGAACTGAAAAAAAATAACAAACACTGTAAAAAATTACAAAGCAAACTCATGTGAAAACAAATTATTTTTTCTTCATCCACTAGTTTGATTTTAAATTTAACCATATAGATTTTTTTTAGTGCTATAGGCTGAAAATCCAGGTAGCACTGACTAAGAGAATATTAACTATTTTGTGTGTCATGTTTGAATTAAAGACTGAGACATTTTTGTTCTCAAAGAAGTGTTCAATATGGAAATATGCTTTCTGGGAATGCAAATAGACCACACAATGTATTTGACAATGATAAACAAATGAAGATTTGGACTGGTGTAATTAAGAACAGAAGAGACAAACTTGTGTGTGGAACCAATTTACAGTCAAATTCATATGCCTTAAAACCCCAGATTAGATTGCATGTTGCTGGATTGTCAAACTGATGTTTCAGTGCTTGGATTACCAGGTCTGCAGAATGCTATAAATTAGTTGGTAACTGTGGAGTCAACCTTTCATGGTGGAATTGGTTTAAACTTTAGTGGTGTCAATGGGAGGGAAGGATGGGATGGGGCGAGTAGTGGCTTATAGCAAGAACCAGAAGCAAGTCTTCCCAAATACAAACATACAGAACTGCAAGCCATATAACTACTGAAGAAGAAGGTAAGGTCTACCTTCATGGCAGTGTGGCTTTTCCAAACAGTGCACCAATAGGTAAAGAATATTCTTTACTTCTAAGAATTTGCACTTGCTACGTGGAAGCAAAGAAAAAAGACTATTTGGGACACATGTAAGATGTTAAGAAAGGTCATGTAGGATATGGGAGTCATCATAAACTTCTGAGCAAAGCCAACTCTGCTATTGTTAATGTCAAGAGGTCAATCATTAAAATCAGAGCTATATCCCAAACAAGATTTTCTTCAAGTCAAAAAGCTTACTAAATCTCATCACAGAAACAGACTAGTTCAGTTCTTTACTCCTCGCTTGCCTCAATCAGCCAAATCGTATTAAAAAAAAATAATAATTAGGAAGCAGAGAAAGATATGAAAGAATCTGAATGTGACTTGAGGAATTTTCTGTCTTCCTTATAATTAATTAATTCTTAAAACATGTAACAACCAGCAGATGTCTCTGCAGCCAACTGATCAGTGATGCACACATGAGGAAAAGCAGGGAGGGAGAATTTAATGAATGGGCATTTCTCTTAAAGATTTACTTTCAGAAATGTCAAACCTACACAGAAAATGCTGGAAGAGCAGTCAGGGACTGACAGCATTATAGCAGCACTCCCTAGGAAGGAAAGAGCCTCTTACTTGATTTTACAAATAGTAACATGAATGCCTAAGAACTCTCTGCTATAAGATTGGTTAATCAAGAATAGTAAGTTTCTAGACATTAAGTCTTTGCCCATATTTTTGAGCTATTTTTGTTATCAAAAAGGGCAAGCTTGCCTCTGCCATCCTGAGACCTGACGTGTGCCTGTGGGATGAGTTCCCACAGGTGGGAACAACTGTTACAAGCATCCCCCTGCTCTGCTGCAAAGACATGCAGCTTCAGGCTTTCCTTTGTTAATGTATACACAGAACCATGTGAAAAAATAGTACTTACTGTAGCAAAACAAGACACTCTGTTGTACATCAATTTCCCTCTGTGGGGTTGGGCTGAGCTGGAAAATGAGCCAGATGATAGTTCCGAGTCACACTACTCAATGCGCTGTGGTAAGGCACTTAAATGTTATGACTGTGAGAGCAATAGAAGGAGCTATCTGATACAAAGCACATGTTTTCTACCACTGTGAACTGATTTGTAAGCCCCGTGAGTTGCTGACTTGCAGCCTGGGATCTCCTGGCAGTGTCATTTTTATTGAACCATGCTGATATTCCAGACTGCCTTGCAGGTAGATTTGGGTGATGTTTGTGCCTTGTACAGAAGCAATCCCTCTTGCCGCAGGGTTATGCCTGGATGGTTGGCTTTTGACATGGGGCAAGTGAGGAAACACCTCAGGGAGTACAGCAAGAAGACAGAAACAGCTTGAAGCCATTTTTACCCTTCCTGAGTCCTGGGTGGCCCAAGAACAAGTTACAGTTGCCTTCAATTCAGTCTGCTTATGGACTGCAGTAAAAGCAGCACCTCTTCCCTCCTCTCACAGGTGACATGAAATGAGCCTTGGAAATGTAGAGAGGCTGTTGGGTATGAGTACAGGCATTGAATCTCTCCCATGCCATGTCAGTGCTGTGAGTGGTGGGGAGCACAGATCGAGGTTGTGTGCTAAGGAAAGAACCCCTTACTCTGCCTGCTGTATTCCCTGAACTGTCAGGCCATTTGCAAGTTACAGCCCTTGCTTTAGCAACTGAGTCTCTGGCAGTAACACCTACATGCATATTTGTTCCACTTTATGGAAGGAAAATGCTAGTATGTAAATCACAGCTCCTGATTCAATTTTTGGAATATAACATATGTGTAAGACCACAGTTTATCAACCATCCTCTCCTGATTTTCTAATATTTAAAATTCAAGAATCCCATTTCATTCAGGTAATGCAACAGGAAAATCCTACTGGCCTTCTGGTTCTTGGCTGAAGATGCATAACAAATGTGATCCTTCTCCTTCCTCTTTCAAATGAGGTGGTGGGTCATCCAATTTGCAGGGGGAAGAAGGCCAGGTGATAGACACTGTTATTATATGATGTATGTTTGTATAAAAGCTTTTTATTTTCCCCTTTCTTTAATTTCCACCAACTGCATTTTATTCCCTCCCTTTGTTTTAACTAAGTAGCAAATTTTCTGTATGTTTTACCACTGTTTTATGAAAAGTCTGCAGTTCATACCTGTGATGCCTGATACATGATGCTGCCACAGGAAAAGTAGCTAGTGTTGTTACAGACCTTCATCTTAATTATGAAAATTTTTAATTTAAATGTAAGACTGAGCATACAAAATACAGTACTAGGCCATCTGTTAGTTTTCCATCTGGGCTCATTTGCAAAATATTTTCTGTTTCCCCCCTAAACACTATTTATAATCTTCCTTGGAAAACAAATATGACTAATCTATGGCACACTAAAGATAGCTATTTGCATGCAGCTTTTAATAGAAGCGGCTATATGGTTCAAAGTAGTAACAAAATATACTTATCTTGTTTTGCATGCAGGTGTAAAAGCTCACATGACTTCAAAATACATACCAAAAAAAAAAATCTTCCTATTGTACTGTTTTTAACTAGCAAAAAGTGAAAATCCTCAAAATGTCTGATTTCAAGGGAAATTTACAGATGAGGATGAGCAATTAGCATTTTGAAGTCTCTGACCAGAGTTTTTGCAATGATTCTGAAGCAGCTTGTATTTCTGGCTTGCTCAGTCTGAAATGTTCCCAGAGGCCTACTTTATGAAGATGAGAACTCAGGTCATTATAAAGTTTCTTAAGCTGAGTATCTCAAAATTTGTGTAAGCACTAGGCATTTGGTCCAAATCCGTATTCCCCAGACCAGTAAAAGTATGGATAACGGATCTGGCTGTACTTCGAAGCAGCATGCATGGAAGATGCATGCATGGGCCTGATCTCATGCCATGCTCCAAGACCTTATATGGGGCACTACCAGTGTAATTCAGATGATGGGCAATGTGCTGCTGTTACGTCCTATTTTTCTTTCTCCACTCAGCACTGCAGACAGGTGAAGGCCTTATTCCTTGCTGGCTACTCCTTAATTACTCCTTTACACCTTTGAGCCAGGTATCATGCAGTACCTTCTTAGGTTGTCCTAATACATCACCTTTGGCCAAACTCGATAGTTTACAGAGTAGAAAGCAAGGAGGAACTTACTTCAAGGGCATAATGATTTGAAGGGCAGCCATTCAGTAATACCTTACTCTCCTCTTTGTCTCTTCACTTTTCAGTGGATTGAAAAATGCTTTCAGACTCGCTTGGTTATAATTCTTCACTGAAAGGCAAAGGCTGGTTTCTCCTCACTAACCTGCACGCAAAGTTCTAAACAAGTTCCTTGCACCATCATGCGGAGTCTTTTGGCAGGGGGGACTAAAATTAGAATAACTGTTTTCTAGAAAATGCATTTTAATAGTCTGGAATAACTTGCCAAGCTCCCTCACAATGCTCTTTGTCCTGGTTTCAGCTGGGATAGAGTTCATTTTCTTCCTAGTAGCTGGTGCAGTGCTGTGTTTTGGCTTTAGTCTGAGAACAATGTTGAGAACACACCAATATTTTAGTTGTTGCTAAGTAATGCTTACCCTGATCAAGGGCTCTTCAGTCTCTCATGCTCTGCCTGTGAGGAGGGGCACAAGAAGCCAAGAGGAAGCTAGTTAGGACACCTGACCCAGACTAGCCAAAGGGGTATTCCACACTACGGCATGCCATGCCCAGTATATAAACTGGGGGGAGTCACCCAGAAGGCCCAGATAGCTGCTTGGGTTGGGGTGGGTATCCGTCAGTGGGTGGCAAACCATTGTGTTGTGATGCACAATACAGGAAGCAATGGGCTGCTGTATGATACTTAGTTGCCAGCTGTGTTTAAACCATGACGCTCCTTCGGGCAGCTGCATCACATCTCATCCCTCTTGCCTGTCTGGGTTCCTGCAATCCATCTGATATGTTTTGATTTCTCCGCAACAAAGACTGTCTGGTTTTCTTTTCTCTCACATTTTCAGTAACATCTGGCATACCAGCACTGTTGCAAGCTGAAGTTTCTAGCTGCCATTACAATACAACCCTCTTCTCTACCCCAAATCTGACAAAAGTGTGGTCTCTGGCTATTGATTGTGAAATGGACCACACTTGGAAAGGTGAAACATCCTATATGCGTAATCCTTAATATACCACCTGCAAGACCTGAATACTCTATACAGCTAGCCAGTTTTTATTTTATGCTAATAGCAACAAAATGACACCCCAAAATACCACCTTTTTAATTTCTCTCTGTCAAAGATGAAAAAGCTGCCTTATAGTGTTGTATACATTTACAATGAAACAGAAAATCAGAACAGATGTAGGAGATGCAAGAGAGAGATAACATACTGAGTTCAAATGACTACAAACATTAGTAGCTATTTACTAACAATGTAATTAACTTTCTCCACCACCACCACCTCAATTTCAGTTCTTTCAGTACCATATGGCAACTGTAGTGTGCATTTTGAAAACACTCCCCCTGCAAATGTTTGCTTACTTAGGGCTAGAGGTGGCTCAGGAGCTGAGGAACACTGTGTGGCACAAGGTAGGCAAAGATGTCTTGCTCCACAGGTAAGGCTGAGCGATGTGACACTGAAACGGACCTCAGTCAGACTCTGCGCTATGTGGTGTCTCTCTTCAAAGCCTTTCAGAGCCCCTTCTCTACAGGGAGGCTTTGGTTCTTGTTGGCTGCTGTGCTGCTGCTGATTGCCCTGCTGTTTGCTCAGTCACCCTTTTCTGCTTGTGTGACAGCTGCAGTCACTCTCACCACTTCACACTGGGACCACTGAAAGGCATCACCTTGCTGCACTTTGTCTGAACCAGCTGTGGAGGCTGCTTCATGGAAAGACCTGTGTTACTCAGTGGGACTCAGCCAGCACAGAAGTAGGAAATGCACATGTAGTTAATCCTTTTCCTGAAGCCTCTCCTCTTAGTTTCCAAATAGAAAATAGAAAAACATGAAAAAAGACTGTTCAGCAACACATTGGTAGTGGAGCTTACTCTTGATGTGACAAAAGTCCCTCTTCCTGAGCCAGCATCAGCACTTATCCTTCCCTGATAAGTCAATAGAGCTATCAGAAGTCCAGTCACTGTTCTCTGCTGCACGTTTTCTGCATCTGGGATGCAGGCAGGAGAAAAGCACCTCTCTACCTTTTGCACTTGCAAAAGGAATTTTACAGTAGGGAAGAGAAAGGAAGGGGAAGGAGAAGGGGAAATGGATGGAAGGGGAAAGCGAAAGAGGGAAAGGAAAAAGAAAGGGAAGGAGGAAAGGGAAAAGGAAAAGTAAGGAAAGGAGAAAAGGAGGGGGGAAAGGAAGGGTAAGGGAAGGGTAAGAGGAATTAAAAAGGGAAGGGGGAGGGAAAATGAAAAGGAAAGGGAAAGGGAGAGGGAGAGGGAAGAGGAGGGGGAGGGGAAAGAAACCTCTGTTTTCCATTTGTTGTCCTGGAGGGAAGTTTTCCCTGCAAGAAAGTCTAATTTAACACTGTAAATGTGAGCACTCCTGGCTGGGATAGTATGAGGTCAAAGTCACAAATAGCATAACTTACATTTCTCAGTAGGCCAAGACTGGTTGAATGGGTTCAATGGAAGCGATTCTGAACTCTCAACAGAAGTTATATGATTGTATTTCACAGAGATGTAATAAAATTTACATACAACAAACATGCTGGTCAGTCTGCATGTCCATAGGCATGAGATTCAGGGTTTTACATGGCTCGTAAGGCTAAAACTCCCACAGCAGTTACAGTTAAGTAGAAATGACCCAGTGTTTAGAAGTACTAAACACTCAAACATTTTTGTCTGGATTTGCTCTGGACTTTCGAAAATCATGTTACTCTTATTGAGAAACTATAGCATTAGATACCTGCAAATTACTTCTTTGGCAAATGGTATGTTGAGAGGTCTGCCCTCAAGGTTACTGTTATTTTAGCCTCTGTGTTGGTTACTGTCATGAAAATGGTTACTCCTCCTAACAGGATTTTGCAGAATCTATCCTGGAAATTTCTTCATGCTTTAAGTCAACTTTTAAATAAGCCAAAATCCATACTCTTTTATTTAAAGCACTTTAGGAAACAACACCCTGAAAAAAAAATTAAAAGAAATATAAAAAAGTCAGATGGCAGATTCATGGAGTTATTGTTCCTTTGATCTTCCCAAGTTAAAGGAAAATCTTCCATAGCCACATAGAAAAAATAACCCCTCCACTAACAAAATGTCCTGATTTGTTGTTTTCATTATAGTAGCTTTAATTTAATTTCATTTATCATTATGTCTATTTCACATACTTTACTACTCAACACTTTTATTTTCAGTCACTTCTGTTGCTTATAAATGAACATTTGTTAGTGCCAAGTGAATCAGCAGCCAATTATTAACTTTACACAACCTGAAATGCCAGTCTCTCACTTTCTGGGATGTATGCATATTCAGTAATCCCTGGTTAAAGAATTAAAAACTAGCTTTTTTTTTTTTCTCCTTTACACTTTTGCAAAACAGGAGTACTTTGTTGTTTCTGAAGAACATTATGCAGGTGGGGACCACACATTTTAATGCCACTCCATTTGGAATTTGATCTTGAAATAATTTGAATAGTGGTTTAAATAATGACTCTCTGAACCTGCTACAGGTGGTCTGGTGTTATCCAAACTTAGTGGTAAAGAACACATACACTTTATGTTATTTTCCTTTGAAATTAAAGACAGCAGATATTTGACAGAGACTTCTTTAAATACACCACAGTTGCATGCATGTCAGAAAATTTTTGCAGATACGGTGGCCAGCAATGGTCAATACTGTTGAGACAGTTAAGAACCTGTAAGAACAGGCTTGCATATACAGGTTGTTAAGTCTTCATGCCAAAATCAAGACCCAGTCTTTTAAGAGGCTTTCTTATATTCCAGAATATTTCCACATTCATCTCAGCCACTTCATAGTATTCAGTATACGAAATCGATGGCAATTGGTTTGAGAACACTTGTAAACCTGGCAGATGTTTTAGTTGCAGATCTGGCATTTAGGGAGGTGCATGGCTGGGGAGCAAAGCAGAACAATTTTTATCCTTCAGAGTGCAAGGAAGAATTGTGAAGTCTGTCTATATCCATCATCCATTAATTAAAAACTCTCCTACAGTAGTCATTACCACTAAATAGCATCTTCATCATCATGAGGCAGTACTGAAGAAAACACCACATGGCATAATCTAGGACTGCTGTGCAGTTTTCCTTCTCAGGAATCACAAAAGCTATCAGTAATGACAATTTTTCTTTGAGAAATGCAGAGTAAAATTAAGTGACAGCATCCTCTTCACTCTGATCACTTTAGGCATCGTCTCTGCCATTTGATCAGTGTCATGTGTGTAACAGGATATGGGATTAGGTGGGACAATTCATCTCTGGTTCAAAGAGCAAGAAGATAGGTGTTCCCCTCAAGTGTGTATTCGTCCAAGCCTCCTCAAAGATAACTGTGTGTATAGACCCTAGCTCGTAGAAGAACTACCCAGACAAATGAGACTGGTTAAGTATTAGGAGGGCAGAAGCATGTTAGGTGTGTTCATCAGTACCCTAAAAACCAGGACATCCTCTGGGGAGACTGACTGCAATCGAATTCTATTCCCTCTGACACTGTAAATCATTTCCTCTTTTATTACAGCAGACACCCTGAAGTTTCAGCTGATCTCCTTTCTAAACAATCCTCAGAGGATGGGTCCCAAACACATAAACGTGTGAACCATTTTGAGAGAAGAATGAAAACAATCCGAAAACAATCTCAGTGTTGTCAAGACATATCATGATCGGATGGCTTTTTTCCTCAGTATGATCATGCTAGGTGCCCAGTCAGGTTTCCTGCAGTACTTTGCTATACATTCTAGTTTCCTGCCCTGGCTTTTTGTTGAACCACCATTTGCCTCTCACATATGTTTCTGGATGGGCAGTGGGCAGAGCAGAGTGACATGGGGGGTTTAGTGCTGTTTTTCTGAGTGGTTACCTACCGACACAGAGGTTCCATCTCACCACCTCCTTTGTCAGTACAGGAGCTCACTGCTCTGGAAACATCTGTTCCGGGAGAGCTTATGGTAAGAGCTGGAATAGTTTCTTGTCCTTCAGACTGCCTGCAAAGACACATCACAGAGCTGCATGCCCCTGGGCATGAATCTTCTTCACACCTTGGTTATCATTTTCTCTCCAGAACAATTTAGCTACAGACTGTCACCTGTCTTGTTGAGACATTTCATTTAAAAAGCCCCATTCATGTGTTGCTGTCATGAACAATGAAAATGCTGCAGCTGCTGGAAAGCCTCATATACAAGACAGGATAGTGAACCCAAAGTAATCACCACAATCCATCTGAATGAACCATGACAAGTTGCTCCTGGATCTCAGAGCAGACAGTAGGTCACGTTGCCATCAAGGAAACAAAGCTTGCCATGTTCAGCTACTGCCATACCACTTCAGAAGCAGAGAAGGTGATACAGGTTTGTTTTGGAACCTCAAGCTTTTGTGGACAAAGGCAAAAAACTAACCATAGTTTTCTACTAGCATAAGAAAAAAGTCACGTTAACGTGGTTCAGAGGACCCAAAATTCATTGCAGTCCTGCAGAGTTATACCTAGAAAGCTCCATCAATACTGTGGATTTGCAGCTTAATGTCAATGGGGTCAATGCAGTGCTCAGTCAGTCCCCATGTGCTTGATAGCATGCAGAAACAAATGGAGTTTACACTTCCAAGTCAGCAGTATGGTTTTAAGAGATTCTGTGGTTCATTTCCCAGGAGATGGAGAACCAGCACAATACAGCCTGAGTATGATTTTTAAAGAAAGAATGACTCATTTATTTGGGTCATGCTTTATTTGAAAAAGAAGGAGTGCATTCTGTACTGCCCATTCCCAAAAGGGACAAACATGCCCTGTACTCTGTTCTGGTAAGTCTGATGCAGACACAAGTTATTCCTTGAACAGAAGTCCTCACAAGCATTGCACAAGTGTACCTCTCCAGGAACGGCTATACAGCACTCCTGCCTTGTTCCCCAGAAGCTGTGTTTTTCCAAAAACCACTTGATTAGAGAGACAAAACCAGGAAAGCCAGACTTTGCAGTCTGCTGTTTATTCAGTTAGATCGATGTTCAGTACAAACAGCTCCGAGCTCCTTAGGCTATGGTAAGATTTTTTTCTTCACTGGTGGCTAGAGTAAATCCAGTCATCTGCTGAAGCTCCACCTGGAGCTATCCCAGGGTGGGAAAACCAGAGATAGACCACATCTATTCTACTGAACTTGGCCAGTTTGAGGAAGGGATGGGGATTGTTTTCATACAGCTGGGTGTAAAGATAGTGAGTATGTCTCAGATAATGGTGATATAATTGCTACAGAGAGCTACCTTCCACTAAAGAAGGGAGTGACAGTAAGACACCTCCTAGGCTGCCATTCCTGAACCCCCTCATCATCCCAAGCCCTTGGTGTCCTGTGGTTGAGGTAGAAACAGAAAAAAAGTGCAGATATGACTGTGGGAGAAAATACTCTTCCAAATAGCTGTTAACGCTGCTTTCAGCTTTGAAAACTTCTTTGCCAAGACACATCTCTACCTTGAAGAGATCACTGTTCCCAGGCTGACATTAGAGGCCAGAGGGGCAGTTGCACCAAGAGGACTTCAAGCAGCATGACTGATGTTGGCTCTAAACTGGCAGCAGAGAAGACCTGCTCCAGAGCTACTGCTGAGCCACGGGGTGTGCTTAAAGGGTTCAGAGTCAGGCCCTTGCTCACTCAGTGAGGCAAGTATCTGCAGACTCTTGAGAAAAGGGGGAAGGGTTTATCTCAAGAGATTTGCAGCTTAGTCATTGTGGGGTTTCTTTTTAGATGGCGACTGCCCTCACCTGCCTTCTAGTGCAAAACTGCATGACTGACAACCACAGTCAGGCTGGTTCCTGGCTTTTAGGAGCACAAGACAGGGCAGTACATGGCCACAGGAGCATAGCAGAAGAAAGCTGGACCTTGTCTTTATACCTCTCTGCAAAAGATGCAGGACTGAGGTTCCCTCCAGTCACCTCCTGAAGTTGCAGCATTCACCCCACCTCACTTGCTTGACAAGACACTGTGGACAAAGCCAAACAGCAGCACATTTTCCTATCCTATCACTCTCTGGGAGTTTTACCTTACACTACAAGGGTCTGTCCTTTCTTTCCCCTTCACTCCTTCTTTCACAAGATTTTTTTTCATTTTAATCTCTCACAGCTTCCCTTGGCTCTAGTCCTGAAAATTACTCTTCTCCTCATCAGAACCTGAGCCTGTATTTAACAGCTGCTTTACATTAATATGCTTGTATTAAAATATTCTATGTTGCAACATTCTGATTTATCTATAGATCTTTATTTTTGGAAAACATTGCTTTTTACAGCTTTCTAATTTATATAGCCATTTGTTTTTGCTGTCAAAACATTTTTAATTTTAATTACTGTGTATCATGCTTCTGGGTATGAAACTGTCAGATAAATCTCAGTATCTGCATAAACATGTGGGGAACTGCATGTGTTATCACTCAACAATTGCTAGTGGGCAGTTAGCAAACTTGTCTGGGATCTGTGTTCAGCTGCTGCAAAACAGCAGTGATAGGATGAAGTACTGATTAGTTGTCAAACCATATGCAGTTACAGAATCTTAGAATCATAGAATAGTTAGGGTTGGAAAGGACCTTAAGATCATCTAGATCCAAACCCCTGCCATGGGCAGGGACACCTCACACTAAACCACGCCACCCAAGGCTCTGTCCAGCCTGGCCTTGAGCACCACCAGGGATGGAGCATTCACAGCTTCCTTGGGCAACCCATTCCAGTGCCTCATTACCCGAACAGTAAAGAACTTTCTCCTTATAGCCAATCTAAACTTCCCCTGTTGAAGTTTGAACCCATTACCCCTTGTCCTATCAAGGTGTACAGTCCAACAAGAGTCCCTCCCCAGCATCCTTACAGGCCTCCTTCAGATACTGGAAGGCCGCTATGAGGTCTCCACGCAGCCTTCTCTTCTCCAGGATGAACAGCCCCAACTTTCTCAGCCTCTCTTTATAGGGGAGCTGCTCTAGTCCCCTGATCATCCTCGTGGCCCTCCTCTGGACTTGTTCCAACGGTTCCATGTCCTTTTTATGTTGAGGACACCAGAAATGCACACAATACTCCAGGTGAGGTCTCACAAGAGCAGAGTAGAGGGGCAGGATCACCTCCTTCGACCTGCTGGTCACGCTCCTTTTGATGCAGCCCAGGATACCGTTGGCTTTCTGGGCTGTGAGCGCACACTGCAGCCAGCTCATGTTCATTTTCTCATCAACCAACACCCCCAAGTCCTTCTCTGCAGAGCTGCTCTGAATCTCTTCTCTGCCCAACCTGTAGCTGTGCCTGGGATTGCTCCGACCCAGGTGTAGGACCTTGCACTTGGCATGGTTAAACTTCATAAGGTTGGCAACAGCCCAACTCACAAGCATGTCAAGGTCCCTCTGGATGGCATTCCTTCCCTCCAGTGTATCAACCAAACCACACAGCTTGGTGTCATCGGCAAACTTGCTGAGGGCGCACTCAATCCCACTGTCCATGTCAGCGATGAAGATGTTGAACAAGACTGGTCCCAACACCGATCCCTGAGGGACACCACTCGTTACTGGTCTCCAGCTGCACATTGAGCCATTGACCACAACTCTTTGTGTGCGGCCATCCAGCCAGTTCTTTATCCACCGAGTGGTCCATCCATCAAATTGATATCTCTCCAATTCAGAGACAAGGATGTCATGTGGGATGGTGTCGGACGCTTTGCACAAGTCCAGGTAGATGACATCAACTGCTCTATCCCTGTCCATCAGTTCCATAGCCCCATCATAGAAGGCCACCAAATTGGTCAGGCAGGATTTCCCCTTAGTGAAGCCATGCTGGCTGTCACCAAGCACCTTGTTGTTTTTCATGTACCTTAGCATGCCTTCCAGGAGAATCTGCTCCAAGATTTTGCCCGGCACAGAGGTGAGACTGACTGGTCTGTAATTCCCTGGGTCATCCATTTTCCCCTTCTCGAAAATGGGGGTTATATTTCCCCTTTTCCAGTCATTGGGAACTTCACCTGACTGCCACGATTTTTCAGATATGATGGCCAGCAGCTTCACAACTTCATTTGTCAGCTCCTTCAGGGCCCACGGATGGATCTCATCAGGTCCCATGGACTTGTGCACGTTCAGGTTCTTAAGATGGTCTCAAACCAGATCCTCTCCTACAGTGGGCCCAAGGTCTTTATTTTCACAGTCCCTGCATCCGCCTTCCAAGCCTTGGGTGGTGTGGTCAGAGCATTTGCTGGTGAAGACCGAGGCAAAGAAGTCATTCAGAACCTCAGCCTTCTCCAAATCCAGGATAGATAGTTCTCCTGATAGCTTCCGGAGGGGGCCTACATTGTCCCTAGTCTGTCTTTTATTGACTACATACCTATGGAATCCCTTCCTGTTATCCTTAACATCCCTAGCCAAGTTTAATTCTAACTGGGCCTTAGCTTTCCTAACTTGGTCCCTAGCTTCCTGGACAACATCCCTGTACTCTTCCCAGGCCGCCTGTCCTTGCTTCCACCTTTTATAAGCCTTTTTTTGCCTCTGAAGCTTGCCCAGCAGCTCCTTATGCATCCAAGGATGTCTCCTGGCCCTTTCTTCTAGTTGGGACACAACACTCCTGAGCTTGCAGTAGGTGATCCTTGAATAACATCCAACAGTCTTGGGCCCCCCTGCCTTCTAGGGCTTTATCCCATGGAACCTTACTTAGCAGGTTCCTGAAGATGCCGAAGTCTGCTATCTTGAAGCCCAGGGCAGTGAGCTTGCTGCGCGCTCTTCTCACTGTCCTGAAGATCTCGAACTCAACCATCTCATGATCACTGCATCCAAGGCTGCCCTGGAGCATCACATTTCCAACGAGCCCTTCCCTGTTGGTGAGCACAAGGTCAAGCATGGCACTTCTCCTTGTCAGCTCCTCTGTAACTTGCAGAAGGAAGTTGTCTTCCACACAATCAAGGAACCTCCTGGATTGCTTGTGTTTGGCCATACAGTTCCTCCAACAGACACCAGGGTGGTTGAAGTCCCCCATGAGGACAAGGGCCTATGAGCGTGAGGCTTTTCCTATCTGTCTATAGAGTGCTTCATTCACAGAGTCCTCTTGATCATACAGTCTGTGACAGATCCCAACAGTAATGTCCCCCATAGCTGTTCTTCCTCTGACCCCAACCCACAAACTCTCTGTTGACTGATCACCTGTCCTCACACAAAGTTCCATACTCTCCAGCCTATCACTGACATAAACAGCCATTCCCCCTTCCCCGCCTGCCAGGCCTGTCTTTTCTAAAGAGCCTGTAACCTTCCATTCGAACACCCCAGTCATAGGAGCCATCCCACCATGTTTCTGTGATACCTATTATCTCATACCCCTGTAGATGTGCACACATCTCTAATTCCTCTTGTTTGTTCCCTGTGCTAAGGCATTTGTATAGAGGCATGTGAGCCAAGCTCCAAATAAAGCCAACTCATTGGCTGGAGTGGCTGAAATATCTCTACATTGCTCCGAGCATTTATTATAGGTGCTGGCAACTGACTGGGTGTGTTGGGATGGAATGATGCCTCCCTCCCCCAACACATCTAGTTTAAAGCTTTCCTGACCAGCCTGGCAAGCCTCCTACCAAAACTGCGCTTCCCCTTAAGACCAGCTCCAGTAGACCTGACCTCCCAGATTGAGTCCCATGTTCTAAATACCAAACCTCCTGACTCTAGCACCACCCTTCTAAACATTTATTAACCTGGCAAATCTGCCCAGCCTTTTTAAGGTCCTCCCCTTCATCCTGGATAATTAATGAAAAGACAATCTGAGCTCCAAAGCCCCTAACCACCTCTCCCAGGGCTCTGTAGTCCTTTATGTTCTCTGAGCTACTACTATCTATATCCTTAGCACCCACATGTATCACCAGGAGTGGGTAATAGTCCATGGGACTTACTAGAGGAGGCAGCCTCTCTGCAACATCCCTGATCTGAACCCCTGGTAGGCAACACACCTCCCTTGAGACTGGGTCAGGCTAATAGATGAGTGCTCCTGGTCCTTTCAGAGTCCCCTGCTACTACAACCTGCTGCTTTTTCCTGGCAGCACCAGTAGCGATGATCTTCAGCAGTGCATAAGCCGGTTGTTCATGTTGAGAGGTGTGTGTTTCCTCTTTAGCCCCCTATAGAACTGCAAAGCGGTTTTGGGTGGAGACAACAGATTTAGGAGGAAGCCCCTTGCTTTTAATTGTCCTCTTCCTCCTTTTTTTGTCTTTTTTTTTTTTTTTTTTGTGCTACTATTTCCCAGCTTCCTGAGTTAGTGGCCTCCCTTCCTCCATGAGCTACGATGGACACTTGAGGCCTCTGCACAGTTTGGGCCTGGAGCAAGCAGTCCTGCTTCCTCTCCAAGAAGAGGAAGCCGAGTGCAGCCCTGCCCATTGCGCACCCTCCCCTCACCAGACCAGTGCAGGCCCTCTCTACACCCCGAGCTCTGCACTGCAGCCTCCCCTCTCACTGGCTCTGTCTGGGTGCCTACGCTGGCCACCACCGGGTCAACCAGAGCAGAGCTCCCGGACCGGGCCCTGGTCGTAAGGCGACTGCTCACCATCACCCCAGAACTACCACGCCGTGCTCCTGGCTGCTCGCGCTCCCTGGGGCAGGTTTTTACCCACTCATAGCTGGCGCCGCTGCTCCAGGCTCCCCCCCCCATGAGTCAGCTGCTCGCTCTCGTCAGCTGAGCTGCCGGCTCCTGGGCAGGTCCTGTCGAGGACTTGAGGCTCCCTCGGTGGCTCTCGTTGCTCTGAGTTGAGGCTCCTGCACACTGAGCTCTCCCTGCTCAGGTGTTGAAGGCGTCCTCTCTCGAGCTACTCACCTCAGCAATGTCCTTGGCTACAACGTGGCAGACTGTTCAGACTGCACAGCCGCTCAGCAAAGTAGCATCACAGCCAGCTTCAACTCCAGTCAAGCAAAGCTGAAGTGCTCATTTGGCAGACAATAGATCTGTTCTGTTTTTAAGCGAAAAAGTGGCATCATTTGCTGTATTGGGTGACCAGCATACAGGTGGCCATAGCTGTCAGTCCCTAGGAGCAGAAAATGGTTTTTGGCCTTTCAAACAAAGATAAGTGTATTTCTGCATGCAGTGACTGGAATCCCCCTTCTCATGCCTAGGAGAAGGAGAGGAGCTCTACAGAGCCAGCAGCTCTGTGCTGCTGATCCCATGTCGTAACAGAGCACTGTGAGCGGTCACTTATGCCTGCGCAAAGTAGCCTTTCCTCCCCAGCTGAGGGTCTGAACAAAGGCAGGCAGAGGACCCATAGCACTGAGTTGCAAGTCCCGGGCTCTGAGCTCCTGGGGATACAAGGCTGTCTGAGCTGGCAGTGGCACTGCTGGCAGACAGGCTGCAGCCACATGTGGTGCTTCACTGACACACAGCACCAGGTAATTTGTCCTGTAGCATGCCTCCAGCCCCTCTGGAGCTCAGCTCAACAACAGGCTCTTCAGGCCTGCAAAGGCAGCAGTTCCTCTGAGGAGCTCAGGACAACCTCAGTCCCTGCTAGCACCTTGATGTGCTTGTTCAGCTGCACTGTGTGGGCACATGAGAAGCTGCATTCACAATGGGCCCAGAAGAACAGTGTTTTTCCCTGCTGTTTTCTGTCTGGGAAGCTGTCCCCCCATCAGCTGGTTAGAGCAGGCTTGAGGTTGTCCCATAATGCAACTCTACCGCACTAGACAGGGCTTTCCAGACATCCCTGCACCTCTGGATCTAAGACCTAGGTTGGTTACAACTGCTCGCACAGTCCTCCAGGGCTCTATGGTCCCGCTCTTAGAGTCATTCTGCAACACATATAAAAAGTTTTCTCCTCATTTTTTTCCAGTACTACACAATAACCTTCTGTTCATTTGAAGTTAGTACTATTTGGTGTTCCTGTCAAACAGCTCACAGGTAGGAAGCATGAAGAAAGTCCTTATGTATTTCACACACTACTTACTGACCTTGTCTTTCTTTGCTGTCTCTGTTTCTGCCATCTCTTCTGGTGTTTGCAGCTGAAATTCCACGGAGGTGGGACTGCACATACCTGCGTACACAGTGCCTGGCACAGTGAAGGAAGCTAGCCCTGCACTCCTACACTGCAGATGAGACATGCTTTCAACTTCCCCGAGCACAGAAAGGGGAAAAGGGGCAAACCAGAGTGGATGTGCTGATGTTGTTGGCTGATATCACCCAGCACAGCCAAGGGTCTGCTGCAACATTCCTGTGACCTTTCAATTAATGCTGCTGCAAGTTAGACATGAAATAAAACAGAACTTTTAGCATGGTTTTCTTCCATTTATGCCTCACCTGGCTCATGCCATGCTTGTTGACTATTTTGCTATTTTTGCTGTTAAAGCTGTGTTGTTTCACTTTTAATGAGCAGCCTCTCTGAGGCAGAGAGATAATTGCAGTGATCTTTTGATACATCCACCTTTGCTGTTTCATTGTGTGTCTCAGGTGCCCAAATTGAATGAACTTTACTGCCATCTGGAGATGTAGTATTTTCATTTCTGTGTGTCATTCTACCTTCAAATTTCATTAAAGAGCCTCATTCTGGGGTTTAAGAAATAAAAGCATTTTAGTGTTTTTACTTACTGTAATGCTGCACCCCATAGTGATTAAGTGCTGAAATCAAAATCAGCTCTGGTATCTGATGAGAATGTTTAAGATTGAGCCAAGCAAGCTAATCCACCTAAAGGCTGGACCTGTTGGGTCCAAGCTACTTTTGGTGTCATGGAAGGATGATGCCAATGCACTGCAGTCCTGCTTATGGTCAGTCCTGGACCCGGGTGAACAAACTGACAAACCATGCCCTACATCTGAAGCCTGTCAGCAGCTGGAACTGGCTGAGTGCTGGTTGTCACAGGTAAAGCTTTTGTGTTTGCCTTATTTTCTGCTGCCCTGGTGTAAGCTTTTTTACCAGGTATAGCAGTGCCATGCATGTGTAACTTGCCACCAGCTATGATATTCGCTAAGGATGTGAATGTCTGTACAAAGCGCCAGGAAATGTCATGTCAGGCTCTTGCAAAACACATTACTAGACTCCTTTGGAACTAAGAAAAACATCATTTCAGTACAGAAACTACTGACTATCAAAAGAATCAAGTCTAAAACAAACAAAAGGATGTGTTTTATCACTCAGTAGTTGGTAGATCTGTGGAGCTCTTTCCCAAAGGAATCCGTGGATACAAAACATTTATATCCCATCAGGGGAAGATGGGATTAATGTTTAGAAGACAGTAGGTTGCTCAGCAAATCACATCAAGCTCAGGAAATTGCCTGTGCAGAAAATAGGTGGAGGATGTGGGAGTCCTGGGCACATGGCAGGGAGATATGTTTGTATTGTTTGGACATCTGCTCATGGTAAGTGCTGGAGATGGGCTTGATGCACCCTCCTTTTGAGGTAGCACAGGAGGTATGTTGTCCTTTTGTCACGACAAACCTAACGGGAGGAGGTACAGGGATTGATGCAAAATAGGTGGAGTGTTGCAATTGTGAATTATTTAAAATTATATGGTTTTCACCTGATACTTAAATGTTAATGAACCTGTGAAAGCTCCTGTTCAAAGAAAGTAGTAAAATTAGGATGACAGTTTTCATATAATTCTACATCAACGTTTTTCCTACTTGGCATAACGAAAAGCACATTTCATCAAGGCACAATAACCTTAACTCGGCCCCTTGCTCAATAATTCTTTTCATCTGCAGTCATTCTTACTAGTAATCTTACAGTATTTGTATCCTTGGTTGGAACATTTGTGAAGTTATGTGTCTTTTCTCAAAGACAACTGCACTTGTACTTTGATGAGGGAACTGTATTAAGTACAGGGCAGAGTGAAGGTTATTGTGCAAAAAAAGTCTTGCTTTGCACTTGCTGAAAAAGAATATAGCTACTGTCAGATAGATTATAATTTGCTCTTAGTTGCTTTAAAGGGCTTGAATCTGAAGAAAAAAAAAAGTGATAACAAGAACATTTTTTTCCTGAAATACCATAAGGGCCACGACTTCGATTAAATTGACATAAGCTGTTTTATGGTCAAGTTGCATGAAGGAGATCGGAAAGAGGGGAGAGGAGAGAGAGGGGAATGAGGTGAATGAAGGGGAATTGGGTGAAGGAGGGGAAGAGAGCACACTAAGCACGATGGCAAGTTTTATGAAACTCCTCCCTCCTCCCACCACCACCGTCTCCTGTTTCATGCCCCAGCCAGTAGCTGGAATTGCAGCACCTGTGGTGTTTCAGATGCTCTGCACTGAGATGCAACAAACCATGTATGTTAAGGCACCATCGTCACCAGCAACATTTTTCAGTAGATTCCTACTGGTTCAGTTTCACTAGTGTGTGACCTCAATATTCATCTTGCACTCCTCACATGACCCACTTGTGGTCAGTTACCAGGCAGCAAAACCTGTGCCAACAGGGATTTGGTGAGACTGTTAGCTTCCAATTACTAGTTGCTCAAGGTTTATTGAGTGTTGTATCTTTAATTAGGGATCTGAGATGTAAACTGCAGTGTCCTTTACAAAGTCAGTCCTGTGGGAATAATTTCAAGAGCCAATTGCTGTTGCTGGATAGTAATTGGGAACCCAAAGGGATTCACATATGAATAGTTAATTAAGGTGCACAGTAGTAGCAGGAATTTATACCTGGGACATTAGAGTTCTTAATGACCCTATTAAAAAGATAAGGTCATTTGTTAAAGGATAAGAAGGGACTGTGTTTTCAAAGAATACAAAGCATGCACATACAAGGGTGAGACACAAGGGGTTTTCTGTTGTCTTTTTTTAAGTGCTTCCAAGCAGAATTAAGCTTCTGGGACACATTTCTTACCATTTTTTTCAGTGACACAATGTCTTGAAATCCCAGGTGTTGATTGCCTATCAAGAAAGAGTGAAATTAGGCAAGGCTATTTCATACATCTAATTTTGTATGTGTTCTATGTGCCTGAGTTTCATTGAGCAGAGGTGGTGAGTAGGCAGGATTTACAGTAAAGAGACTAAGGGAATTTGAGTGCTTCAGGTGTCCTGAATGAAGAACTGGATGGGACAGCACTTTCTAAAACCAATAGCACAGGCTCAGTTTTCTGTTGCAGAAACACTGAAGATGGAGAGCTCAGTATTGTGAATCACACTGGAAGTGAATATAAAAGGCTGGAATAATCCCCAAAGACAGGTGAACATACTGTATGGACACACTTTCAGATAACAGCTCCCAGTGTTTCAAAGTCCTAGTTTGAACACAAGACTTAATCCTGAGTTTCCTTGCATCTAAACTGAGCACCGACATTACCATTCCTATTCTGGAAGCCACTTCCTTGAAAATTATGAAAACCATCGGTATTTAATCCTGAGGTAAAGAAGGAAAAGTAAGGAAAAGTATTTGTGTAGCCTTGGTAAATTTTGCTAAATCTGAACCACCACTTCCTCTTGTCACTCTTAAGACACAGCTTACAGTTAGGATCAATACTCAAATCCAGGCCTCCTTCAAATCCAAATCCATGTGCTAGACCACCTAGCTCAGCCCAGGCAAGATGTAGCTGAAAGAAAAATCTTACAAACATTAGTATAAGCAGTTGGATATTTCATGACAAGAGCATCATAAAACTGACAAAAATAAAGAACCTCTGGATCTGAGCAACTCTTTGCTGCCAGGTTCCACAACCAAGACTATCAAGCGTTAGTCACAGCTCTGGTGCCCAACCAAAGTAGCCCACTTACAGGTACAGAAGCTTGTGTGTGTGTTGGAAGTGATCAAGCCATTTTAAAATCCTGTAAGCAGAAAAGAATGCCGAGATGTTCAACTCTTACACAGAATTCTTGATAATAAGAGGGTCAGTCCCTTCACGAGAAAGGGATGAGAAAGCATGTGAAATTTTGGGGGGAGTCAGGAACTTAATCCTCCAAGGTTTCCTTCTCAATTATTCACTTAACAGGCTGTTTACATTATTTCAGAAGGCTGTTTAGCTTGCCAGTCTTCCCTGAGAACAAGGACAGTCAGCAGTGACTGCAGGCTGCAGATGGGTCATGACTCCAAAGATCTGGAAGGCTGTATCTCCAGTACCCACTTCTCTGAGGAAAGCGAAACACTTACCATGAGAGATATTTTGCCTTTGATCACCTATATTCAAGGTTAACTGTGCCCTTCAGCTAGATAAATGTGATGAAATAGATATGTTTTGTTGGTTTGAGGTTTTTGGTTTTTTGGGTTTTTTTTTCCCCTTAAAGAAGACACATGACCAGCTTTCAGTAGCATTTTGTCTTCCATAAAATTGCATTTCCTAGTCTTAGAAAGGTTAGCACTTGGCAGTATAACATCACAAAATAGTAATGCTTCTTCTCACAACTAACAATGTGAGAAAAACCTGTGATTGTAAAGTCTAAAAGCCACAGAGCTTTCACATTAAATACATATATAGTGCCTTACAACTGTTATTTTGCTTCTGATGCCTCTTATTTTTCTTTAAAAAAAAGTTCCATAGAACAAGAAAATAAGCCTGGTTTTGTGTGGGCTTTTGTCCTGCACCTCTGCAATCACATCTCCACAATAACTAGCTTCCCTTCCCTCCACCCTTTGCCCAGCACTGCCTTCAGATTCCCTCTGCAATCCTAGATAACCTCTTTCATTCTGTGTGCTATTGAAATGAAACAACATGGTTCCAGGTTACTTGTGTGGTGACAGTTGATAGCTAGCCAGTAAAAATGGCCATGGGTGAACTTTTTCTCTGCCGTTAGTAGAGAACCAGTTGAAAATGTCTCCTACAGCCAACTTCCAATTTCTCACAAGATTTCTGTACATTCAGTTATTTTTGAGGCATCTGTCTGTATCAAATTTTATTGAATCCATTCTCAAGATTTCAGAGTGCAGGTGACTGAAAAATTGATAGTTTAAGCTCCTACTCCTTCAGAAGCCAGGTCTACTCATTTTCATTCATCTGCTTTTTGTTGAATAAAAGAGCTCAGTCAGCTTACTGGGCATTTTCAAAGCATCATATTGTGAGGGTAGACAATATTTTTAATAGCTATCCATGTTAGTCAGTGTATATAAGTATATTTATTGATTGAAATAGTGCTTTTTATCAATAAAGCACCGGTTATTACCAAAGTGTGCCATTAGTGATTCTGCAACTGCAGTGAAATGGTCTTGGTAGTATACGATATTTTGGCAACCAGGTCAAAGGTGCCCCTACATCACGATGTGAACTCTTATGCTATTCATTGCCAACCTTTTAAATAGATATTCAGCTGAGATTGGATGCTTATGCTAGCAGCTTGTTAACTTCTCCAGCAATGGAGAGGCAACCTAAATGGTTGAGCCTGGGGTATTGTCGTGGTTTAAGCCCAGGCTGCAAATCAGAACTATGCAGTCTTCTCCACCCTCCACCGTTCTTCCCCCTGCTTCTGGAGGGATGAGAAGGAGAATTGAAAGAATGTAACTCCCACGGGTTGAGATAAGAACAGTCCAGTAACTAAGGCATAACACAAACCACTGATGCTACCACCATTGATAATAATGATAAAGGAAATAACAAGGGAAGAGAGTACAATACCACCTGCTGACCAGTAACACCCACCCAGCAGTGAACTAGCCCTTCCTGGTAACTCTTAGTTTACATCCTGGGCATGACCTGCTATGGTATGGAATACCTCTTTGGCTAGTTTGGGTCAGGTGTCCTCTCTCTGCTTCCTCCTGGCTTCCCCTCCTCCCTGGCAGAGCATGAGACTCACAAAGTCCTTGGTCAGATTAAACATTTGAGCAATAACTAAAAACATCGGTGTTATCAGCTCTGTTCCCAGGCCAAAAGTCAAAACCACGGCACTGCACCAGCTACTAAGTAGCAGAAAATATGACTGCTAATGCTGAACCCAGGACAGATATGAGTGCGAGCTGTGTATTTGGGTGCCTGTATCCAAGAGTTCAGAATATTTCTAGATGACAAGACACTTTCCTAATCTGTGGTTTTCCAAGAAGGAATGTTTCCAAATGGTTTTAGTAATCATCCAGCAAATAAAATGACAGCCATGCTGAACTTGCCTTCTTCTTGCTGATTCTTCCATTTGTATATCACGTGGGCAAGGCAGGAAATAATCCTATGAGGTACTGGCCTTGTTCCTGTTGTTGTCAGCATGCCTTTATCTTGCTTTTGTCTCACGAAGTATGGCACTTGAACTTAACTCTTCAAATAAGTCTAGAGAACACTGTCTCCTTCCCTGCCTGACAGAGCTCTGTGTGGACACAGGGACAACCCAGCATACTGACATTAAACAGTGCTCTGACATGCATTTACCTATATTAAGAGGTCTAAGAAAATATGACTAAAAGGCCACATTTCAGTTTCCCCTAATGAAATTTTGTTTTGTCTAAGTGTTTGACTGCAATTCTCCTTACAAGCCCATCAACTTACCAATGATCAAGTTTTGATCTTTTCAACACTTAGAGGCTCATTAACTACACATTTCTCCTGCACTCATCCAAATATATTAAAAATGCATACCTCCTCCTGGAAACAGCAAGGTTACCTGGGGACGGCATTGCCAAAAGTGAAGAAGAAGAAGTCAGATGAGAGGGATGAAGGCTCATGGTGGTTAAAGAGGTCAGCTGTGGAAAGATTCCAGATGTGAGCCAGTTGCTGTTGGCTTTGGAGGGGGACACACTGGTTGTAGCAGAGGAGAAAGATAAGTTGCTGTAACCTCCACACCTTCAGCTCTGAACCATGTGGCCTTGTTTACTTTCCTTCATTCTTAGGAGGAGGCAGCCATGGAAGGTCATTTTCCTGTGCCTACTCCCTGTCCTTTAGGTAGGATTCAAAGGGATTTTCCAATGCGTACTAGCTCCCACAGTCCTGGGAGTGACTACATTCACCATCAGGATAACCACAGCTTTTGAGAGCTTTGTCCAAGAGAGTAAGAATCATAAGTGGAAATCCAGTCACCTCTGTGGGAGAAATGAAGAACCAAACAGACTGTCCTCAGGAAATCAGGTAATGAATCCTTAGGCTCACAGTCAACTTCAGGTTGCACTGTGCAAAGCAAGAAAATCACAGGTCGGAGCATGACCCCAGCCTCTCATGGCCATTGTTCAAGAAGCTATATCACATTTTTTATGCATATGTAAGATGCATAGTCTGAAGAATCTTTACTAAAATAAAAATAGATAGCATTCAGCCCATAAAAATGTTGTTTTAGTCCTACCCTTTAATTCCCAGATTCTCCTAAACTTTGAGAATTAAATTCTAAAAACTTAAACTTTGCAAATAGATGGACAAAACCCCTCTTTGTTGATCAGAATTCATCTCTGTAGTTACTAAATGCTGCTTCCTCTGGGTTACAGCTGAAATGCTCCACCTGAACCTTTACAGTGTTTTTGTTTTTCAGATTTCCCCTCAAAAGAAGCACATTTTTGTTCTAACAAGTGGTGCTAGAAAAAAAAAAAAAGGGGAGCGAACTGCCTCCTTGCCCAAAACACACAAACACTTTAACTGGGGACTAGAATGATCATATAGGATTCCTTATGAAAAAAAAAAAACAAAGCACGTTTCCTTCTCTTCACTCTACAGGAGTACATCTGAACTCACAAGACAACTGACATCAGCACAAAGACAGCAAACAAGTTTTCATACTCTTGTCAAAGTGAATCATTTCCATAGCTTCTGATCTACCTTAAAAAAAAACAACCCATCAACATTAAACCAGATTATTCCACATTCTCTAGCCTAAGAGAACTACAGAATGATGAGTGCTAAGGACTGCCTCACAGCAGTCATTACCTACACATTAATTCCCTCACATTTCCTTCTCTACATGTTCCTTTTTTCTCAAATAGTTACCAATAATTTAAAATAAGCTGAAGGGACCAAATGTAGGCACTGTTTTTTCCTGTGCTGATGATGCAACCCAATTCTTCAAGTATTGGTGAAATGCTTGTAGTTACAACCAAAAGGTGCTATTACACAGTTACTCACCAGCAACAACAGCCTTAATGTTCAGATGAGCCTTGACTGTTCTCATGCACGCATTTTCTGGTTGCTGTGACCTGCAAGCCAATATTAAAAGGGCCAGTCGCATACCCCTTAGGGATTTTGGGAAGCATTAAAAAGCAGAACAGCAGAACCTGACTTTCATTGGTCTGAAAGTGCAGTCTACCAGAGTGTGTCTTTTTCCTTCTCTGTTACTTACGGAATTGCTCATATCAGAGGTAAATTAATCTGCTTGACCTGAGAAAGATGCAGAAGTAAATTACCTCTGAAATTTCCACAGCCTTCACCCAAGCACTAACATAGCTGAGGACAAACATGGGTAAAAGGTGTTTGCCTCCTTTTGATTAGTACAATTCAGAGTTTATTCACTGCTCAGTGCCTAACCTGGACTATTAGACAGATACATTTTATAATTGATATATATGCTTCTCTACTCAGTGGATGTGCTAGCAGGAGCAGACAGGAACTACAGAGGGAACAATAGCCAGCAAAGAGTCGTTCTCCCACAGAAGGTAGAAACGACAGAGGAAAAAACAGTAGCTCCTATTCTTCTATCAGATCTTCAACTACCTCAGAAACATTTGAAAGATCTTGCTAGCTCCTTGGATTTTCTAACCAGCCTATAAAAGATAAAGTTGATTATGCCATCCCATAACAAAGGCTTGCAAAGTTACAGAAAACATAAAATCATGAGCAATCTGTAGGGATAGTAACAAAATATCTCTATATTTAAAGAAAACTCACTACCACAATGTTTGAAGACAAAGTGGCCAGGCCTTTGAGGCAGCTTATTTACTACTCTGCTTGAATATGAGTATAGCAGGAAGGAATAAAGTTGAAACAAAATTGGGAGTTGCTGTTCACGATGTTTATATATATATAATTTTTTCATACCAATCTCAGGTCTTACAAATGAATTCTTTCTACATTTATAGAATCATAGAATGGTTTGGGTTGGAAGGGATTCATTCCTTGCCAATAGATAATTAATAGAAAACAAAGACTGATGGAAGTTAATAAGAATTAGTTCATGAGGTATTTAAGAATGTTAAGTATACCACCATATATTCAAGACCAAGCTTATTTATAGTAAAATGTAATTTTAGTAATAATATGAGGTTGGATCTGATGTACGCCATTATATACTCTTTTATTAATGAAATAGTAACTTTTTAGTTTAAGAGATCTGCTGTCATTTCTGTGGTAATCTTTTCAGAGAAGAAGAGAATTTAACAAATAATGCCACAGAGCATCAGTTAGTCAGCTGTGGTTTTGCTTTAGAACTTTTTAAATTAATGGCCTAATTGTCATGGTGTTTTATTATAAAAGAGCATTTAATATAAGAGCATTAATCAGGAAGAACACATTTGCCATAAGTAGAGGATGACGTAGCACTTCTCCGGGATTTTCATTGTAATTCAGCCTTCATCACCTAGATCATTCTGGTAAAGTGCATTTTCAGACACTGTGGTGCCTTTACCAGAAGTACGATAGCATTTTCCAAAGAAGATACTTTCAGAAGATATATTTGGAATGGAGGGACTTGCCAGCTGGTGAAACATGTATTTACACTTACGTCATCCAAGACACACATGGCATACAGTGTTGTAGGTAGAGCACCAGGCTTGACTGTGAAAACAAGTACCTCTGAGAGTGTGACCCAATAGAAAGTTAATCTTGTGATCACGTATTTTCTTTCATTATACTTGCTTTCACTATGCTTTCTTCATTGTCCTTTCTCTTCACTATAGCATTGCCCAAGGGTACAAAAATGAAAGATTAATACAGAATATATTGAAAAGAAAGGAGATGCACCTGGTCTGCTGCTTTGAGAGGTTATCATCTGTGTGATTTTTTTCCTGTTAGTTGTATCCTCCAAGTGAGGTGTCCAGCACATCAAGTCACAGTACAATAGACTCTTTTCTTTTTAGCTTGTTACTGGATCCCTCCTTTGCACTCCTCATGCACAACCAGAGTAGCCAGATTCACTGGCCAGCCAGCAGAAGGTCAGGACAGGAGCAAACATTCTCACCCATGTAAGGCATCTCCACTTGCTCCATGACTACATTAAAAATAAAATTTCAGTGAAACACTTCAAAAGTGTTCCAGAAGGTGTTGGAAAGGCAAACAATTTCCTACAGAATCTGCTTTTTGATTAAAACCCCTGTGTACACTTACGCAATTTTTCAGTAATGGTAAAGCTCTTTTTCCTCTAAAACATTGGCCAGTACTCTTCATGAGTAACATGGTCACTGCAAAGATAAAGCAAGTAAAATCTTTTTCCTAAAACAACAGTACCATGTACTACCCAGGGAAAGGATTTTTTCTAAATACTCTAACTTCTATCCCCAAAATGGCAGTAGTCCAGCAAGAAGAGATTTTTATTGATCTTCCTGTTTAGCTATTTTTGTGTGAAAATTATCATGCACTCTAATTAAGCACCTGTTCTCTCTCCACTCACAAGAAATAAAGTTTCAATTGCAGTAAAAAAAACCCCAAATGATTAAAGCATTATCTTTTTCACTTTCCCAGCACACCCCCTAGATAATCAGTGGATAGTTGGCTTGAGTGTTCAGACATCCATCCAGGACTCCAGTCAGTCTTTATATAATAAAACAACAAGGCTAAATTCTGTTTGCAGTTAAATTATGCAAATGCAGAGCTGTATTAAGTCCATTAGCAGATCTGATGTTCACCAGTTTCAGTGTCAGGAACCTCTCTTTGCTCTTGCATACTCATAAATCTGAGTAAGTAATGCTATTCCTGCTTTTCCCAAAATACCTCAATACAAATATGCAAGGGGGCAATTTATATTATATTTTATATATACAAAAAATATTTATAAGCAACACTGAACGCTGCAAGTGGTTTAGTGTAGAACTGCTAAGTTATGAGCTGCAGCTTTTGTGCACAAGGCAACATCTCTTCCCCATTTTACCAACAGTTAACCCCCACAGATGGAATTCATGGGTGAAGGTAGTTAATGGTTTGAAAAACTTCATGTGATATGTGGAAAAGTTTGTGGTACCGAGTCCACATAGGTTTTGTGTGAGTAATGACTACAAGCGTACAGGCTGCTGCTCCTTATTGTGGCTCTGAGACCTAATTAGCTTGCAAGAGAAAGCAAAAATATTCAGAATTAGAATTACAGGCTAAATTTGGGGCATTTATCTTACATGAAGGGCTGTATATTGCTGTATTAACTATGTAAGGCTGAAGAAAGCTGGCAGGTGCATTATAACACATTTTTTCCAGCATGTGCTCCTGAGAAAAACATACACCTGACTCATGTGGAGCCGCACACATCTGTCCCTGACAAGCACAGAGCTACCACCCTGATGGCAGGCAAGGACAGGCTACCAACCCAAACACCTGCAGAGCCTCTCCTTGTTTGCTCCCTGCTCGCTGTGTGCACACAGGGGCAAGCACAGATAGCTGCTCCTCCTCTCTTCCTCTCTCCTGCCCACGGCTGATGCAAGAGCCTTATGGAATGCACTCCCCAGCTCTCCTGCTCAGGCACATTACCCGCGCCAGGATTTGGCCCTAGGGCAGGTAAATGTAGCCGAGGGATTATTCCTTGGCACCGTCTGTAGACAGCAGGGGAAGGCTGACAGCCTTAGCAGGAGCCTGTTGCCTCTGCTTCAGTGCTGGGCACACTTCCAGCTCTTGACACAGGCCAAAGTCTCATTCTTTTCACGGCAATCACTGCTGACATGCAGTGTTATCCAGGGATGGAGGTGAGAGGAACAAATCAACGAAAGGAAGTGGTATCTAAAGCCGGGGTGAGCCGCAGAGCGCCTCTAGGAGGAGCTTGCTTATTATTTTCCATCTCTCCTTCCCGTCTCCTTAAGGGGGGCAGCCTGGGCCTGTTGTTGAAACAGATTTTGTCAGAATGAAACACTAGCTTTCTAACACCTGTTTGCATTTTCATAGAGACTAACATAGGAAGGAAATGTTATTCTAAATCAGTGCACACATGACCCTATCTCAGCTTGCATCCTTCCTGGGGGTAGGAAAGCACTCAGATGGTTTTCATTTGCTTTCTTTTGCACAGCATGGGCTACCCTACCTTTCCCATCCATTACGGTCACCATCCCTTTTGGGGCCATAAGGGAAAGGCTGTCCTAAGGTCCTCATAACTAATATTCCCATGCCAGGAGATGGAAGATATTACTATTGGTAGCAGAGCTACCATAGCAGACCTTTAAATAAGACTGTTGTTTTATTGTCTGTGACTGCAATTCAATAATATTCAAGAGACTAATTCTGCTGTGAGAACTTGTACTCCAGACAGACCTGAATGGATAAATATGCTTTGGGAAACTGTGGCACAATGAAGCACTTTCATGTATCCCTAGTCCTACAGAAAAAAAAAAAAAAAAAAACCACAACAGATAAGCAATTCTGCCAGCAGTAAAATAGAGCATATCAGGACTAGTTTTGTGCTCCAGGAGATGTTAGAATGTGGTAGGTAGAGGCAAAAATGTACACAAACATGCTCTTGAACCAGCATCAAGTTTAGGTCAACAATAAGTTCTAATATGGGTGCAAAATTAACCCTGGACTACAGAGAGACAACAGCGTGCACAGCTGAAAGGCTGGAAGTATGTGAGGTTTCACCCTGTTGGGCTAGATTCCCCCACAGCCCCTGGGGTTGGTGGCACCTGGGAGCAGAGTGCTGCTAGGCAAGGAGCTAAGACAGGTTAGCTCTGGGCTCTGACTGGGCATAGCAGGGTGGAGGTTGCTTCCTCCTGGCCAAGATTGGGGCTGCTGAGATGGCTGCAGGCAGCTGAAGTGCTGCATCCAGCAGGCAAAGGGCTCTTGGGTGTCTCTCAGCATAAACAAAAAACAAATACTGCTGTATAACAAAGTCCTGTTACACACAGAGCAAGCAGTAATACCACTTGAAACATGAGTCTCATCAGTCATGTATATCTGGGTTTGTTCCCTCCCCAGGCACACATCCTTGGTGAGAAGGGCAATAATCTTTCCCCAGTGCAAACTTCTGCCTTTTTGTATCCAGGCTAGAGGTGAAGATAGAGTGAGCCACCTCAGTTTCCAAAATGGAAATTGTCTTGCTCTTCAAATGTCCTTTTTCCAGCCTTGCATATCTGTGCACTTTCTGGATTACACCTCGAAAAATGAACCAACAACCTCACTCATCTCAGATCTCAGAGCTTGTTTCCAGTCCTAAGGAGGTTTGAATACATTTGAATAAGCAAGGCAAGTTGGCTTGTCACTGAGCAATGATTTGGTATTTAAGTGATAGGATTATAAAATCATTAACTGGTGGAGCAAAAGGAAAAAAAATGGAATCAATCCATAATGTTAAATACTGATCTGATTGGAAGATTCCTAATTGTTTTTTCCACTGATAATGTACTAAAGATCTTTTATAAAACACATACATGGAGGAATGTAATAGCAGACTCATCTAAATTATATCCCCGTCCATGTAGCCATCTGGCAAATCACTCAAAACATGAAATTGTCCCACATTATCTACATTATGTTTTAAATCAGAAGGCTGCAAAAATTCAATCTAGATGCAGAGATGCTTTCTGCTTCATCAATTAAACCAGTACAACAAGTGACAAATCATAGAGCAATGTATTCTTTCATTATACTGACAAATTATTTAGAGTGCTAGAAAAGGTCAGGAAGTTCATCTGATAATACATATGAAGTGGAAAACACTTATAGAAATGTAAACAAGGACTTTTTTTCACCTTGGAGAGCAGATGGTTCAGTGCAGTGTCAGATAATGTGTAACATCTAAACAAGAGAACCCAA
Organism: Pezoporus wallicus; assembly: GCF_028554395.1. Lineage (NCBI taxonomy): Eukaryota > Metazoa > Chordata > Aves > Psittaciformes > Psittacidae > Pezoporus > Pezoporus wallicus. The sequence goes on from NW_026637546.1 coordinate 842,147, forward strand.
ATAAAAAAATTTCCAAAGGAGACAAAAAGTCGTTGACTGTCTAAATTTAAGAAAGAAAAAGACACTTCCCCCCCCCCCCCCCCAACACACCACCAAAAAACCCCCACCAACCAACGCAAAAGCAGAAACTGTTTGAAGTAGCACTAGTTTGGTATCAAATCAGTGGAAGCTGAACAGACCTGATTATGAAGCAATTTTATTTGACTTGGAAATTAGCCACATTCATAATTAGTGTTATGTTTGCTGATAATGAAAAGTGAACCATGAATGGTGCATTTTGTGCAGTCACACTAATAATGATAAAAACTGGTAAGATTTTTGATTCTACAGCAAACTATCCAGACTGATACTGAAAAGACTGAGAACTGAAGTCCAAATAAAGTAATTTGTCTTTATTGGTGTAAGATAGAATAGCATCTTATGAAACGACATAAGAGACATAATTCTGATCACTTCTGGCATTCAAACATCTTAATTAAGTATATGTATAAATACAGAATCAGGAAATATTTATTGCAAAGTTTAACAATTTCAGGAGCAGATATGAGCTGAGACATTTTCACCCAGTCCCACATAAAAAATCTAATCCAAACCACTCCTCCACTGGTTGTTTTGCTAGTATTAACCATGCAGTGGGATTAGGTTTTATCTAAACCCACTGATACTCAATATTGAGTCTTATGAAACTTCTTCCACATGTTGTTTCAGCTGAAGAGAACACTGAAACACCACATCTTGATTTGCTGTGAACTCAACTGCTTCCAGAATAAGATTTTCCATGACAAATATGTCTATTTGCTAATTTTAGACAAGCCATGGGCTGTAACCTTGTAAAACCAACCTCAGTCCCTTTTGTAGGCATACTATAGCCATACCTTTTGAAGCAATGCAGAGCATCATGCCGCAAAAGACCTGAACTTTCCACCCGATTTCAGGCACCTGTGACCCCTGCTGTATGTTTTGCAGCCCCCTGCCACAGTCATTTAGCCCAGCTGAGACCTAGATCCCTTCCAGGGACTACTGTCCTTTATACAGTGGCTACATCCCTGCTTTTGGTAACACAGGTGTTTAAAGGGCCTGGGACGAAGTCAAGTGCCACAGGAATGGCTCCCAACCAGGAAACTGCTCAGTGACATGCATCCTTTCCTTTCCCAGAGAACTGAAAGGACTTCATCCACAGAGGTGTTTATCTTTGTGTTGGCAGGTTTGTGGCAGGGACAGCTGAAAGGGAAGAGAATCTGCTCAGAAGAAAGCAAATGATGAACCTTCACACTGCTGAAAGGGTTGTCAGAGGAAGAGAAAGCAGCAAGATATGCAGTATACCGCTGAAAGAGAAGAGAATCTGCTCAGAAGAAAGCAAATGATGAACCTTCACACTGCTGAAAGGGTTGTCAGAGGAAGAGAAAGCAGCAAGATATGCAGTATACCGCTGTGTTTGCTACTCATTAAGCTACTCATGCAATCCTGAACTGGGACATGCAGGAATGGCACCCTCCACTGCAGACTTTCAGGGTCAAAGAGAGCTGAGCTGGAGACAGAGGTACAGCTGGCTGGAGGTACAGAGCCTGAGGCTATGGATTGCTGATGAAGCAGGAAGGTGTGCTCCAAGTTGTGAGGACCCTCTTCTGGTGTGTGCCTGAGAGAGATCTCTTGGCAGCACTCTTTGCAGGGATGCAAGAAGCTGAGCCTGTCACACTGGCTTCCAGTGAATGACATGCTCCTCCCATAGTAGGAGACATTAGATTGATCTTTTGGCAAAGAGCTGATAGTCCATCCCTTGCAGCAGCACAGTCTCAGGGGGCATGAGGAGTCTGGACAGGATTGCAGTTACTGCAGGGTTGAAGGCTGTAGAATTGCAGATGCCATCAGCCTTTGCCTTTCTATCTGGACATCTTCTGGGTTTCCCTAGAGGCTTTGAATGGCTTCAAGTTTCCAAGGACATGTACCCTACTTCTCCCACTACTTGGAAACTTTCTGGAGTAGTGCATGAAATGAGGTGACCTTAAGATGATGGAGTCCCTTTCAACTTTTCTATCTCCTCTTTTTGTGAAGAAGCCCATTAGTAGCCCTGACACCAACACCAAGTTAAGTAATGACTTGTTCTTCTCACAAAGGTTCTTCAGGACCCTTTGGGTCACATCATTCATGATTTCACAACCCCGGTGGTGCCATTCAGCTAACAGAATGAGCAATTCAGTCTCTGCTGATAACTCTCAAGACACATTTAATTGCAAAAGAAAACCATAACTAGGCAGGGAAAAAACTGACGCTATTTTTTTCTCAAGTTGTGCAGTCCCTGAACCAGGACAGCTTTCACTGAAGTGGTTTCAGTGGAGCAAGTCTTAGGTGGGATTATCCACATCACAGATGCTCCAGACCCGCAAAATGCAAAACATCCATCTCCAGGGACTGAAGCCTGAAGATGAGAAATTTGCTTCATGATATATTATTGTACAACACAGGTCAAAGAAATAATTACTGTAGTAAACTACCAGAAATGCCTCCAGAAATTATCTTAATGTCTTCTGGGTAGACAAAGATGTGTGCCACCCTTTGTCACTGCTAGGAGAGGTCACAGCACCACTGCTGGAATTTGCTCAGTATACTTTCATGATTTCTTATCTTTTCCTCGGATAACAACATCTCCTTCTCCAGTCCTCGCTCAGATGGGCCAAACACCCAGTCATGTTTGGCCACTGTTCTGGCAGGGTCTTATCAAACAGGTGTCTTCTGGGAGTCCATACTTGTAATTCATTGCTCCAAAAGACTTCAAAGTCAGCATTCAGACATCTGATATTTGAGTTAAGGGAGAATGAGGAGGCATTCATGGAAATTAGCAACAAATTGGTAATACCAACCAGCAAGTTCATTTTTTTTTATAATAATACTAACATGTAATAATGTATTTCCAGCTAAAGCTGAAAGAATCAGGGGTAAGGCAAATGCCAAAAGCTCAGGGCACACAGCAAATCCTGGCTTGCTGTGTTTACAGAGGCTGTCAAGCTGTAGCTTCTGAGCTCTTATGGAACAGTTTTCTGTTTCACCCCAAAGATCGAGCTGAGCTCAAAGGCTAGACATAGGTTGATTCTTCTTTGGAAGGTTGAGTAGCAATAATCAACCATGGCATTACGCAGTGCTTCTCTCTTTGGTGTTTTACAAACATTAATCTATCAATTCTTGTGTCCCTCCAAGGGAAGAGGAACTAAAACACCCTTTCCAGGAATGAGGAAATTGAGAAAGAGGGCCTAAACACCTTCACATAGCTTACAGAGATTCTGTCCCAGCAGAGGCAACAGTTCAGAAGGCTTCGTCACCCCAAGCTTAACCTATGCTACTAGCCTACAAATTCCCCTTTTGGTGTGACTACAATACAAATTCTTCCTTCTCTGTGTGTGCTTGCAGAGATCCAGGGCAGCAGCATCACACTGTCAAGTATGTCTGTGGATGTGGTCATGCCATTGCCAAGGTAATTTATAATAAGTACAAAAGCTTGTTCTTAGAATGTGGGTAAGATATATGGACATAGTAAAGGCTTAGAAAAGACTAAGCCACACTAACAAAATGCAAAGGTTGTAATTTAGAATGGAAAATCCTATGATTTAAAGGCAGAGGCCAAATATGGATCATCTTATATATTGTTAATAAATCAGAGCAAGCAAGGCACAGAACACCTGTTGTAAAAGTTAAAGCTTTTATCTAAGTCCCCTAGGTAGGGACTTTGGTTTTTCTGTGCTGGGTAAACCCCAATAACTGTGTGAGATACTCTTCCATGTGTACTGGTGGCTTCACATACAGTCTGCCTGTGCTGAAATGGCTTGGAGGTGACATTTTGAGGAAAAGATCCTGCTGTCACCCCTCTTTTGGGTCTATTTGTTCAGGTGTCTGTAGTCAGGTGAAGAGACTTTGCAAACAGTATATGCAGATCATTACAAGTACACAGCAAGTATTTACTGGCTAGGATACACAAAAGATAGTTATGATTTTATGAGCTACAAGACAGAGCTAAATTCACCACCTCTTGTAAGGCATCCAAGGAGACTTTGTTGTCCCGGTGGGCAACATCTGAGGGAGTGCACCCACCACTGTGGCTCCTGAGAGCAAACCTTTGGGATTACAGAACAAACATCTTCCACTAGCTCCATCAACACTACAGACACCCCATAAACCAGCAACCAGCTCCCCATTTTATTCTGTTAGAAGTTTACTCCTCCTCATGTCAGTGTCTTTCCTCTCAAGCTCTTGAGATACCTTGATCTGTAATTTTACCTTTGTTATCATTATTTCTTATTTTCTACAGACGTTTGCACAGTACTTTGTAACAGGTCAGCCGCTTCGCCAGCAGTCTGAGCCAATGTTATACAGCCAGGTGGGAGCAGAGTTGAGCCTTAAATCCCTGGAGCATGAGCAGCCAAGTCTGGAGAGGAGAAGGGTAACAGAAAGGGGGGTGCAGTACCCTCTGTGGCACTATCACACTTAGTAATATATTCCATACTTTGTTGGAAATCATTTAGCTTCGGAAATTAGCCACTCTTAAACCCTATGGTAGACTGCGCACTGATTTACTTACTCCCCAGCAACCCAACTGGAGTCTGAGGTTATGAAAGGGGAAAAGAGCTGAAAATTCAATAGAAACTTACAGCGCCTGAACAACTGAATAAAGTGTTAGTGTGCAGGCTGTAGGCCTCTGCAAACTCAAGAAAAGGAGGAAATAAAAAGTCAATTTGTGTCTTGAGAAAGCAGGTCATTGATAAATATGTATCCGTGCTTATCAATGCCTTCTCTGCATAGTACTGCTGGATGAAGTACGACTGTTCATGTGAACAGATTACAGTTTATGGGGATTGCAACTGTTGGTGTTTTGTTTGTCACAGTCTGGTTCCTGAGGCGTTGACATTTAATCCATGATCTTGAATCATGTCATCTTCCAGTGACAGGCATAAAAAGTTCTTTATGCAGAAATCCTACCATTCCCACCTCCAACTAGATGCATCCTTTGGCCTTTGAAAAGCTAGGATATACTGGTGACTATGGCAATGGTCTTCACCTGGGGTTTGTAAGACATCTGTCCCCCGGGAATGGCATGCCTTGTGTTTGATCATTCTTCCAGACCTATCTAAGTTTTGCAAATAAGAGAACACTTAAAAACTGTAGATTTACAATAATGGAATAAATTTTCCAAAAAGATCAAATAGCAAATGCATTGTTAAGATTATATTTAATAATAAAGATTTTCCTTGGCTACTGCAGTGCTGCCAGTTGCCTGTGACTCTAATCAGTCTCTGTACTGTCCTCTAAGGCGGGCATGTCCTGAAGTTTTATATCTGTATCTTTTCTGCTCTTATGGCTAATGATGACTACAGGAGCCACCTCTGACAATTGCTTTAGGCAATCTAGTGAAGTTTTTCCCCAGTGTATGCAGAAATGCCTCCTCCTTCCCCCTCCCCGATCTTCTGTTTAACAGCTCCTTGCCTCCAAACACCAGCTGTAGGGATGTTATGTGCTAAAAAGGAGCTTGGGTCATTTTTTATCCTCTTCCTATTAAGATCTCTTAATATTTCTATTGCATACCATTGCTAGATTCAAGCTTAAACAGTATTTTCATCTTACTAAGTCTTTTAAGACACAGTGATACAGCTTTATGAGTCATAAATTCAAGAATCTATTAACCAGGTAATAATCATATGTTTTACTAACCTGGAAATCAATTCACTCTCAGCATCACAGGAAGACTAACCACAATCTGCCAGCATCATAGACAGTCTCACCATGATCTCTTAATCTAAATGAATGACAAAACTGGAAAGTGAATTGTCTTGATTGGTTAAAGTTTCTTTACCCCCGCTATATCTCCAGATCCCCACAGGAGCACAGTCACACCAATACTGCCAAATATTCATTAATTTAAATGCTATACTATTAGTTTTCACCATTTCCAATTAAAGTGCAGCTGTCTGCATGACCTGACATGTTCCCCCAAAGCAGCATTTCAACAGCCATTAGAGAAGCTGGTGCATGCCCTCGAGTTCTCATTTAATGCCTTCAAACCACAGGCTAAGCTATTCAAGTTTTCTAGTTTTTTATTTTACTCAGCTATAAAACACTCAGATGCCCTACAGCCAGTTCATAAATGACAGAAGATGTTTGTTTCGTTCCAGCCAAATTAAACCAGCAGGTTATACAGTAGCACAACCAAAGCACACAGAATATGAGCAACAGAAAGACACAAAGTAGAGGAGACTTTTAACTATTTTACATCTATGAGAAGTTCTTAACAGGATCGGATCATTAAGAGTTTTTTGTATACATCACAATTGTTATATACAGAATTTATGAGTTTGTGTGAGAGAGAAAGCAAACCAAATTGAGCTAAAGAACCAGAAAGGAAGTTGGTATTGCAGTACGGCAAGCAGCTGCAACACTTTAAAAGGCAGCGAATACAAAAGACAGGAAGCACAGTGGTGGAGAGTGCTGAATATTAACTCCAGCTCTTGTTGTGTGACATGCCTTTGCCTCCCAGGATCTCAGAGTGCCTCATCAATGTGAGCACAATTATTTCCATTCCTAGCAGAATACCCTGGGAGAGAGATCCCTGTCTCTACAAAGGGGAATAACACCCTGGCAACACAAGCCTGCCTCTTCGCAAGCTGTTGTGCCACCAACCTGAAAGTCTGAAAACAAAAGCAGGGGAGGGAGGAACAGGGGGTGTGTCAGTCACCTGTCTGACCTGTTCTTCTGCCAAAGAAAAAGCCTTGTTTAGAAACAGGTATTTTACAAAATCTCATCTGAGGTGCTTTTGCATCAGCGTAAAGCTCTGTCCCCTCTAGTGGCTGGATCATGTATAGAGGCGTGTACATGGATCGGAGCTAATGGAGCTGTTCAGGCAAAAATATCCACAGGGCTGCAGGTACATTCCAATCCAGCTGGCAAAAGGCAGGGGGAAGTGTTTAAAACGAAGACCATAGCAGAGTTTTTGCAAGCTTTGGAAGATGATCAGAAAATGTGGTGGCAGAAAAGACTAGGTTAGATTGCTTGAGAACTGATGGAAATTAAAAAGTCATTTTGGAATCAAGAATAAAGAGATTTGTCATATATATAAGTAAATATTGTAGTGAAGTGCAGCTTCTTGATGCAGTATTGCATCATACTTTGTATATTGAATAGTCATAATACATCAAGATTTTCACTCACTGAATCAGATTCATCAATTGCACTTTTTATATATTATATACATATTTTGTTGGCCCCCTGACTACAAGAAAGACACTGGGTTGCTGAAGTGTGTCCAAAGCAGGGCATGAAGCTGGTGGAGGGTCTAGAACTCAAGTCTGATGAGGAACACCTGAGGGAACTGGGCTTGCTTAGGCTGGAAAAAAGGAGGTTCAGGGGAGGTCTTGTCACTTTCTACAGCTACCTGAAAGGAGGTTTTTGCAAGGTGGGTGGTGGTCTTCTCCAAGGTAACAAGTGATAGAATGAGGAAATGGCATCAGGTTGCACCAGGGGAGGTTTAGATCAGGTATTATGAAAAATTTCTTTGCTGAAAGGGGTGTCCAGCACTGGAACAGGGTGTCCAGCACTGGAACAGGCTGCCCAGGGAAGTGGTTGGGTCACCATCCTTGGAGGTATTTAAAAGATGTGTAGATGTAATGCTTAGGGACCTGGTTTAGTGGTGGACTTGGCAGAACTATGCTAGTGGTTGGACTCAATGATCTTAAAGATGTTTCTCAGCCTAAACTATTCCATACTTCTGTGAAAGCCTGATGCGGGATGTGAAGACTTTAAAGTGAGTGAGGAGAGTAAATCAGGCAGAGCAGCACAGTGATAAGGAGATGGCTTTCGCAGTGTTGCTTTGAACAGGCTGTGGGGAATTAAACATTTACAATATGTTCAGTTATGTCCTTTCAGATCTGCAAACTAGAAAAATTATGAAGGAGACAGTGTGTGAGAGCTGTAATATGTAAAAGTGCCACTTCTGCTAAGCTTTATAACTTTAAAATAGCTAAGTCTGCATGTTTGACAAATTCTGAAAGTTACAGTGCATTAAAATTCCATTTTTACTAAAAATAAGGACATCTTCACCTCCTTGCCACTTCATCTATCTGCTCACTGTTATGACAGCCCAGCTTTTCCAGTAGGTCCTTAACTCCTGCGGAGAGCTGCCTCTGACAGATGATCAGGCTGTAGCTCTTGCAGAGATCTGTAATCACAGGAGCTCCTAACAATTGTGAATGACACAGATTGACAAAATGGCAGATAACCATGAGGTCTCGGTGGGTATAGTAATGCGTACATATATATAAAACATACAACATACGGAGGCTGAGAAAGTTGGGGCTGCTCAGCCTGGAGAAGAGAAGGCTGCGTGGAGACCTCATAGCAGCCTTCCAGTATCTGAAGGGGCCTATAGGGATGCTGGGGAGGGACTCTTCATCAGGGACTGTAGTGATAGGACAAGGGGTAATGGGTTAAAACTTTGACAGGGGAATTTTAGATTGGATATAAGGAAGAAGTTCTTTACTGTAAGGGTGGTGAGGCACTGGAATGGGTTGCCCGGCGAAGCTGTGAATGCTCCATTCCTGGTGGTGTTCAAGGCCAGGCTGGACAGAGCCTTGAGTGGCATGGTTTAGTGTGAGGTATCCCTGTCCATGGCACGGGGGTTGGAACTAAATGATCTTAAGGTCCTTTCCAACCCTAACTATTCTATGATTCTATGATACCATCTATAAAATATATGAATTCATAATATATATATATAATATATATGAGGTTTAAGTATCTGCACACACATATATGCTTGCATGTTTATGGAGTCTGGATCACTTGAAAAATTGAAACTACTTATACAAAATATGCTTTAATGAGACCACTTACTACAAGGCCATGGCCATGGTCTTAGAAAGAAGGCCTATTAAGTCATGCCAAAAAATGCATGGGCTGCAGTGTGGATGGCAGTGTGAGAAGTAGGAAACTCAGCTCAGCAGGAGTTTATCTGTCAATGCAGAGACAAAGCAGATTATTACAGTTCTTTGATGAATAAAGAGGAAATGTGGGTATAAGCCTGAAGTATGGGTTTCCTTCTGGGTATTGAGACTGATGAGCTGGATACTGGGCACCTGTATTGTTTTGAACTTCACATACTTAATACTCAGGTATGTACATACACACAAACATCAGACATGGAGAGGATGCAGAAAGGAGCCATAAAATTATCTGATGGCATGGATGAAGTGTTTTGCAGCATGGACTTAGAGACCCCTTCTTCAGTTTAAGTTAGAAAGAAAAAAGGAAAATTGCGATACAGCTTAATTATAGTGTACAAATACATCCATGGACATAAAACACTGGGTATTCAAAAGCCCTTACACAGCAAGAGCCATTGGCTGGTTGACGAATAAAGCCAGAAATGTTAAAATGACCACAAGATGTATTCCTAGAAGGTACCCTGTGTTCAAATGACAGTTTTATCCTGGCCTCAGTGTGTGGAGTAGAGATGGTCAGATGAAATAAAATTCTATTATCTTAGACTTTGTGGTGTTAAAGAAAAGAAGTGTCATAATGTAACGAGTGGCGTCCCTCAGAGATCAGTGTTGGGACCGGTCTTGTTCAACATCTTTGTCGCTGACATGGACAGTGGGATTGAGTGTGCCCTCAGCAAGTTTGCCGATGACACCAAGCTGTGTGGTTCAGTTGATAACCTGGAGGGAAGGAATGCCATCCAGAGGGACCTTGACACACTTGTGAGGTGGGCTGATGCCAACCTCATGAAGTTTAACCATGACAAGTGCAAGGTCCTACAACTGGGTTGGAGCAATCCCAGGCACAGCTACAGGTTGGGCAGAGAAGAGATTCAGAGCAGCCCTGTGGAGAAGGACTTGGGGGTGTTGGTTGATGAGAAAATGAACATGGGCCGGCAGTGTGTGCTCACAGCCCAGAAAGCCAACGGTATCCTGGGCTGCATCAAAAGGAGTGTGACCAGCAGGTCGAAGGAGGTGATCCTGCCCCTCTACTATGCTCTCGTGAGACCTCACTTGGAGTATTGTGTGCAGTTCTGGTGTCCTCAACATAAAAAGGACATGGAACTGTTGGAACAAGTCCAGAGGAGGCCATGAGAATGATCAGGGGACTGGAGCACCTCCTGTATGAAGACAGGCTGAGGAAGTTGGCACTGTTCATCCTGGAGAAGAGAAGGCTGCGTGGAGACCTCATAGCAGCTTTCCAGTACCTGAAGGAGGCCTATAGGGGTGCTGGGGAGGGACTGTTCATTAGAGACTGTAGTGACAGGACAAGGGGTAATGGGTTAAAACTTTGACAGGGGAAGTTTAGGTTGGATATAAGAAGGAAATTCTTTCCTGTTAGGGTGGTGAGGCACTGGAATGGGTTGCCCAGGGAGGTTGTGAATGCTCCATCCCTGGCAGTGTTCAAGACCAGGTTGGACAAGGCCTTGAGTGATATGATTTAGTGTAAGGTGTCCCTGCCCACGGCAGGGGGGTTGGAACTAGATGATCTTAAGGTCCTTTCCAACCCTAACGATTCTATGATTCTATGATTCTATAATTCCCCAACTCTTTTTCTGTAAACTGTGGATTGCTAATCCTTTTCTGATTTGGGTCTTTTGTAGAGGTTGTTTTGGTTGTTTGGTTTGGGGGATTTTTATGCTTTACTAGGAGCACAATTATGATTTAGTCAGATAGTTTATATTTCTTTTTCCTTCCACAGCATTTTTCTCAGTGGCAAGCTCTCTACTTCTGGGACTGAGGCCCAGCTCATCCCTGCAGCAGCATGGTGGGTTAACAACTGGCTTAAGCTTATCAAAGTCAGAACTTGGGATCTTACAGAGGGCCTTTTATAAACAATAGACTGGACATTGCTGGCCATATTTGACATTACAATTCCTGCTAGCTTTCTTTCAAAGGAAATGGTAAGTTCTCTAATACTCATCTAATTTTTAATATTTTTTTTTTCACTGCTGTGATGCTGACTGTCTGATGACTTCAGAAAGAAATAACCAGTCCCGGTGAAGATGTCAGAAAATTGTCAAGACTGAGGCTAGTAAACCAAGGACTGAAGGGAACATTATGCAATGAATTGAAAGCAGAAGTGAGTGCCTTTTTGTGATTATACTTCAGGACACACTGTTTTCTGGAATATTATTTTTGAATTTCATTGAAGATAGTCATTACAAATACACATAACATTATCTACAGTGGCATTATCTCTGCACAGCCTGTGAATTTAATCAAATATCAGACTGATTCTCTGCAGAGACATGAAACTATGGGGTTCCTTACAATGTTATTGATGCCATACTACTGAGCTCTTGAAGACTCATGGAGCCAAACTGTCGTTCTAGTGCTGTAGAGAGTTCGTATGACCTTCTTATGACTGCATGGATCTGGTTGAGATGGAGTTCATGTTCTTCACAGAAGCTGCCAAGATGATGTGGTTTGGATTTGTAACCAAACCAATTCCACCACTGTGGAATACACAGTGATGTTCTAGATACTGCTGTGTGGTGCTGGCACCGCGTGAAGGCTTTCTCTATTCCTTTCTCTGTCTGCTCAGTGAGTAGTCTGGGGGTGGGCAAGTGGTTGGGTGGGGACACAGCCAGGACAGACAGCTAACCTGAACTGACCAGAGAGATATTTCGTACCACATAACATCCTGCTCAGCAATAAAACAAGGATGGGGAGTTTTTCCAAAATAACCATTGCTCAGAAACTGGCCAAGTGTCAGTGAGAACACATGGAGATGGTGATGAGTCATTGCCTTTGCATTAATTGTCATTGTTTGGGATTTTTTTTCTTCACTTATTAAACTGTATTTCAATCTATCATGGGTTTTGTCCTTCCAGTTCTCTCCCCCACCCACTGAAGGGAACTGAGCAAACAATTGAATGAGTTCTTGGCTTCTGATGTCAGCATACCACAGGCACACACATTAGCTGGTAGCAGATCATAGCAGGAGAATATTTTAGTATAGGTATGCTGGCTGTACTACTTCCTCAAAAGAGAAGAATCAAGTCATGAGGAGGTGCTAAGACCATCATCACAACCCGTCGAAGTCTGGACTCCAGCACCAGGTGAGGTTCACGCTGTAGCAAACAAGTGAGCTGGGGACTCCCTGTCATCTCCCATCTCTAAACAGTAAAATACACAGACATATGTATTGTTTCTACAACCCACTTGGAATAACATAATAATAGCTGTGGCTAATCCTGATTCTATCAGAAATGTGGAAGGAGCCGCTAAGAAGTTTGAATAACTTCCCTTCAGGCTATGTAGTGAGCTGGGACAGATACATCATTCAAAAAAATAATATTTTCTGCTAGTTAAAGCCTAAGACAGTTAAATTTCTGAAGGGCTGTCCTCACCCAGATGGAGATTGGTGGGGGAATACTCATTTATCCCCAGCCAAGCCCACCTTGGGTACTTAATGATAACAAACAAGAGGAGGGCAGACTCTTTTCAGTAGCACCCAGTGACAGCACATGAAACTTTGAGGGTAACTACGCACTGTCACAGGTTGCCTAAGAGCATGTGGAGTGTCCTTTCTTGGAGATGTTCTAAAGCTGTCTGGATGTGGTCCTGGGCAACTGGCTCTAGGTGACCCTGGTGGACCAGATGACCTCAGAGGTCCCTGCCAGCCTCAATCATTCTGTCATTCTGTGATCTTCAAAAGTAACTAGTGCCCAAAAGGGGTTCATGAACATCCCAGTTATACCTATAGCTGTTAATCTCCACACCCTACCTGGGGTGACCTTAGGGTGATTGCAGATGGAGCTGTGACCTGAGAAGTGAAATTATACATGGTCAAATATGCTAGGCTTTGGCTCCAGTAACAACTAAATAACTATAACAAGATTGATCTTACCCTGCCTTTTCCTGTATTGAGGAGTCTCCTCCTCCCTTAAACTCTACTGCAAGTCCACTGGCTGAAGGAAAAACTCCACACAAGTTGTAGAATTACTGCCTACCAGCACTTGATAGCAATTCCATTTGTTTCCATGTAAGAACAAGATATCTGAAAACAGAGTAACACAGGGGAGGAATGCTGCATCTCAATGCAGGTTCCCAGACTCTGCCTGCCCCACTCTCAAACACTCCTGTTGTAAAAAGACAGCTGTTTGGGATGAGGTCCTTAGAGGTGCTTGCTAAACAGCACAGATTCAAGCGGGTACTGCTCTTATTCCAACTTTTATTATGCTTACAAAATATTATGTTTACATAATATTAAGTCACAGGTTCTTGTTAATCACTTTCAACAGCACGAACTTTTCCAACATTGCACCTGTGTTGATATACAAAATTAAAAAATGCATTGACATAAAAGGTCAGATGAAAAATCATTCTCTTCCAAATCTTCTGTATTTGAGTTACAGGGTTATTCTCTCTGCTGTAGGAATAAATAAGGATTATATTTCATTAAAGGCTGAAGCATATTATCCATCTCTTTCTTTTATACCCCAGGAGAGGTTATTTCAGGTTTTGTGGATTCCTAAGGTAGAAGAAGAGAACCATATTGTCAAGCTCAAATGTTTTGCATGTGCAAGCATGCTCTAAATGAAGTAAGACAAAAGCAGACCAGCCTGATATCTGAGAGACAAAACTCTATGAACTCTGGCAGCATCTAGCTGATTCTGTCTTGGAGTGGATCCCCAAACCCATAAATGCAGAAGGAAATCAGATTTGCATATTTGTAATTTCCTTTGAAGCTTAAATTTGTGAAGTGTGTGCTACCTTCATTTATATTGTCGGTACTGTTCTGTCTCAGATCTACCTCAGTTTTCTGCTCCTGAAACAGGGCTGGAACCATTCAGAAACCACATATGGGCTGAATACTTGGTGAATGCTGGCAGGCCTAAGCCTTCATGAGCTCCTGATCTTTACCTTACACAGAGTGCTGCTACTGTTGAGGGCACAGAGGGAGAGAAATCATGCCACTCCTGCATGTGCCACAGGCAGAGGAAGAGGCACTGAGCATCTGCAGTGACATGGCAATTTTGTGACTTGGAATTTTGTATGTCACAGCTCTCATTCTCTAAAAGTATTGGCCAGTATTTTACAGCAGACAAAAAGAGCAAGCAGTGTGGTGTTTTTCAGTGTCTCATGCATAGTTTCACACTCTCACAGGCACAGAGCCAGGTAACAAATCTAGGCATTTTCGTGGCTGCCTTGGCTTCTTACACCACAAAAGGACCAAGACTTGGAAGTGACAAGGTATTTCAGGCTGGAAGGGAACTCAGAAGGTCATCTGGTTCAACCTGCTCCTCCAAGCAGGACTATATTTTTTTAAAGCCTGCAGGACACTGAAACCAGTGTTCAAATGACATTCCCCACAGAGGATTAAAGCAGTGATTAAACATTATCAGCCCTATGTTAGAAACAGATGAAGGTGACAGAGCTTCAACTTACCAGTTTACAAGCAAGAGCTGCCCACACATTCTTATTGCATCAGCTGCAGCTGCCAAGAACTGCCATAAAGAAATAAATCAGATCCTGACTTGGGCTAAGGTCCCCATGCACTGCAGTGGATGGAAGTCATTTGTGACCTGGTTGTCCCTCTTTTTTCTCCCCAGTCCAAAGAGCTATGATACATGATATGCTCCTTCCCAGCATAGTTCCAAATCTGAAGCTAATCTGAATGATCATAAAGCTTGATATGGGAAACTAGTTTCTGGATTACTCAGAAGAAGGACATGGGTGGAGGATCAAAGTAATGTTGACTTACTTTTTTTTGGAAGCAGCTCTTTTGTCCAATAAAAGTTGAATGACATTTTTTAAGAAACCTCATAGAATTATCTGTGATTCTTAAGCACCTCATAAGGGGACAGTAAATAGTGAGAATAGTCAGATCTGGAAATAATATAAGATGTGAGTTTCAAAGTATCTCTACAATATATTAATTTCTATTTCTATCCTCAGGGGCTTGAATTATTATCACCAAATACTTTCTTAGAAGGCTGAAAAGTGTTTTGCCATTGAGGAAGGTAGAATACCCCCAAATAGATTAATATAAATATCTGAAATTCGAGGTGTTTATTCAGAATTCTTGGGCCTGTTTCTTTTTTCTTGCTTACCAGTGTATGTTTATTTACACCTCTAATTCACCCAAGAGAGATATGTGACACTAAGTTTTTACATTTCAGCAGCCAGTATTGCAAGAAAAGCATTTTTCAAGAGACACTGAGAACTTCTTGCTTTTAAATGGTCTGGTAACAAGAATTAGAGAGGTATATAGAAAACTGAAAAGGAGGGAGCTAGAAAGCTGCAGAAAATGTATAAGCTCATATTCTTCTCATACTCAGAGCAGTTACGTCATCTGCCTGGATTTGTGCGAGGAATTTGACACTGTCCCACACGACATCCTTGTCTCTAAACCGGAGAGACATAAATCTGATGGATGGACTACTGGGTGGATAAAGAATTGGCTGGATGGCCACACAGAGAGTTGCGGTCAACGCTCAATGCCCAACCAGAGACGGGTAATGAGTGGTGTCCCTCAGGGGTCAGTGTTGGGACCAATCCTGTTCAACATCTTTATTGACGACATGGAGAATGGTATTGATGTACCCTTAGCAAGTTTGCTTATGACCCCAAGCTGTGTGGTGGGGCAAACACGCTGGAGGGAAGGAATGTCATTCAGAGGGACCTGGACAGGCTGGAAAGGTGGGCCCATGCAAACCTCATGAAGTTCAACAAAGCCAAGTACAAGGTCCTGCACCTGGGTCAGAACAATCCCAAGCACAGCTACAGGTTGGGCGGAGAATGGATTGAAAGCAGCTCCGAGAAGGACTTGGGGGTGTTGATTGACAAGAAGCTCAACATGAGACAGCAATGAGTACTTGCAGCCCAGAAACCCAACCATATGCAGGGCTGCATCAAAAAGAGGTCAAAGGAGGTGATTCTCCCCCTTTACTCCTCTGTCAATGAGACCCCACCTGCAGAACTGCATTCAGTTCTGGGGCCCCCAACACGAAAGGGACATGGACCTGTTGGAGAGAGTCCAGAGGAGAGCCATGAAGATGAACAGAGGGCTGGAGCATCTCTGCTATGAAGACAAGCTGAGAGAGCTGGGCTTTGGGAAAGCTCCAGCGAGATCTTCCAATAGTCTTCCAGTACCTAAAAGGGCTTAGAAGAAATCTGGAAAGGGACTTTTTACAAAGGCCTGTAGTGATAGAACAAGAGGGAATGGCTTTAAACTGACAGAGGAGAGGTTTAGATCAAGTGTTAAAGGCCAGGTTGGATGGGGCTTTGAGCAACCTGCTCCAGTGGAAGGTGTCCTGCCACAGGGGGTTAGAACTAGATGATCTTTAAGGTCTCTTCCAATGCAAACCATTCTATAATTCCATGATTCTATATCAGTGAACAGTTTCTAAATATGATGATAAAATAAAAGATACTTCAAGAATAACAGGGTGCTCAGAGGAAAGCAGGAGTGTTTGGCTTGTTCCTGACTCGCCCTTTCTTCAACTCTTATCCTGTCCTCTAAATGTTATCTGCAAAGCAACCCTTTGGTGTTGTTTCTAACCACATGCTCTTTGCATCTTGAAATTTAAATCTGCACTATTCTCAGTGAAGTTTATACCACACTTTGATGTCCCTCAGCCCATATGTGGAAGCCCATAAATGTTGAGGAGTGAAATCCTGGCTGTCCAGTGCTTGGCAGGACATCACAAAGATGTCCAGCCATTTACAGCAGTCAGAAAGAGACACTACACTTTCACTCAGTTGTTTTTCTTCCCTCCCAAAGACCCCAGAGTTTTCCCAGCTTAACCTGAATAAGAGAAAGGAGAAATCCCAGAGATACTTTTAAAGCCAACTCTCCAACATGATGAGACAGGTTTGGTTTCTTTAAAATGAGTGGGTGGAGACAGGGGAAAGGGAATTGAAAGTGTTTTGAAGTAATAGCGACCTCAGGTGCCACCGTGGGGTGCAGAGATATGTGATATACTGTGATTATTGGAGTTTAGAGGCTTCCTTTTCAGACCGTGACATTTTTCACTCTTTTCAAAAACGGTATTATGTTACAGGTGTTATAACTTTTCTTCAGAATCAGACTGGCCAGGGGAATGTAAATCTAAATCATGGCTGCCCTCAGGAAACCTGTCAGCCTGTAAACACAAAGAAATGAGTGAGATGAAAGCATTTGAGTGAGAAAATGAATTTTAAGCATTCCACTGAAGTCTATTTAGTTTTTACAGTCTGGCCCAGCATCTAGAAGCAACAGCTGGGGAGGATATACTAATTCCCAGTGACTAATGTTGGGAAGATTACCTTAAGCTTGAAATCTTTGCATAGAGGTCCAAGAGAGAAGAGAAAGCTTATTTCCCTAGTATTCTCATATTTTTTCCATGCTGCAAAGGCGCAGTTTGCTACCTTAAATAACAAGTTTTACTGCTTCTGAAAGCTTATTTGGTCAAACTGATGAAGTTTGCAGTGAGGAATTTATGTTGCAAGATAGTTCAGGCTGACCACAATAAATTCTCTGGCCTTGTTTTGCAGCATGTTTCCTTCTTTGGCCTATTTGTCTGTTTTCACAGGCCTTTCCCATTTTTAAAGGGATCTCTCTTCTCAGAGACTTTTGCTCGCAGCTTCAGCCTGGCAGGGACACCTGAACACAAGCCAACAATTTAGGAACAATTCAGGATATTTTCTTCATGTTCATCCATCTGAACCTCAGCAAAGGTTCATTTTAAGACACAAAAGCCTTCTAAAGTACAAAATCCTGTCATGGATTAACATGTTTATCCTCACCTCTGCTCCATCATTTTTCATTTTCACAAATTCTTCTGTCATCTGGACACAATGAATGAAGCCAAAACATTGCAACAACTTTTCCTGTTCAGACTGTAACAGACCAGGAGTCTCGTATTACCTCGTTTTCACAAGGTATCCAGAGTACTTGCACAGATTTGAGAGAGTGGAAGAGCATCCAAGTGACACTCATTGCTACCTATGCCAAATATTCCTGGCAGTGTAGTGACCTGAAAAGTCACCTGTGTTCCTTTAAAATCTTTCAGGCAATATTCTTTGATATCTTTGATACTAACTTCACACACACACTTCCCATAGACCATAGCACCCTCCTGGGTATGTTCCAGGAATTATTTCTTTCCAACTCCTTCCTAAAGCTCGCTGTGAAGGCCATGGAGTTTTGCAAATAAGAAGATACTGAGCAACTGCAAAAGGAGAGGACAATGATGTTACCACTGTGATTCCTTATCCCCAGCTGCCAGAACCTTCATTGTCAAACTCTCATTAACACTCCCACTGTTTTTTTATACAGCTGCCATCAGTCAGAATAAACTTTCATTGTCTAGCAGAAATGAGACTAACAAGTTGTCCATCAGCCCATTCTCTCTGCTACAGCTGGATGAAACAAGCTGCTTCTTCCTTTAGCTTAATCAGGCTCATTTTGCTACAAAGGTGCTAAGGCAACATTAAGAGCTGCCATAAGCATAAGTGTGATGAACGAATTCAGAGTGGTCATTGATAGCCCTGGAAAACAGACTTCCCAAGACAGGGCTTGATTTTGATTTCTGGATGGGTGTTGGTAAACCAGATAGATGAGGCAGCAGATTCTTCTGCTGCTTTCTAAGAATATGTCCTGAATAAAAGACTGGCTGAAGTAAGTGTAGAGATAAGCCGATCCTGCAGTGATGGTTCAGGCTGTTTACACATCAGCTACTAGAAGATAGTGCTATACAGCACTGTTTCAGACAGTCACCAGTCTCAGGCAGCAGGCAGCCTGCTCATCAAAAAAGGAAGTCACAGAAACTTTTAGAAAGGCTGTGATAACCTCACCACTCCTAGATTAAAACAGGCAGTCAATTCAGACTTCAGATGGGGGCCTCCCAGAAACATTGCATCATTTACTGAAGTCAATGTGCCTGTCCTGAGCAGCATGAGGAGGGTACTACATATGACCCATAAGAATCTCCAAGTAAAAGGAAGGTATTTGCTAATGAAAGAGAGTATGAAGCACATTCATCTTAAAAGTGTTTATCAATGGACAGTGGGGATGGTGGGGAGGGAAGGAAGATATATCAGAGCTGGAAGAAAATGTGACAGAGGTGTCAGGAACTGCACAGCTGATTCCTGCTGCACCAGCTCCTTTTGGAAGTTAAGCAAAAGGTCATCAAGCCCCAAATCCTTGAGCAGCCTATGATGGGTAACTGCCAAGCCTGCCCAGTTTTGTGTTTGTTCTGGTCCTGACACTGATGCAGAAATTAATCCCTTTCTGAACATGTGGGAATTCACTGAGACTGGGCTACACAGCTGTTTTTTGAATAATTAACTCCTTGTGTCAGGGGAGTTAAAAGGCTCTTTGAGGCTCTCCTACAAGGTCAGCAATTGTCCGCAGGTATAAATTCTGAGTAAATATCCAAGGGTCTCTCAACTTCAATTCCTGTTCAGGGATGCTTTCAGTATTTCTGAAGAGAGACATTGGAATTCAGACACTCCTTTCCTTTCCTTTCCTTTCCTTTCCTTTCCTTTCCTTTCCTTTCCTTTCCTTTCCTTTCCTTTCCTTTCCTTTCCTTTCCTTTCCTTTCCTTTCCTTTCCTTTCCTTTCCTTTCCTTTCCTTTCCTTTCCTTTCCTTTCCTTTCCTTTCCTTTCCTTTCCTTTCCTTTCCTTTTCCTCCCTTCCCTTCCCTTCCCTTCCCTTCCCTTCCCTTCCCTTCCCTTCCCTTCCCTTCTCTTCCCTCTTTCCTTTCCAGAATCCACCCCTTGCTGTCTTTCATAATGTCCTTTATCACAGATGTGGACATACATTTACTGTGCAGCAAATCTAACTTGGTGTCCAATCTGAACTACTGAGGTTTTGACCTTGGAACAACAGTTGATTTCAGTTAAAGAATCCTAAATTATTAATTCCTCTAAATTTCATACAGCCTCCAAAGTTTATAAGAATATTTCTGATGTTAACATATCTAAAATAGCTTTTTAATACTTTAAAGAAAGTTTTTTAACCCTTTTTTATCTCCATACTTAGATTACAGGTAAAAACTTTAGGCTTCTGAATGATGATTTGTGAGTTTCTAACTAATTTTTTTATGGCACTGTGAAATACACTGAAGACCACATGACAAGTCACTTTAGTGACTGGATCCGTGTCTTATTATTCAGCCCTGCAATGGTAACTGAGGTTGCAGCTTTCATGAGTTAGACCCAGATCCTCTGTTGTATTTCAGCACCTACCCCCTATATGATACCAAGAGGTACTACGTGAACGATATCATTCCCTGAGCCTGTTTTCTTCCAGCTGCGCTGTTCCAGCAATGCACACTGTATTTCCTGGATCAAGTAGTATCTTGGATACAGTAATGAACTAAGATTATACAGACAGGGATGAGCAAACTCAATCTCCCACTCATTTTGAAATGTCTAGGCTTCATACAGCATTTTATGTCTTCGTAACAGCTTATAAGAGAATTTCACTAAATTTATCTTCAGATAAAACCAATAAAAGAAAGCTAATAACATGATCAGCTGGTATCTTTGACAAATATCAACATTTACAGATGAAGGAGAGGGAGAAGTTACCCACAGTTTAAGTTAAACGCTTTCTAGCAAAATAATTCTTAAGCTCTTTGAAGGATTAAATCAGAATGATGAAGTCACTGCTGCAAAGACCAGCAATATTTATGTCTGTTCCCTAGGACAAATACTTTGAATGTAAAGAAAACAAAAATATGTTTCAAATCATCTGACTGCATGCTTCTAGCAAATTGTCTGTAAACCTGTGTTCTCTATTAATTTGGAGTTGTATGTCACTTGGGGCTCTCTCACAGATAAAAGGTTTCTTTTCCTGTTCTTTGTCGCACGTCTCTGATTTCTAGATAATTGAAACAAGAGAAGCAGAGTGTACTCGAGAGTGATACTTTCTAAGCTGTTCTTGGCTTGAATCCCTGCTGCAAGGCTTACCCTTCTGAATTCTTTGAAACGTGCAACAAGCTATTGGGCAGATAAACAGCAAGCTGAGTGCAGTCTGAAAAGACTGAAAAAAAGAGAAAACGAGTCTACTCCAAATGCTTCACTGGAGCTGAAGCGGCAACTTTCTGGGTTTATTCAGAAGTACTTCACAACTTCTTGGTTCCCAGAAAATAGAAAAGTGTCAGGGTGACTTCAGCTGAGCTCCAGGGTAAAGAAACATGCTGCCCTCTCCAGTACTTTGAAGAAAGGGTGTCCTTGAAATGTGCAACTTGCTCATTCACATTTAATTATTCGCAAGGCTGTTCTGATGCAACTCAATTCAGGAGAGTAACGTTAACCTCTGAGCACCCCCAGAGAGTTCTATTTTGTCGTTGGGCAGCTAACTTAGAGGTCTTGAAGATTTCTTTCTCTTTCCCAATCTATTGGCGGGGGGGGGGGAGGGGGCATAAAATGAAGGAATGGGTGAAAATCATAACCCTCACTTCCAGCATTTTCTAAAAATTGACTTTTTGCCATGTTGCCATATTCAGTTGTTCAGTAGCTGCATCGTAACCTTGCTAAAGGTGCCAATTAGGCTTGGACCCAGGTTCAAGGGTTGATGTGAGTTCTGTTCCTGCAGATGGTACTCCACACTTGTACAAGAATCTGCGAAGTAAAGAGCACCAAGCAAAACTAATCTGCTTGCCATAGTATGAAGCTCAAATCAGAAGCATTAAAATACCAACTTTTAGTGGGACATTCTAGTCTACTTCATGTGAACCATGTGGCAGTATCAAAGAATTTATTTGTTTCAGCCATTTTTTTCTTCCAGTTTGAATGACACCAAAGAAAACAGATTTGAACATAAATGCCAACACCAAAATATTCAAACATTATGAAGCTTTAGAAATTACCAAATTCAAATGTGGGGTGCAGGTTCAGGGCTTTTATTGTTCTGTTCAAACTAATTTGCTCTTTTCTGACTGAGATGTCATGAATTTGGATTCAGAAAGCAGGGTGTTTTTGAATGTAAAAGCATTTGTTTTCTCATACAAGTTTTTCTTAATTATTTCTCAATTATTTCTCAAACACTAGATCTGGTTTCACCTGAAGATAGTTTGAAAAACTTGCTCAAGAACTGCTATATTCTGGTCCTTGTTTTTTGTAACTACTAGTAATACTAACAAGCTTTTGCAGAAACAGTTCAGCTTGCTAACCCATGAAATAACATAAGAATGTTTTCTCACCAAAAGGCTCCTTAAGCGTTTGCTGGAAAAAGTGCCATATAATTTAACCTGTAGGCACCCCAACTTTGCTGAGCATTTGGTCCAAAACAATCCTCAACACCTGTTGATGCTAAGTGTGTTTTCTGAGACATAAAATGAGATTGCTTATGCTGCCAAATTTGCCAAATAATGTAGGAGCAAGAAAAAGTAGGTAGGGCAGCCTTCTAGGACAGGTGTAGGTTTGCGCACGGTGGGCGACTTTACTTGCGTGGCCCGGACGATCTCCCCTGGAGCCACAAGATGGCAATGCGCACTACGGTACTTACTGTGCCTCCCAGCCGCCGCTACGAGAGTTTGTGGTATTTTTTCACTACAAATATTTACTACTTCATTAACTGCACATGTACGTGCTGTCCAGGTGGGTGCCACGGCACCACCTCTGCTGTTACGATTTAGGACAGGATATTGAGGTTCGGTCCATTTTTCTGCCTGAGTCCAGTAAGATACGTGACATTGCTACAAGAACAGGATATCGAACATTTGTCTGTTATCAGTTTTAATGTTTTCCAATTAACTTATGTCAGCAGATGCATATTGCCAGTCCACTGGCAAGGGGGTTGCTTCTTCTACACCTGCAGTCTTCTGAGAAGAAATTCATGGACTCCGACCGTGTGTTACAGATCATAAACTGAAAACCACTGAGACACAAAAGGCAAAGGCAATTCGTGTGAACACGTATGATCTTCTACATAGAAATTATCCTGTCATCTTCTCATTCTATTAGCAAAGGGGTGCGATGCCCCAATTCTTCCGTCATCTCTATAGGTGTAAAGTGGACTTAATTCTGACGTCACTGTGATTATGATAGTACAAACAGTGTTCATTCAAAACTGAGCTCCAGCTGGTTTTGTGAGACAGTCGTGAAAGGATTTTCCAGATACTGATAAACTCAATTAAAAAAATAATCAGCCCCCTTCAGAAGTGAATTCATTGCTGGACACTAAGAATAATAAAAAGGTCCTGAATTCATTGCATTGCAATAGCTTTTCTGCTATGTAAAGCCATTAGTTAAACTCCAGCACTGTTACATAAAGAAAAATGCTTGAAGGGCCACACCTTCTAATGGGACACCTGAGTTATCATCTCTGTCAAAGCTAGATGAGGCCTCAGTCTCCACTTCCAGCCGTAAGAATGTAGTTAAAATCAATGTAAATGAGTTTAATCCAAAGCAGGAAAATAAAGCTCCCAAATATTCCATATATGTACTAATTTCTCCCAGGATTTGAAGGTTTCCTCTTTATTAGGTACCCCATCAAAACTGATGACCAGCAGTCTTCTTAGCACAAGAACCCTGGTTTTGGAAGACACCATTATTCATTACACATACCTTACTGTGCGCTATAATGGTTTCTGTCCATCTTTACTGGGAAACTGCTAATAAAGTAATCTTAAGATCCACTAATGCCCTTCCCTACTGAACTATCCCTTTCATGGCCACAGAGAGTTCAGTTCAAATAAGACCTGCTTCTTCAATGCCAAATGGAGAATCTTCAATAGAAAAATCAAAGCCCAGTCTGCTCGTTCTGTAGGTGGCTGGAGCACTACACTACAGTGGATAGAGTGCTTCTCAGTCCAGGTCTCCTGGGCTTCCAGCTCCTAGACCTGACCTGTATTCTTGTGTCATTGCTGCTGACACCTTGCTCTAATATGCAATGGAGAAACACCCTCAGTCACTTGGGTGTTTAGGTTTCCTTATTTTCCAAGTGTTTCAAAAGCTTTCAATGAGGTTTCCAGGAGGTACCTGTTTCATCTTACAGATTGGTTGACTGTTCTCATATTTATGGGAATGCAGAAGAGATGCATGTGAAAATCCACACTGCAGCCTGGCACACACCCTCAGGCAGGCCTAGCTAGTCTGAGCAGGTGAATGCTGTTACCTTAACTCATGTAGTCTAGAGAGGTGATGTAACTACACCAACTGAAAAACTACTGCTAAAGTTTACAATATCTGTGTAAACACAGCTTAAGCCAATTTAATATTTGCTGGCTCCACTGTAGCTCCAAAGACTCTGCAGTGTATAAGGAGCCACTACTGTCTTAGATAAAAACAAGAGAAATATTATTTATTTTCTAAACACTGTCCAGCGGTACAGTCATCTGTCAAAACAGCTGGTGTTTTGGGAAGTGTATCTTGTTAAAAAAAAAATGCAGCAGTGACTTATTGACAGTGTTACCTATAGAAAAACAGTCCTTACTTGGGGTGAATTTACATTAGCTAGTTGTTTTTTCATTTTCTGATGGTGTTGACCACATCTTAATGTAATTGCATTCCCCTCGTTAGCTTGATGACATTAGTATGGCAACTCTTACTCTGAATGCAAGTTAAGAACATCTGATGGATATTTAACTGAACTGAGTTTCATTCCTTGATGTTGATTTGTCACTGTCCATTCTTGGCTCTTCCTGTTGTCTGCCCAGCTGTGATAGAGGAGCCAGAGCATTGGATGCTCATGTAGCGTGGGAATCAAGCTACTCCTTACAGTGAGTATGGAGCTGGGATTAAAGGGCAGCCTTGCACATCCAAGATGTCAGAACAAGTCTTACAAACCCCTCAAGATGTCCACACTAGGCCCCATGCCTTCCCCCTATGCACAAACCTATAGTGCTGGTATTGCTGCCAACAACCTTCCAGCGGATTGTGTCACTGGCAATCCAAGGCCTGGTTATGGGATTAAAGGATGTAGTAATCGCCATGTGGGACAAACTGGTGAGACCTTACTCTGTTATCACAGGGATTTATTAACAAAATAGGTGTGTTACCTGAAAGCTGCTTAAAATGTTGCTTTGCAAAATGTGATTCTGCCCTTGATACATACCTTTAAAACTCAGTGAGTGAATACAAAAGGATAAACCACGTTTTGTGGGTCAGCCTGTGGCTGTAGTCTGTCTCTGGTAGTATCAAACAGCAGATCCCAAGGAATAGTGTAAAAGCAAGGCAAAAACATAATATGATAATATTTTTCAAGTCTATACACATTAGACCCCTGTGCCATCCCAATTCCAGGTTGCGTCTTTTATTCCATCCCTCCCTTAGTGTTGTCTCCATTAATTTCTTTAATCACTTTCTGAAATCAAATATGCTCTTAATTTACACACGTCTTACACATGGAAGTCTATTTCTAGAGGGTGTTTTGTTTTAAACTTTTGATATTCAGGAGTCCACAGTTTGGGTGATGAGGAAACGCACACATTCGGGTAAAGGGTAAAAGCAGGACTCAGGGCCCTTATCTGTAGGATGCACAATCACGTTGAGCACTAGGCTGCAGAGAAGGAATAAAAGGCTGTTACCCTCTCTACACAGTGTGTGGACCAACCGATATGAAGGTTTCTTGACGATAGCCTCAGTTCACACCATTTCCCTGAGTCACCCAGCTCTCACCCTACTTAGAGGAACCAGCAGGTGTTCACAGATTCTGCACAAGGGTGCTCTGTATGACATATTTCCCACAATGCTGAAATACAATGTCTCAGCTGTGCTCAGACTTTCTGCAGCAGTAAGGACTACATTTGCCTTTGATGGAGGTTTATTTACTGTACATACTGTACATACTGTACATTTTTGCAGGAAAAAATGTATTTTATATTGCTTTGATGGCAGATTGTTGGTATTTGTGAGTTTTGTAGTGTGTGTTTTTAAGACATTTCCATTTTAAACAATTCCCCATACAGTGGAGTCCAAGAGCATAAAATATAATTAACACCAATATTAGCTGCATGGTTGCATTCATTAAGGCTGCTTTTTGAATGCTAATGTCACCTGACCTGTAAGCAGCTGTTACCAGTAAATGTAAATCAAAACCAGGAAACCAAGTTGTTTTATACAATAGGCACAGATCTTTCTCTGCTTTCAGTATACAAAACATTTTTCCTTTCCTCTAAATAGTTCAGTTTCAGTCAAATGATTATTCCACAGTTATGGCCACACTTCTCACTTTCTTTTTCTTCACTTTTTTTTTTTTTCTTCTTCTTAGTGGTTACCCAGACACTTTTATTCCTGCAACTAAGTATTTTTTTTGGTATTGATGACAATGACAAGTAAAGAGGATAAGCTGTGCTGAAATAGACGAGATCTGTTACACTCATTCTGATTTATCTGGCTCCTTTGCTGATTTGCCAGCCTGAAATCTTTGGCACAGTTTCAGACCATGTCTCTGGCAGAGCTGGGATCTTTTTTTTCCTTTGTCACTGTTATTGAAAATTCTTGCTCCATTTTTGTTGCAGACGATGCAGTTCAAACTTAAAGCGCCACAAAGTAAAATCTGTGTCTTAAATCTAGCACTTTTCCCTTTTTTCCCTACAGCTATGAAAAAAGGAAGCAAAGCAACTCAAAGAGGAAAGGTGGTTTACATCAGTTTCTTTACCTGCACAGATACATTCTAATCATCTGTTCCCACACAGAAACACCTTAGAGCTACTTTGGAACACAAACATCTGCGTGCAGCAGTATTTTTGGGGTTATGTCATGTCCTCTACTGAAATCACTGTTATAATTGTAGTCACACAGATGCACTGAGCTGACTTGAAGCTTTGTATGGCACCCAGTACTAGCTAACCAGCTTAGGGCAACGCACGCAGATGCACTGACTCAGTGGACCAGTGATTTTGCAAAGGACCGTTCCCACTCCTGCTCTGTTGTGCATGGGTAGTACTGCTCAGGCTGACAACCCTCCTGCTTCTTGAAGTTAGAAGGATCTTTGTCCACCTGATCACTGACTCACTTTTTTTTCTCCGTTTCTTGCACTAACCAAGGAGCTACCTTTTTTGCGCTCTGTAAATTTAACACATGGTGGTGAATTCCATTACAAAGAAACCCCAGCAGGATTTAGGAAAAAAAAAAAAAAAAAAGGAGGTGCCTCTGTAGACCAACTGGTGTTCTGGGAATATGGAATGAAAGGAAGCCAAGTGTACAAATATTTGGTGTATGAGCCATTCCTAAGACTAGTCATTTTTTTTCCATGGGCACTACATATTTCTGGGAGCCATCTGTCCTATGTGGGAGCTCTGATTTTTCTCCACTTGGTAGCAACTGAGATATGCAAAGCTTATAGAAAGGGAAGTTCTTCTTTCACCTTTGCAGTCTAGCATAATCTGCACAGACCTTGATGTGCCTTTATTTGTTACTGCTGTTACTACCATTTGATACCTTTCCAACTTGGTCATGAAAAAGGATAAATTCAATATAAACTACTAATGAATTAAAAAATAATTCGAG
Source organism: Pezoporus wallicus (assembly GCF_028554395.1). Taxonomy (NCBI): domain Eukaryota; kingdom Metazoa; phylum Chordata; class Aves; order Psittaciformes; family Psittacidae; genus Pezoporus; species Pezoporus wallicus. Next base: position 869,554 of record NW_026637546.1, read on the forward strand.
TTAATAGTGCTTAGAGGCAATACAGTCTGCACCATGTGATATCTTTTCTTTATTAAGAATTTTTGATATCAAACAGAAATTATTAATATTTTTCTTAAAAGAAGAAACAATAAATGATAATGAAATTTTACTGATACAAATCTATAACTGCATTATCCTGAGAAATGCTTTATGACATATTGTACTAATAAATGACTCACCAGAACTCTGTTCCCATGCAGGAAAAGCACTCTCTTCCCAAACAAATTGGATCTGGTAAACTTATTTCTAGATTTGTCTTAGAAAAGTACTTAATGAATGAGAAAGTCTCACAATACAGATGCTTTGGCCTACTAAAGGAATTAAATTAGTAAAACTCCAGATAGACCACATGGAGAAAGATCAGAGAAATGACAGACCCAATTCAAGCAAGATCATCAAACCAATGTTTTCAGAAAGGAATTTGGAGTCCTCCTTGAGCCACAGGGACTCAAATAACACTCCTCGCTGGTCTGAGAATTTCACATTCATTCTTGCTGAGCACTGGGTGAAAAAAACACCTGTATTATTTGGCAGTGCTCAGACGATTCATTTGCATTTTGAGGGTTACATATGACAGGAAAAGGATAAGAACTTAATTTTAACAAAAAGCAAAATTAAATAATATTTTCTCACAATTTTCAGTCTTTGGCAATGCCTTGATACACCATCCAAAAGCTATGCAACAGGAAGTCAATATTCTTATCACCAAAAATAAAATGGAAATACTTTTTGGGGAAAAAAAACCAAACCAAAACTCCCAAAAAAACTCCACCCAAACAACCTTCCCCCCCCCCCCCCCCCCAAAAAACCCAAACAACCCAAACCCCAAAACTAAATTAAAAAAAAAAAAAAAAAAAGCATTGACTACAGGTAATAAAGAACAGAGGCAACACATCAAATTCAAATTAATCCCTTTTGCACCAGAAAAGGTTCTAAGCTGTACTGTATTCTGAGCCTGTTCCTGTGAGCATATACTCTATCCTTCGTCCTTCGTCTAGTTCTTAGGTATGTGACAGCTGTAGGCACAAGTAAAGTTTGTTTACTGTGACTAGGTTTTTGTTGCCTTCTTTAGCGCTTGGCTTTTTTCTCCTTTCTGCTCTTAGTGATTATTGAAATCTGAGGATTGAATCTGCTTTATATGTTTTGTTTCTTTTTTTTTCATTCATATGGGTAAGCACAAACGACCATTTCCATGGTATGTCAAATTGATGTAATATAGACATTACCTATGAAACTTCTGATACAAATTAGTGTAAATTACCTAAAAAATTATTCATTTTTGAGAAATTCCTGACAGAAATTATTGACTATTTGGCCCCAGTTCAGCCAAGTACTTAAGAACATTCTTTGCCAGGGTCACTTTCACTCTTGTAGTTAATTGGGATACAATTTATCTTTCATTAAAGATGAGCAATTAAGAAAAGAAATCTCCTTAAAACATTTGAGGAGAGAAACAATTCAGATCTCTTTTGACATAAATACTTCCTTGGGAAATACATCAGAGAGGCTAATACAAAGATCAAGGCAAAATAAAAGCTCTTCATTACAATTCTCTTGTTTGCTTTATGGGAAAAAACACAATTGTTTAGGAGCCCAAATAAAACTGTCAGATGCAAAGCTGCTTCATCAGCTCATTCACCTTCTAATTTAGAAGTTTATTATACAATCAGAGTATTGCCAGGAAAGAGGTGTAGGGAAGTCAAACAAGGAAAATTTGTTTCCTAAAGATGCTGTGAGAAAGGGAAATGAAGGCAGAGCCACCTAGCTTTTACTCTACTGTGGCCTAGAGCTGACCTTTTCCCTAAATAAGTTGCCTTCGCTGAAGGGAGAATATAATTTTTCAATGTTGGAGAAATAATTGTTGTTCTAAACATGCCAAACCTTTCACTCAGGTCAGGATCACATAAATCTTCACCTTCAGGAGGTGGCAGATCCAGAGGCAGACGTGTCAGCTCGAGCAGGCAAAGCTATGGCTACCTGAGTGTACATTTTGTTCCAGAGGTGATGAGGGAACTTCCTTCACAGCGCCTGGTTTTATGTACTAGTTAGTGCAATCTAGCTGGCTACAAGAAGCTTGACTTCAAGTCCCTACTGTTTTCTGTTGGTGGAGCAGGGTTGAGAGTAGTTTCTTAGCTGATTGGCAATATTGAAGGCACTGCTGCAGGCACTACTGCAAGCAGACTATTACATATGAAGGGAAGCTGGCATGTCTGAGTTTTGGGATGAAGGAAATGTTTGATTTAGGTGCCTGAGGGCAGAGAATTACTGTTTTGTGGGACTGGTACTATGTCCTATTGTAGATCCAGTCCTGTAGCCTTTGTTCTCAAAACAAAGAGTATCTCCAGAATGCTAGTTTCAAGAATGTCCTTCTGTACTTCATTTCTGTATGGTAATTTTTCTTCTGTATCTCTTAGAGACCACTGTCTGTATGCCTTCCTCCAAACAGCAGCAGTCATTAGACCCTGTAGACCCACTGGCATTAATATACTCACTACCTGAGACATAATGCAAAAATTTTGCCTTTGAAGTCTGTGACTGAATATAGGTTAATTCATTTCATTTGATGGGAAAGGAATAGCAGAAGATTCTCCATTTCAAAGACAATATCTATTCAAAAGCTCAGTGCCACAAGTGGAAATGAGTGGCAAGAGACCCTGCAAAATAAGTTAAACACTGAAGGTGCCTAACCTTCTGTTTGCACCTCCGTCTCTTTGATCTTCATCACCTGGGGACTAGTCATTTAACTAGGCCCTATTATGTACTTAGGAATTTATGTTTATATAACAACAAAAACACTATGTACACGTATACATACACATACACGTGCAGATACTTGCATATACACATAATACACATACACATATGCATATACATATACATGCATATACACATAAGCAGCCCCTGCTCAGCAGCAGGAGCAAAAGAGATGAACATTAACACTGGGGATCCAAGTGCTCTGGGAAATCGGCTGTTTGCCCAGGAAGGACAGGTGAGAGTAGCAAGGATTCAAAAGAATGCAAGAAAGAATAGACAGGAATACAAGGAAGAGGAAACAGGAGACCAGAAAGAGAGGACTTCAGACTGAAAGCAATCTTCACACTCAATTACAGAATCTGCTTCAAGGGGGGAAGATTAAGTCACACTTCCCCTCCCTCAGCCCTTTGCAACTGCAACATCAGAAACTCCAGTACCCAGAAAGGACATAAACCAGCAAAATATGATGTTTTAAACATTTGCCATTACAAAAAAAGGTTAAATGGCTTTCTAAAAATGACACTGTATGCAAGGCAAGAGGGAGATCAATGCTGTTCAAAGCCCAGACCTTTGTCTGGCATTTCTGTGTAGTACCACAGTGCAGCCAGGAGTTATTTATAATAATAGCTAAGGAGGCTTTGTAATGATAGGTATTGTATTCCCTGGGAGAAGCAGCTCTGTATGTCCCTGAGCCTAGCACAGCAAATCGTTCTTTTTCCAGGCCTCCCAGAGTCAGAGTACACTGTGTCCTTCTCAAATTAAGATGTTATTTTACAGTTTTGTTTGATACATTCTCAGAGTTCTCTTGGAGCACAGATTTTCTGATATTTTTCATCCCTCTTTTTTTGGTAATAACATGTAATACACATGTGAGAAAGATGGGGGAAGTAAAGTACTGTCTATTGAGTACAAGTGACTGGTAAAAATCCAAAGACTTCAAGGTATTTTTTGATTCAGAACACTGCCTTACAAAACAAATCCGAAAATGCCATGCATCAGACATTGTGTCAGACACATCACATCATTACTGTGGGAGCCATTGTTAGCAAGCTGAAATCATGTATCACTTTTCAGTTTAAAAGGGGGCAGTATCAAATGAACAGCCAGAAACAAAACTTGTCAGTTTTGCCCAGAAAGCCATTATTCTACATTCACAAAATAAAACTAGGTGATTAACTTTCAAAGGGATGGGCTTCCACAGTACAAAAAAAATCAAATAATTTCTAGTTCTTTCAATGCCATAAAATCATCGTAAGGACTAAAAAGAGGGGTCTGCTCTAACACTTCTGTCTCAAGATAACAGCACATTTTCTAACTTCAGGGACTAGGAATGTGAAGAAGCTTTAGCCATTTCTTTCCCAGGTATGTGCTCCATCTTAATGCAGCTGCATTTGCAGAAATGTCAGATTTATTGCTTTTGTGACATCTTGTTGCTTTTATCAAGCAAGATGTTCATGGTTCTGTAGGCCACTTGTGTTCAACAACAGTTACTACAGGCAGATGGTGGAAAGGTTTATGAGTAGCATTTTGATCAGGACTATTATGTCTGTTTTTCAGGACAGAACCTGAGCAGATGGTACCTCTTATATCATCCCATACATCCCCATCTTCAAAAGGGTCTTTTTTAACATTACTTGGACAATAATTAACTGTGTATAAATTGCTCTACTCTGAAAAGGCATGTACATGTATTTGTATTGCAGAATCACAGAATCATTAGAGTTGGAAGGGATCTCTGGAGTTCATCATCATCATGCATGACACATTAGAGACACCGATAGTGGCAAGGATACTATAATATGCAACACATGCTTTCCCCAGTAGTTTAGAAACAGTAACTTCTGAAACTACCACTAATTCTGTTGCCTAATAAAGACGTATCAGGGCAGCTTTTCATCAGCTCACCCACACCTATTTTAGGCCTACAGAAGTTCATACCTCCACTGCTTAGGTGTGGCGCAGCACAGCTTCTGCGTATGGGAAGGAGAAGTCTTGGAATGATATGGTGGCTAGGAAGAAGTAAAAGTGGAGATGCAGGAAGCAGTGTAAACTCAAGCAGTTGAAATGCCCTCATATTTGTCATCAGCAGTTTGTATTTGTAAATTCCAGTTACAGGAGCCTTAGCTGTCTTGTAATCACACTCAAGAATAGTGAATTTACAGCAGTTATGACCTGACAATAGACACTGATTTAGCTCTGCCGTACCTTCAGCAGAAAGGTATATCTTCTGACTCAAAAGCAAGGGTACAGAAAATAATATCAGAAATAAGTAATTCCTAGTAATGATCAGAGACTGATTGATACCGCAGTGACAAATCTGCTATTGTAGTTCAGAACCTGCAGAAGGCAGTAAGAAACTGGTAACAGAAACCTGCAAGTTCTGGCTGATGACCACAGACCTGAGAGTGAGCAAGGAGCTGTTAACTTTTGTCTCTGATAGAGCAAATAGCTTTACAAGTGCCATAGGTGTCTCAATTTTTATGTCATACTGTCAAACCTCTAGGTCTTTGCAATCAAGAGGCCAACTTTATGTATAGTTGAAGTATATTGGTTCAACTGTGAGATGGTGTAAGAGGCACAGGGAAATTTTCAGTGGTCCTTGTCATTCCTGATATCAAGCCAGATGCTCTCTTGGCGCCTTCCTATGATACTACTCCACAGTGTGCTATTATGGTAATTTTATGGCCTGGGAGACAGAGCACAAACACAAAATAACCTTTGTAAGGTCTTCCAGAAAGCTTAAGATACAGCAAGAATTTAAACACAACAAGTTCAGTTCTAAGATATTAACAGTGGGATCCACCTTCTGGCTAGCTTTTCAGTGATAGATACCTCCCTCCAGTCCTTCACTCTTTGATGGAAACTGCAGTCCAAAGACTACTGGAATAGGATTCCTGTGACTGCAGCTGAAGTCAGGTTCCATTGTAAATGGGAATGCAATTTATATCCCCAGAACAGCCTAGGAGGTGCCATTGTGTTTATAGTCACTGAAATAGTTTCCTAAGTTCACTTCTGAACTACATGTTTCACTTTGTTTATTTGATTTCTAGAACAAGAGCTTTGATAGAAGTATTTTTTTTATTTAGCACCTGCACTGAAACATTAGTAATGCTGCATTGAAGTGTTCCACATGTTTCTCTTATCTCAGACTAGTTAAGCAAGAGCATTCACACATTTCTTTAATCCCAGGCATCATAAATCCTTTACAAGGTTCCTGTTTCATTGTTCTTCTCCCAGGGGCTTAGCAAAACACTTGGCATGCACAATTCTTTTCTCCCAGATCCCACATGGCTTATAATAAACCTCATCATTGTCTTGTTCTGGAAGGTTTAATAGAGCTGCAGATGAGAAAGTCATGGAGAAACAGTAGAGAATAGTTGAAGTAGTCTTCCAAATGGGAGCAAGGACCCTGACATCAGTGTCTTGCCCAAGAGCCCAAGCTGCAGTATTATTGCAGATGGAAATAACTTCCAACATTTTTCAAGGCTGGAACTTAGCTACTGCTGTAGATAATACTGTCACAGCAAGGGTTTTAATTGCTTTCAGACCAACAGCCAACATTAATTGAAATGTTTATTTAAAAAAAAGAACCAAACAAACAAACAAACAAACCAACAAAAAACAACAACAAGAAAACCCACACCAAAACCGAAAACCAAATAAAGGCAACAACTCTGGCCGAAAGTTTATTATTTCTGATCTGAGCAGGCGTTCAGGTATGTCTCTGTGTATTCAGGGAGAGTCCCACCAGCTTGCAATGTCTGCAACACTCCTTTAACTGGGTTTTAACAGTGAAACATGCCAATTGAAAAATGCAGCAGCGAAAGCGGCTTGTTTTCAGTAGCTGGCTTCTATGTGTAAGTAAATATGTTTGGCAAGAACTCCACCAGGAAGATCGTTGCAGTGGCCTCTCACTCGCTAGCGCAGAAAGCAGCCTTTAGAGAGCTTTCTTTCACAGTACCATATATGTCTATAATACTACATAGGTACTTTCATGCATTGCTATTCACATAATTTTCTAAGCCATAGGCATATAGCCAGGTTCAGGATTAAAAGTTTTGGGTTTGGGTGGTGTTTTCTTTTCCTAAAGATTTACTTATTACTGTCAGTTATACATCACTAAAAGGCATCACGTACTCATCAGGATTTCCTAAAGGTCACTCATGCTTTTCTCCCTTTTGATCTGGGAAGACCTTTAAACCAAAAACCTGTTGGTAAAGCTTAAGCCTTGCTGAAGTCAGTGAAACTTGTTCTAGTAACTTTATTATCTTCAGGCACTTGATTTAGTGGTCTAGACTGCCACTCAGCAATGCTCCGGCTAATACAGACTGATCGTATTAATCATTTTAGGGATCAGATAGTTTTACCTTTGTAAACCACATTAGTACAATAACCTACACCACTTAAAGCAAAGATACTTGACTTTCAGAGAAGGCTTTTGTGAAAGTGTTATGAAAAGGAGAAAACCCAACTGCTTCTAAGAGCTCAAAACACTTCTCAGTTCTACCATCTACTCTGCCCTGTGACCTTTTACTGCTTCAGTCTGCTTCCTGGTCATGTTTTGATCTACATCTAAGTCAGCAATCCAGCTCACTTCATGATTAAAGACTGTTGCTGTCTCCTTTTATGAAGTATTTCCTATTTGTGCCTTTCCAGACCTATTCTAAACTGAGTCCTAAAATTCCCAAAGCATCTTTTACAGTGTTTTGTCAGTGCCTTGAATAGACACTGACAATTGAATAATGACACTTTACATATAAAATAACATAGCTTTGCAAAGCTTCTGGGTCAGCCAGTGACCAAAATCTAGGGTGCCAGTGCTAAAGTCTCTTCAGTCCAAACATCAAGAAGTGCAGGTAAGTCCAATTGTCTTAGAGTGAGATTTTTGAAGTCACCTAGAACAGACACCTATAGAACAGGCAGGAATGAAGACTTCTAGCGATACTCAAGCAACAGTTATCTCATTATTTTACAATGGGACGGAGCAAGGTACCTCATCCATACATAGTAGATTCTATAGAAATAATACAGCGCAATATGCCATGGAAACCAAAGTTTTTCACACAGATATTCTTTTTGTCCAAATTTCCACTTAAACCATCCCAGTATATAGCCACTCCCACTATGAAAAGGTTTATGCAGTCTCTGTATATGCCATCTGATTCTTTTGGCTACAGCTACTTGTTTGTTGAACCTATAGCTAATGCAGAAGGACTGAGAGGAAAGTGGAGAATTTGTAAGTCCCGCTTTTCCACCTGAGTTTTTTCTCATGTTCTGTATTTCTGAGGTGAGGAAATTCAACAGATGGAATCACTTAATTAAGACTTAAGTTAACCTCCTTTTTACTTTGCTCTTTCTCTATGAGTGGGATTGTCTATTAGCAGTCAATTTCTCTCATTTCTGGGCTGATATTGCTGGAAAAGCATTTACTTATTCAGACGTAAAGAATACAAGACTAGTCTTCTGTCTTTCTTTTTTAGTTTGACATTGACAGTGGAGAGCTGACAATCCAGAATAGCAATTTGCTCAAAGTAACTGTTCAGATAATGGCATAGAGGTGGAGGGTGGGGCACACCTTCCATTTTTCCCCTTTGTTGTCATATTGTTAAAAATAACCAGCAGTTGCAATGCAAGCTGGGAGATTAAATGGTATTTGTCATAATAAACACAGATGTGGAAAGGCTTTTTCACCCTTATGCTGTGCCTGCATGAACTTGCATAGGATTTGCAAACAATGGAGGCCTTTTTCCCCTCCTTAAAACTTCAAAAAAGAAGCAAATACCCATGTGTCACTTGGCATGATTAACTATTTCAGAGCTTTCCTGCATATTGAGGGTATGGAAGAATTCTGTGCATGGAACCTTAGGCAAGGCCTGGGTTTAAGTCTGGGGTAGTAGGTGTTCCAGTAAACCACAGGCAACCTATAAGGAAGAAACCATTTGGTTCAAGAGCTTCCTGTTCAGTTTTGGCACTTTTTAAAGCACAATCTCAGTATTCAAACTGTACCAGGTATGGTGCTGTTTAAAGCAGTCTGTCCTAAGTAATAGATACAGAAAGTATGCATTTCCTAATTAACATTAGCTTCCAGAAGTTTTTCTTCAAATACCCAGTTGGGTTTGAGTGCTTTTGCCTCACTGATGCTTATGAAGTATGAGTAATATCTGATGGTCTGAGAATCACTTGTGTTAGTTAAAGTGTACTTTAACTAGCATCTTCTGCTTCTCCCTCTGGCATGTTTTTCATGGTTTCTATAGGTATCTTGTTTTCCTGAACTGCAAATGTTGTCATGGTTTCAGCATGGACATTCTGATCTCAAAAACAACTTTACATAAGGTGCATTTTTTTGTGATGATAGAAAGACCTAAAGGAAAAAGGAGAACAAGATAATTATAACTGTGCTGTGCAAGAGAGTTTCCCTTCCTGTCCTTGGGAGCAGAATTTCTCAGAATTTTGCTGTCATGGTTACTGTTGCAATAGGTGCTATTTTGCTCATAAAGTAAGCCACTCCATAAAAACAAACTACTTTCTTGATTTCATGGAAGGTGAACTTCACAGGCTGATAAGCTGACAGCTACTACGTATGGTAGTCTTTCTGACTTCTATGTGTCTTCATCTTGCTCCCCATTAATTTCACAGTATGCTATCTGGAGTAGGGCAAGAAGAAAGTAATACCTTTGTTTCTGCAGAACTGGAGTCCTGTTAATGGATTATTTTTTAGGGCTTTCTCTCTTGCATCTTCAGTATTTAAAGCATGGTATGCATTCTTTTTGTTGCTTTTTCTTCATTGCTGTTATGTGCAGATTATTATTCACTGAAAATAGCTTAGAAAGCTATCAAATTGAAAGATAAAAAAAGATCTAAACATACTCTAAAGTCAACTTCAGGTAGTTAGAATTATTTGTAGCTAAATGTAAAGTAGTTTTCTTTCATAGTTTTTTAAAACGTATGAAATAATGTGTACAAAAGCGATGGGTACTGTATCAAACTAATGTATAGCAGGTTCCAAACAAAATAAAAGTTTTTTCCATGTAAACTGGGAATACTCTGTGAAACAGGTTTCTATGGGACAACAGTGATGCTAAGAATTTAAACAAGTTCAGAAAACAACTGGATAAACATGTGGGTAAGAAATCCATCAAGGTATGTAAAATACAAAGATACCACGTCTGACTCTGAACAATTTATTGGAGGCCAAATAATTTTTCTGGGCTGGATAACTTTTCTGGATCACTACACTACATGCTTATTCTTATAACTCATTTCTTTTCCAGAATCTGCTTTTGGTCACTAAGATGCTGTGATAGGTGGATATTTTTATTTGATCAGAGATTACGATACTCATTCGTCCGTCCAGCTGAAAATGCACAGGAGTTAGGACAGCTATGGTTCTTCATACAAGAGGTACCAACAGAAAATTGACACAGTTTGTCACTGACATCTGGTTAGAGCTCTTGCCCTGATTTGATAGCCTTCAGTTTGTTTCTAAGGTAAGAATCAAATATACTTCGGGTTCACAGATTCGGAGGCCTCTGTAAAATGTTTCCTATTGAACTGATTTCATGAGTCTGTAAATCACCAGATTTCAAGCTTTATCCCCAAAAGGAACACAAGGGACTGCTGCAGTCTCTCACGATAATCCATAGGATGAATAAATCTTTCCACACTAAACCTAGGCTGTCACCACAGGGCCACTGCTCCTTAGTTCATTTGCAATGTGATGCCTGCGTGCAGCTGACACACAAGGACATTTCTGATGACTCATGGAAGCTAGGCTGGTCTAGTTCCATTTCACACATTTTCAGTCATTTTCAGGAAGCTCACAGCAACGTCCCAGCTCTAGTTACAGGAGAAAGGGCTTAGGTACAGAAATCAGATCCTATCTATTATTTTCTTCATCATATTGGTGGGGCTGTTTCTGACACAATCTCAGCCTTTCAGAGCAGGGTGTCATTGCTGCTCCAGAGAAGTTGCACTCCAGCAAATTTTGCATCAGATTTGGCGAGAGGTATGTCTAGTTTTATTCCTGAGTATGGAAGACCATAATTGTCTCCACCAACAGTGTGGGTTTTTCTTTGTTTCATGGACACCTAAAGAACAGTTGGTCTATTCAGTTTAAACAAATATATAGAAAAAACTCCAAAAGATTCCTGTTGTCTGAGAATTAGGAAACTCTTTGCAGTCTTGAGACAACAGACCTTTGGCACTCTATTCTGATGTCCTTGTGATCCTCTCACTTCTTTTTATGTTTATCAGTACACCAGAGACTATGCTGTGCCAACAGAAATTGCGTCTGCATCTCCTTCACAGACGCTGAGAGTGAGGTCAGTAACCAAGAGAATGCTCAAGGTAAGAAGTGAGGCTTTTTTTTCAATTTTTGCTAGAGTACTCTACTTATGCTGATTTCATATGCTGGCATGCCATTTCGATGGTTGTAAATTGGCTAAGAAATGCCTACATCTATCAGCCTTCATGTACCAGGTGACCCACACCCAGCTGAGCAGTCCCTGTCATGGGCATAGCAACTTGAGTCAGGAGTCTGCAGAAAGCCCACACAAGAGTGATGGGGTCAGCGTCCTACATCCTCATGTGTACACCCAGGGAGATCGCTTCATTCTCAGCATTTGGCTCCAGTCTCCTGTGTGGCTGATTGTCCAGTTGTCTACAGGACTGTTTTGCTGCTTTGCTCCTTCTATGACACCTTGAAGGCAGGTGGGTGGTGTTTAAAGAAGCCCACAGTTGCCTTTGCATGGAAGACCTCTTGCTGGCAGCATTAGCACTTTTCAAGATAACTACTACTATAGCCTTTCATGATAGGCAACACAAACCTCTCCAGTGAAACAGAGTTGGAAACATATTAGCACCTCATCCAGAGGTCTAAAATGTGAAGTTCCTTTCATAAGAAGAATTGCAATACCAAATGCCAAATATTTAAAAGAACATGAGGAACCACAGAGTCTACACTAATGTAATCAGCACTTCTTTATTAACAGGTGGTTTTAAAAGAGTGAGGATTTCATCAGGTCATTTTGTTCTCTGTTAAGTTTTGTTCTAAGTTAATGCTTGTTAAAAATGGGTTTAATAAACTTCTGTTTTCCTAAATATTTTGCCCTAAATATCTTGCTACAGCTTTTATTTTTGGTGTTGTGGAAGTGGTTTTGTGTACATTACTTAGTATATGAAGCTAATCTAGTTGGTTTAGGTTCTTTTTTCCTAAATGTATTATTTACTTGAAGAAAATGGCTTTTTTCTTTTGTTTGAAGTTGGCTTTGGAAATGTAAAAAAGTCTAGAACTGAAAGTTACACAGTGGTAACACAGTGGTTACACAGACTTGGTAGGAGGCAGAAATTAACATGAAGAGAACTCCTAGAGCTGCTTTACAGGTCTGTTATTTATGTCGTTTTATGCCAGAAAAATTGCAAGATTCTCACACCCAATGATTACTCAGTTTCTTTCTCAAACAGGTGTTTCCTCAACTGTTTCCCTGATCTTTGCACTTTACCATTGTAACAATGCCACAGGTTATGTATTTACAGTCCATGAAACTTGAAGTGCTCCCTCGCTCCAATCTAGGAAAAAAACGCTATTATCAGACATTGACAACTTACAGATCTTTTTGCTGTAAGTATGTTTCAGCAATAATTGGGATAATGTACATATCTACTTAACTTTTAAACAGCTATCCAGAGCAGCCAGATTTTTCACTTGTTTTTTTACCAGAGCCTTGCATTAACTGTGTGTCTGTGTTGCCATGTGAAAGCTGCAGAACTCAAATTGGGAAATCAGGACTTGCACGAATGCTGTGTCTGGAAATGATTCTTTCAAACTTTCCATTATCTGTAACCAATTTTCTTCTTTGAACCAGGTTGTTGCATGACCATGTGTTAAGTCTGATCCAATATACTTAATCCTTTATACCTACAATTGCTGGAACTCCTCTTGGACAAGGAAAATCCATTGCTTCAGCTCAGTGGTCAGAGTACTATTTTATAATTCTCTAGCTACTACCAATGCTGGTGAGATGTTGAGGCAGAGAAGATACATTACTGAGTAAAGATGGCTTCCTGGGTTTTTAGAAATAAATCTCAATATTTCACCTCTTGTTTCCTACTGCCAGCCACAGGGCTACAACTGTTTGTTGACCCAACCCCTTCACCCCAGCTAGCTTTTCAAGTACAGTCACTGAAGTACAACACAAAAACCAAGACTGACCATATGCAGAACAAGCTCAGATCTAGAACCTCACCACTTCTGCTCCATGCTTTCCCTATGATGTGTAGCTATTTACTATATTTATTCAATATTCTTGTACATTGAAATACCAGCAGAGCACCAACCTAGTCATGCCGAGAAGTGTGGTGTGAAGAGCTGTCTTTCTCAAATACACATTACCTACCACCTTTACTGGACTCAGTCCACTCATTTTCCCATTTAGAAGGACACAAAAGACCACCAGGCACATCCAGAATGTGCCACCAGCCAGCTATGAACCCAGCCTGCATGCCAGATAGACCATTGCCACTAACATGGCCCAGCTGAAGAGAAGTCAATCTGTGTTACACCCCTCATGGTCCCTCTAATATTTCAAAAAACTTCAAAGAAGGATTCATACTGTATACTGGGGGTGTGATCATAACTTTTGGATGATAAGAATCAACTCCTTATGGACTTCATATCCTCTAATGAGAAAGAATGAAAAACTAGAATGCCAGCTTAAAAAAATCCACCATACACCCTCTTTGAAATCTATGATTTTTCAGTTGTCCACAGTTCTTTTGAAGCAGTCCTGAGTGTTACCTCCTGGGCAGTTGGGCTCGGCCTTATCAAGCTTGGTGGAGCTGCACCGTTACAGCAAACCATGGAATCCCTTTTCAGAAGTCGCTCTGCCTCCAAGTGATAGGTTTGCTGCTTCTTTTATTTTGGAAGTGGTCTCCTGCTTGTGTTACCAACCCTTCAGCTTGACCAAGTGGAGTGCTTGAAACAGCAATTAGAATTTGTTCCTGTATCACTGTTTCTCTTCTCCCCAGTTGATGGGCCTTGTCATCTTTCATACTAAAGTCCAGCTGTTCACTCTGGCTTCTAGTAGTCACTTCTGGGTTTACACTGGAAATAGACATTGCGTGCATGCACAGTAGAGTGCTTTTTACTGACATCTCATCATGAACAAATCTCCCACAAAGTAGGGAAAGGTCTAGCAGACAGGATAATGTTATTAATTATCCTTTTTAACATATTATAAATAATTAATTAGAAAATAAATATGTTGATAAGTAATTGTGAAAATGTTACAGAAACTTTCTTTGCCTCCCAGATCTACCTGTTGTGAAATTTATGGAATCAACAGTTTAGTATTGTGTAAAAGCCAGTTTAAATTCTCATAAAAACTGATTGTTGACATCTGCTTGGAAGCAGGCAGTAGCATGTGATAGAAAGTATTTCTGACACCCATTTCACCCATTCTCTCAGTTTTTCTGTTTAGTTCTCATTCTTCTACTCCTATAAGCAAAAAAAACAAAAAATAAAAAACAAAAAAACAACCCACTTTTTTTTTGTGTTCTAAAATCATCATTCAGAGACAAATATAGTGATAATTCCATTATTGCTGAATGGTGGATTTCTATCTAAAAAAAAACCAGAAATTAGTAAATTAGTACAACAGAATCTCCAGATAATCCTTTTACATAAAACATTACTTTCACTTTTAGCGTAGTAGACAAACACTGTATATAATAGATGTACTGTTACATGTTTCAAGTATTACACGCACAAGGCAAATAGATTCTTGAAATTAAGAAAGCTTTTTAAGGAATTTAGTGTGACTTCAAATAATAGTCAGTCTAAATTATACAAACTCAAATCTGCTATTGTTTAATACTTGAAAACACATACCGAATTGCTGTTGCTTCTACTACTTGGAGCAGCATCAGGTAAGCACATCAACGAATCACAGATTCTGTACAAGAAATGTCACAGGATCTGTCAACTAGTAGAGCTTCAAAACAATCCCCAAGAAGTTATGGTGGAATTCCTTTGTGAGTAGTCTTGAGGCAGAATTACAAAAACTGGTTTGTATCATGTTATGGTCACCATTCTAGGTCTACCTGGCATCTCTAAAAGAAAGGCTGAACTTGACAGATTGTCTGGAGTGTGAACACAACGATCTCAGCTTTCTTGAATTTGCCTCATCACAAATGAGGCTTACCGTGAGATGGAAGAGCCCTCTCAGACCCTGATATCCCTGGATCTGATTGAGTCCCGTGTCTTCCTCCCTTGCGAGGGGCAGAGAAGTTCTCTTGTGGTGGTGGGTAATCAGAGGCATGACAGAGACCAGAGTCAAAATGTTGAGGGCTTGCACATACTTGACACCAGAGCTGGAAAGAGCACAGTAGCAGAACAGACCTTTTACCCGAGGGGCTCCAGGGTGGATTAACTGACGGAGAAGCTTGATATCCAGGCCTAGGGGTCAGCAGCCTTGCTCCTGCAGTTGGGAGCAGTGGGTGGGTATGAATACAGGCCACTAGGAGCAGGGCTGATACTGCACATTTGACACAAGCCTTTATATGACTATTTTATGTGGTCATGGGGAGCTAGGGTGCATGTCTGGTGGGACCTTTGCCTTGAGCCCTGCACTCCCCTTTATTTCTGCTACCATTATGGACAGTAATTCATCCTTCTGCATCACCTGATGAAGGAACCCTTTAAGTCCTGCTGACACACATGGCCAGCTCCACTGACAGATCTCCAATAGTGCATCGCTGCAAGTGAGCAGGTGCTGCCTAAGCCAAAGACACACAAAAGGAAAAGAAATTCATCCTGTCAGAAGCCCTCTCATTAATCATCTTCAAATGCCATACTGATCAGATGTATTTCTCCCCATTAACAAGCTTATACAAGCAGGCTTGTTTGGCTATAGCTGGCTACGAGTGTAAGCCACTAGAAACGCACTGTAGAGTGTTTTATTTTTTAAGTTTGCTCCTTTCCAAGAGTGTTGAAAGATCCCATTTGTGTATAACACTATCGGCATTGTTCACCCTCCAGAAAGCCTTGCATCTGTCAGCCTCTGGAGAGCTTATTTTGTTCCTGCCTCCCCCATGGCCCTGCCCTCTGTGGTCACCTGCAATGGAGGACGGCAAACAGCAGCCTAAGCTCACCTACCTTCCTTTCTTACCTCCACAAAGTAACTTGTCACAGCCATGAGAAAGATTTCTATTTAAAAACAGAGAACTGTGACCGCAGAACTGTGACTAATATTGGAATTTAGCAAGAAGTCAGCTCTTGTTTCAAGAGGTTGCGTTGCAAGTTTGGGAACATTTGCTACTAAAGCTCTTGATGAATGACTCCAGGAACAGGGAGTTATTTTTTCTTATTTCTTCTTCTCTTTCAGTACCCGTTTTGCACAGATGATAATGAGGAGTGTCAGGCAAGCATGTAGCAAACTGTTTTCTCTCTCCTGACAGAGACAGCAAAGCTATCATTATGTCAGTCTGACATTGAAAACCTGCCGGACTTGGACAATAAATAGAGAGAAAAGTGTTAAAGAAAAGTAAAAAAGAAAAAAAAAAGAGTAACCATTAAAAATTGCTTTGCTCTTTCAGAACATCTCATAAGTGTCCGCTTTTCACCCTTCTGCATTAATTTCTTATTGCCTCCACCATGTACACTTTAATTCAAGTTGAAACTTATTTTAAATTAAAAGCTTTAAAAGATTACCAGATTATCTCTTTTTTTCTTTCTGTTTTTTTGTTTGTTTGTTTGTTTGTTTTTTTTGCTTTTGGCGTCTTATATTTACCATAGACACTGACAGTGTAAGAGCAACTTGCAGACTGCCGGTTCAGGTGGAAATTGCTACCCAGGTCCAAACCACCAAACCAGGCATAGCCAAAGAGTCTCAGCAAGTTCTCAGCATCAACACATGTACTTCACTGTCTCTGCTACCTCTGACATCAAGACCTGCACCTATGTCTCCATTTGGGTTTTCCAAGATGCATAGCAGTCTCTCCCATAGAAGGTGAAATACAACTATATTTCCTTCAGATTTCCTGGGTAATGACTACACTTTTTTAACATAGAATCATAGAATCATAGAACAGTTAGGGTTGGAAAGGACCTTAAGATTATCTAGTTCCAACCCCCCACTTATGCTAAATCATATTACCCACGGCCTTGTCCAACCTGGTCTTGAACACTGCCAGGGATGGAGCATTCACAACCTCCTTGGGCAACCCATTCCAGTGCCTCACCACCCTAACAGGAAAGAATTTCCTTCTTATATCCAACCTAAACTTCCCCTGTTTAAGTTTTAACCCATTACCCCTTGTCCTGTCACTACAGTCTCTAATGAAGAGTCCCTCTCCAGCATCCCTATAGGCCTCCTTCAGATTCTGGAAGGCCGCTATGAGGTCTCCACACAGCCTTCTCTTCTCCAGGCTGAACAGCCCCAACTTTCTCAGCCTGTCTTCATACGGGAGGTGCTCCAGTCCTCTGATCATCCTTGTGGCCCTTCTCTGGACTTGTTCCAACAGTTCCATGTCCTTTTTATGTTGAGGGCACCAGAACTGCACACAATACTCCAAGTGAGGTCTCACAAGAGCAGAGTAGAGGGGCAGGATCACCTCCTTCGACCTGCTGGTCACACTCCTTTTGATGCAGCCCAGGATACAGTTGGCTTTCTGGGCTGCAAGTGCACACTGCAGCCAGCTCATGATCATTTTCTCATTGACCAAAACCCCTAAATCCTTCTCCGCAGGGCTGCTCTGAATCTCTTCTCTGCCCAACCTGTTGCTGTGCCTGGGATTGCTCCGACCCAGGTGTAGGACCTTGCACTTGGCATGGTTAAACTTCATGAGGTTGGCATCAGCCCACCTGACAAGCGTGTCAAGGTCCCTCTGGATGGCATTCCTTCCCTCCAGGGTATCAACTGAACCACACAGCTTGGTGTCATCGGCAAACTTGTTGAGGGCGCACTCAATCCCACTGTCCATGTCACCGACAAAGATGTTGAACAAGACCAGTCCCAACACCGATCCCTGAGGGACACCACTCATTACTGGTCTCCAGCTGGACATTGAGCCATTGACCACAACTCTTTGTGTGCGGCCATCCAGCCAGTTCTTTATCCACCAAGTGGTCCATCCATCAAATTGATGTCTCTCCAATTTAGAGACAAGGATGTCCTGTGGGACAGTGTCGAACGCTTTGCACAAGTCCAGGTAGATGACATCAACTGCTCTACCCCTGTCCATCAGTTCTGTAGCCCCATCATAGAAGGCCACCAAATTGGTCAGGCAGGATTTCCCCTTAGTGAAGCCATGCTGGCTGTCACCAAACACCTTGTTGTTTTTCATGTGCCTTAGCATGCCTTCCAGGAGAATCTGCTCCAAGATTTTGCCAGGCACAGAGGTGAGACTGACTGGTCTGTAATTCCCCAGGTCATCCATTTTCCCCTTCTTGAAAATGGGGGTTATATTTCCCTTTTTCCAGTCATCGGGAACTTCACCTGACTGCCATGATTTCTCAAATATGATGGCCAGTGGCTTCGCAACTTCATTCACCAGCTCCTTCAGGACCCGCGGATGGATCTCATCCGGACTCACGGACCTGTGCACATTCAGATTTTTAAGATGGTGTTGGAGATGGATTTCTTGCTAGTTTCTGCTACCAGGATTTTTTTATCTTTTTTTTTCTAACATGCAATCTCCTGCTCTAGCTCTTTCCTGGGAACAAAGTGTGAGAACTGCACCTTACACAATTACCTGAGCTGTGCAGTTTGTCCAATAGATTTTACAATGACCATTGCAGTGACCAAAGACAAAAGTTAAAAGAAAGTCCCTCTTTTCTTTTCCAGGTTCTGAGCTGGTCATCTCCCTGTCGGACCTAAGGATATTTTTCCCTGTGGGAAAGCTCATCTGCCCATCCCTCTCTCTGTTCTGTACCTCCCCCCTAACCAGGAGACCACTGCTGGAGGCTGAAAAGATGCTTTGAGCCTTGCCTGTTCTCCTGCTCTTTTGCAAACTGTTTCAGCTGGCATGTCCTTGCTTTATTTTGCTTACAGATGTGCTGATTCCCTGGAAATTGTGTTGAAGGCATCAAGCTACACTAGGAGATCAGCTTTCCTCTGTTTCAAAGACTGTGTGCTCTAATCTTGTTAATGGTGATAGACGCACCCCTTCAAGCAGGCCCGGTGTCCACACTTCAGTTACTAATCATGAAAGAGGATCTTGTACAAGAATCCACCAAATTAACACTTATTTCATCTGGCTCACAATTCCCAGGTTGAGTTTGCTGTAGCTATGGTTTAAGCATTCAGACAAAATCAAAAATATTCCTTCTGCAGTGTGCCTCAAAATGAACTTAGCAGAAAGTGCAATTGATTGCTTCACCACTCCCATTATCCACCTCTGTGTTTATTATTGCAGCAGACTGCTCAAAGCACGGTGGTTAATTTAGAGACACAGAAAATGGCACAGCTCCAGCCTTGCTGAAGTAGACAGCATCCTGCTTCCTCTCAGATCAAGGGTGGCCAACAGTGGGACATATTCCATTGACAGAGGAACAATGGCATCATAAAGATAACCATAGTGTACCTGTGGTGTACATTCTCTTTTTGAGCAGACTCACTTGCCCTGTTAGACTTTATCCTAGATAAATTCTATAAACCCCAGCTCAGTCATTCTAAATCCACTATTCCACTCTTCTACTGCTTCTTCAGAAGGCGTATCTAAGTGGAACTGGTGCCAACAGTGGATATATGCAAAGACTGAATATTGTATTTATGGCCTTAAGAGATATTTAAGATGTTAGCTGTGTGTCACCATATTTTGGCTTGGAACAATTCCAATCAAAGTAAATTTAAATATCTTAGAAAAAATTAAATGATTGATGATTCATAAGAGCTGCTGCATATGCTTGCCCCTGTGCTCGTCTCGTACTTATTTTGTATAGTTGCACCACCAGGACTTCATCTGCCTTGCATCTGAGTAGCTATCACAGAAAGGAAATTGTAAGGATGCTCAGAAAGGTATGTACTTTGCAGACAATGAAGGACTCCTGCCTTCAGGGGGTTTTGAATAAAGTTCAGAGCTTGCTGAGCTAAAGGTTGTATGTAAAAATATTATTTAGCAATATTGGTTTTAACATAACTCTTGTTGTTGATGCAGGCCATTATTTCAGGACATATTCTCAGGGAAGACCGAAGAGCAGCCTTTCAGTGCCTAAGGGGGGCCTACGAGGAATCTGGAGAGGGACTTTTTACAAGGGCCTGTAGTAATAGAAGAAGGCAGAACGGCTTTGAACTGAGAGAGGGAAGATTTAGATTGGATATTAGGAAAAAATTCTTCACTGTGAGAGTGGTGAGGCACTGGCATGGGTTTCCCACAAAAGCTGTGGCTGCCCCATCCCTGGCAGTGTTCAAGGCCAGCTTGGGTGGAGCTTGGAGCAACCTGGTCTAGTAGGAGGTGTCCCTACCCATGGCAGAGGGGTTGAAGTGAACATGATTTTCAAAGTCCCTTCCAACCCAAACCATTCTATGTTTCTATGACATGCAGTAATACAGAATCAGTATGAGGAGGCATGACAATGTGAATACAGATATGTATCCACACATACAAGCTTTTTTATAGCTCTCATGCAAAAATTTTGAGGCTCCACAGGAGATTTCCTTTTGTTAGAGTTTTGAAAGTATGTGAGTAAAATGTGATTATTGTTTTTTTTTTAAGGCTGCAGAAACCTTCAAAGCCAGTTGCTTGCCATACTATATTCATTCTTATTTGAGCAGAAGCACTGAGTGAGTGAGACAATGTCTTGTAGAGATACTGTATATTTTGGAAACTGATGCATGCAGATACTTCACCCTGACACACAACCCACCACACAACAACACACCAGTGAATTCTATGAGACAGCAGCCACCAAGAAAGGGAATGGCACCATGTCAAGCTGCCAGCACCAAAGTGGCACCAGGCCACTGGCATGTTGGTTTGCCAGTAATGAACAGTCAAGTTTTAAACTCCGCAGCAGTGCTGGAAGCTCTGCACATTTCTCTATTGCACCAGAGCATGGCAGTACAAACTCATTCTGTATAATTGACATGGTGTTGAATGCTGCTGCCACAGTCTTGGCTTGTATTTGTCTTCAAAGCACAGGGTTCCTGATACAACGCCAGCAAATCATCTTTTGACATTGCAAATGGAAGTTCTGTGGGCTTATGTCTGGAAAATGCACCAGATATGGTACCATTCATATCAAGGAAATTTCTCATTGGCCTCCTCTCTAGAAGTACTCTCTGTGCATACCCTAGCTAAACCCCTGTATCTTTGACTGCAGTGATTTACACCCACCTTCCCCTGGAGTTTATAAGCCTCTCTCCCCAAAATGTTCATCTTGTTAATACCGACATAAGCCTGGATGATAATTTATTTGAGTCATAGAAATAATTCCTTTAGACCCTATGTGATTTTTTTATCAAGCCATGAAATCTGATTTTTTTTTTCCATCACCACGTCCAAATGATTGAATGTGTTTTCTGTCCTCGTGATTTACACTGTACCTAATCGTAGCATGAACAGGTTAGCTTCTCAGAAATAGCTAACAGGTGTACAATTATGTGCACTCCCATTACTCCCATCTGGGTGATTTCACACTCAGTACCCAAATGAAGCAGCTTATTTTTCTTTTTTTTGGCAAGAGGTTGAAAACTAATTCAAGGTGGAATGTGCCCTGCTAGAAATCAAACTGCAACCATGAAATTTCACCGTGGTCTTAATACAGTATTTGCTTCTTGTCACAAAGTACTGTAGAAAGTTATCATTCAGGTGACTTCATTACTTGCCCATTCCACAAAGTATAATTTAAAGACAGATCCTGTCCATGTAAATATCAGGAAGGTAAAGGACTGGAGAATCATATCAGCTCTGACACTCCAGACAGTTTTCTTTGTTTTAGCTGGACATACAGTGCATGAGATGCTAGTGACATGGCACTCATGGACTCATGAATAAGAACAAATAACTTTGGTAATATTATTTATAGAATATTTTAATTTTGTAGCTGGATTTCAGTTGCTGTTGCTGTTTCTATTTTACAAAATATATGTATTATACATGCAAATTGGAGTCTTCAGTTTATTTTTGTAATTAACAAAATCAACTCCCTAAATCAAAGCTAGTCTTTGATTTTTCAGGTTGTGCTTTTCTGAAGTCCTTCTACTGGCAGCTTCTCAGTGCAGAGCTGTAGGACAGGCTGTTATGTATTTAAGTACCACATAATAGAGGCAGTTTGATTTATGAAGTGGGAAGAGGTGGCCTTGCAGTGACCAGAACACTACTAATTTTAGAGAAAGGGTTTAATTGTATTATTAGTGACTGTGACGTATCTTGAGCTATCTCTTTTCTCTTTAAAGCCATCTGACTCACCTGTATCTGTTGGTTGTGAACACTACCTTGAACAGCAACTGGAAGTCTTCTTGCTACCTGTATGTTCCTCAAGCCTGTTAATTCCATACGTAATGGAGTATCTGTAACATAAAGACTGCCACATATTTTGTCATAGCATTGAAGACAATTTGGTGCTGTGGAAAAGATGTTTACTCCATGTTGTCATATTGGACGTCTACATCATGGTTTCTGAGCACTGAACTCTCTTCAGTTAAGTTACTGGTTTCTCTTCTGCTGAAAAGCTAGCTCCAAAAACTCGGAACTCTACCACTACTCACATGTACTGGTATGAGAAACACAAAAATGATTGAAAGAAAAAGATGTGCCTGGAACACATCATTAAAAAAAACCCTATGGCAAATACAATTTCAGAACCTGCTAGAATTTAGAATTAATGGTTTTTATTAAACAAAATTCAAGTGACTTTAACTGAAAGAAAGGAATCATCAGAAACACATGCAGTAAATTAAGGAAGGTTAAGAACCTAGAGGAGGTGCATGCAAATGAGTCTTCAGATTGTCCATTGTGGGTTCAACAAGCATTTATTATTATGGCTTTAGTGCGAGATGGACAACAAGAAGGGCAAAACAGAACAAAACACATAAATAAGTTAATTTTAAATTGAGGAGACTGAGAGCTTTTTCCAGAAGTAAGAATTTGTATCATCCTTTATAGAGCCTTCAGTTCATGTCATATTGAATACATCACTTCTGCACACTTTGCCTTTCTGGGCTCCGCGATCAAAGGGGAGCCAAAATACTGCAAGACCTTCAAGAATAAGCTGAAAATGTGGGTGCCCTCCTGAGGTGTTTCTCTGGTTTTGTTAAGCAACAATTAGTAAGAGTAGGCACTGCCAAGGAGTCCAAATCCATGCTGCATCTGTTCACTATTTTGCATTGTTCAGAAAGGGGTTTTGGAACAAGATGCTCTCTTGTGCTCCCTGGAATTAGTTTCTCCCTTTGAGTTATGCAAAATTTCTTTAGAGGACAAATTTCTTCAAACTGCTGAACTACCTTACTTCCCCTGAGGGAGTGCAGGCCAGTCATTGCTCCTCACTGGACAGGTTTAGGCTCCTGGACTCTGCCACATGGACAAGGAGCTTGCAAAGCTGACCAGTTGCGCTGCATCAAGGAAGCCACACTTGAGAGGAGGCATGACAAAGCAACTGAATAGTTATAAAAAGGAAACAACCTGATGTTTCTTTCAGGTGAGGAACCCAGTAACTTCCCTTCTGCATGCAACATTTTGGTTTCTTCAAGTCAGTCAAAGACTTTTCCTGTGCACCAGCAAGCACAGATCCTCTTTCCCCTTGCTCCCATCAGCTGTGTCAGCCGCAAGGCAAAGCTGGGTGTCCAGTCAGTGACAGTCTGGGTACCAAATCAAGAAAGGGGCTGGCTGTTATATTATTATCCTGGTATTTTCTGCAACCTGTTCGGATTTCAAGCAGGACCACATATCTGAAGCATGGATGTTTAGGTGACTTAGCCAGTCATAAAGGGACAAGTGATTTTCATCTCTCAAAGAGGATAATGTGGAGAACTATAATTTTAAATATACCTTGAAACAGATTGTGTTATTCCAGCAAACTCGTTACACACTGCTGGCCAATAGAGCCTCCAGTACTGTGGGAAAGGGCATCTCTGCCATACTCTCTGGCAACCTGGAATACCGCGAGTTGAAGGAACTAAAAAGTATCCACTGTAGCAGCATGAAGCAATGAACCTCATCACCGCAACTTAGTGCAGTCAAAAGTGGAAAAGGTTTATGCAGTTGATTGTCCTGCATGTATCTACAAGAAAAAAAAGATGACTCCTGATGGAAGTTCTGTTTCTGACAACAAGCATTCCTGTGGAACTTCATGTTTGAAGTGGTTTCAAGTGATGTGGACAAAGGCAGCTAAATATGATAGCAGAGACTTTTGAAGAGGCCTACCTTCCACAAACAAATTAGATAAACTGGTTTTACACAAGCAGTTCATAAAGGTGAAACCAGAGGTTGGCATGGGTTTGTGGTAAAATACGCATGGACAAATTAATGCAACACCCAGAAGTGGCCAATGACAAAGGAAAAGCACTGGAAAGCTGCTCAGGCTGGACTGCAGGTTTATGAAGCTGGGCAATGCACAGAGTCCTCAAAAAGTATCCTTAGGGCTACGCATACTAGCAATCTCCTCCAACAATGACCAGTAGGAAAAAGGTGCACAAACTTCAGTGGATCACAGCTTTTTGCAAGAAGTTCACAATGCCAGCAGTCAGTGAAGATAACTCAACAACGGTTTAATGCAGTTAACTCTCCCTGAGGCAGAAGGATGGAATAGATGGCTTTTTGATCCCTTGCAAAGGCATGTTCTGCGGCTGTGTAAGAACACCAGTCTTCCATGAGAATTCCTTACTGGAGAAATAGAGAACATTGCATAGGCAAAGGATGGACTTTAATCCTGAAATAGGGTGAATTGTTTATTAGGTTAAATTTGGGCACTGATAGGCAAGTCTATAGGCCACCAGAAACACTGATGTTTGCTCTGGAACAAGTTACAGACACTGTAAGGTGAACAGGAAATCTTAGGCTCTACAATGATGTGTTTGTCATTCATGGAATGTCTCAACTAGGGACACCTGTTAACAACTGAGAGACCGTGACATTTGTAGAAGTACAAGAGCAAAGTACCCACAATTATATTTACAAGTTGTTAATTCATGGAGTCTCTGTGGAGGAGAAAAGGACCCTAATTACTGGGAAGATGACAAAATAGTTCTCAATGAGGTACAAGGTCTGTGTTGAAGAGGTCCAACTGTTGTACAATTTATTGCCCTAGGAGATCTCTGACTTTCTTACAAAGGAAAACCAAGAAGGCAGAGATACACATTATCCTGCTGTAGCCTTTGCAGTTACCTTTGAAGAACCAGAGGATGAAAAAATGTTTCTTATTAAAGGAAAAATGCTAGGAGACAAGGCAGTCACCAATTTATTTTTTTTTTCAGGCAAACACATGTCCGGCAGTGCTTGTTCAACCATTTACTTGGGAAAGAGTATATTTACACAGACCCACATTTGTGTAGCCCTTGGTATCCCAAGGGGGTTTTGATAGTAAGGTGGGTAGTCTCTGAGTTGATATGAAAGGTCTATGGAAGTGATTCTTACATCTGACAGGAAAAGGAATGGTAAATAAGATCAAGTGGAGGCCTATGTCTCTTTTCTGCAGAAGGACTAAGGTCAAAATGTGGCATCACAGAGTCAGAGAGCTGGAAGAGTGGTCATGGATAAGGTACATTGCAGTCTGAGGGGCTGTCACTGTATGACAGACTAGCAGTATGACATATCAGTTACCAGAGTAAGAGGGAAGCCATCAGCAAATGCTTGCCCAAGCAGGTAACAAAAAAGTGGGGAAAAGGCTTAAAGCTGTGGAAATGAGTCAGCCTCTAATTTGGAGTATTGCTAAGTACTATGCTACCAATTGTTTTCAGAACTCTGTCCAGTTAGAGCTCACCCAGATCTGCCCATAACACTCAGGCAGACAACTCACAGGTTCATTTCAATGAGTCCCACTGGACTTGAGTCAGAGGTCCATGGTGTGCTGCAGATAAGCGTGCAGGGCTGTGATGGTTGAGATCAGCGTTTTTTTCACTATCTGGAGCCAAGCCTTCCTGAACAGCAGCTGCTATGGGCAGCTTCATGGTACAAGTAAAGAGCAGGGCTGCTGTGAGGCTGGACAAGGACTGTTAGGTACCTACCTCTCCTTGGAGGCTGTGATGGAGGATCTCACAGAGGGAGGCTCTGTGTTCCCTGGATCTCCCATTTGAGCAGGTTTTCCTTCCAACTCTGCAAATTGCAGATCCTGCCTCATTCAGAGGTCACTGAGGTACAGTGATGACCACAAGATACTCATGATACTTTGGAGCAGGCTCCACATTGCAGCAACTGTTTCCGTGGCTGGGAGGCCTTTCAGGCCAGATGTATTTATCAAATTCACTCTTTCTAAATATATTCTGGTATAGCCTTTTGATTCATTCTAAATATGAAAAAGAGATCCAAAGAAAGCATTGGTTATTATTTTTTTTAGGCAGAAAACAGTATGAAAAAGAAAAATAAAGTACTGGTTTCAGAAGAATAGGAGGCTTATGATTAAGACACTCAGTAAAAAATAAATCACAAGTGAGAAAGCAGGTATATGAATACATCCAAGGAACTGGAAATGAGCTGAGTAAAGCGTTGCAACCAATCACTCATATTTGAATTCTTCATCTCCTGAATCACTCAGTTTTCTGCTGTATTTTGAACTTTAACACGTCTTTTGCCACCAGTTTGCTGACTGGCCTCATTCAGGAACAAATAGAAGATGTTCGTTAAGTGAGGGATTTTGTGGTTATCAAAGACTGCCAACGAGAAGTGTAGAAATGTATGGTGTCCAGGAACAGAGAAGATGAAGGGGGTAGGTGGAACTAACTAACCAAATGGTGGTTTGTAAAGATGAGGTCCTTGTTAATGACAGTATCAAGGGGGACTTACAAAGATAGCGCTGCCTCACTCAGCCCAGAAAATGCCACAGTCATGGCTTTGGCTCTGAAGAAACAGGAGTGAAGAAACTCAAGCCATAACCCTATTTATACAACCTGATGGGTGTTCAGGGAGAGAGGACTGGTTTGTGATTGAGATGGAGCAAGAAATCCTGACCTCTGTTTTTGGTCATATCACAGCTTCTTCCACCATGTTATGAAAGCAATGAGACTTGGGGTATGGCAGAAACAAAAATGGAATGGAGCATGCATCCAAGCATACTCCAAAGACCAGAGCCACCCACCATCCTCCACATGTGTAAACATCCATGCCTGAACATACAAATTCCTGCAGAGACAAGGCTTTAACCCAAGATTTAGGGTTCACTCATACTTTTAAGGATATCCATGAGCAAAGACTGTTTCCCCTCTGCCTGCAGGCAGAGAGCAGTAAATACAGTGAGACACAAACCTATGCAGACCTGGGTTTCAAGCAGGTATTTGTGAGGGATTGCTGACCATTCCTTGGAAGGCTTGTGTCTATTCATGTTCTCTTTAGGAAGTGACTGCAATAGCCTAAGTCTCATGCGTAGGCATGAGTCTTCAGATGCACAATATGGATGCTGTGTGGTACTAGTTACAGGCAGGAATTCATACAGGAAGTCTGAGGGACACAGAAGTCTGTTGATTTGATGTAGCTCACAAGTGCCACTTTCTTCTTCCAGTATGGATGTAACCTTACTTCTTAGTCTGTCTATTGGTAAAACGAGAATAGAGCTTGCCTATAACATGTGGGAGTAATAAGCCTCAACTAAATGATGCTTACAAAGTGCTTTGCATTCCTTGAAAGGAACGTGTTGTACAAACACAAAATATTTCACTCAAACTTTGTGTAAAGGTTGCATTTATAAACGGCGTACGAGTGGGTAACAAATGATTAACAGATGTTATAGTCATGTTAGAGAGATTAATGTATTCTAGATGGCTATAAACTATCTATTGAGTTGTTAGACTCTTTAAAGATCAAGAGAAGTAGATTAAGCGTGGATTAAAATATCAATCATGCGTTAAACTCATTTATAAATGTATCCTTCATAAAAGAGAATACTATTCCCATGCATTTTTGTTCATGGGAAAAGAGCAACAGTGAATCAATCCTATCATTTCACTGTTACAAACAAGATGGGGGGGAAGCATTACTCTTTCCTTTAACAAGCTTCATTTTTTTGATACTGAAGAATTCATATAATGGAAATTACACATTTTTAAACCCCTCTTCTCTTACTTTGAGAAAAACTAAACTCCTCTATGCCTGTGGATTAGATTCTTTGCAGTATTTTCCCACATAACTACTGAAGTGAGTTTTTTATAACATTCTCCTTAAAAAAATATGCAGAGAAAAAATAAAGTAGGAGAAAAATACAAACCCTAAACCTCAAATTATTCAACTCCACCAGGGATTTTATATTAATGTAACTAATAAATAATGTAGTAGCAAAAGCAGTCTTTCTATCCAATCATTACATTTAATGTCAGCCTTTGTCGGCAGTGTTTGTGCTGCTTCAATTCAACAATTGTTACTTAAACACTTCCAACTTTTTACAGCTTTTAAGTAGTCCCATGAGAAGACTTCAGCTTTGTAAGCTATTCAGCACACAACTTTTTGTGCCCATTCTCTTCTTCTATCATTCTTATACTTCCTGACTTTTTCAGAAGCATTGTTGGTTGCTTAGTGTCATTTAGTAGTCACTGTATTAAACCATGAATGTGATCCTACCCATAGCTACTCCAGTGCAAATCCAGAATAAGTCAATGAGGGTACAGGTGGTGGGAGGTGGGAGGTGTCCCTGCCCATGGCAGGGGGGTTGGAACTAGGTGATCTTAAGGTCCTTTCCAACCCTAACTATTCTATGATCCTATGACACAACAGCATAGAAAATGTCTATAGGGTCCAGCTTCCTCATAGAGAACCATTTAATCCCTCTCTTCCGCCTGGTTGTATCCATGGGGGTAGGGTCTGTGGTTAAAATCAAATTGTCTGTCATTTTGGTTTGTCTTACAAGCTCACTAGGGGTGCACTCTGGTACCCTTTCTGTCATGCCAGCATATACAGCTTCTCTGTCTCTCTCTATTTATTAGACACCAAATCTCTAAGTATGGAAAGAAAATAGTTCCTGCTGTTTGTGTTTCAGGAGTAAAATCATGGGCTTTTGAGACAGAAATGGATTACTGTCAGCACAGCCCATGTAAAACGGTCTGCACTAACCGGCATCTATCCACCCAGTATTAGCAAAACCCACTCATTCTCATACACACATGGTGTCAGCTAAATGACAGCTAAATGACAACACCTGGTAAATAATGACTTGCATATAGCCTGCGGTAAACCTGTTTAACTAGGTCTATCATTTTCATCTTAGATTTATAAACTGTACTCCTCCATGTGCAGTACATGCTAGTGCAGGGTAAAACCAAAACAGGGAGACCTGTAAACTGTTCTGATCAAACCCCAGCTGCAGCATGGGACAGGCCTTCTGAAAAGGAGTGGCACACACAGGGCTGCTTGGGACCTAACAAGAATGGAATGGAAAGCTTGGCTTTTTATTTTTTTTAATCCTTGTTTTCCAACAACATGAGAGCGTGTTTTCTTTACAAATTCAATTCCTACATGTTTTCTGCTCCCAGCCTGTTGTTTACCTCCCTTTACATATGCATTTTATTTCATGCTTTTATTAATCATGGTCTTCCCCCCTTTCCTGTGCCATGCCTTGTGTTTCAGAAGTAACAAAATAAACTGTATCAAATCAGTAAATTCCTAGCTGAGAGGCCAGCTCCGTCTAAGCCCTTAGACCCACTGGGCATTGGCTTGCTGAGTGTAACCTGAAATCTTGAAACACTTCCTAGAAGAACATTAAGGTACAAATGAGGGCTGGTTTGTCTCTCAAGTCAACACTTAAAATGAAAAAGCTGATGATGTTTTCATTGAGGTGGAAAGAGTGACAGACGGCCTCTTGACAGAGGATTACCAGGAGAGAGAAAACAGAGCTAAAGTTCTGTTTTCACTTTCCAACTGCAGAGTGAAGGAGGGAGGTCGGGGAGCTGGAGAGGAGGTTGGGAACGGGGAACTGCATTTTTCATTGTGTTTTTTTGTTGGGCTCAGTTACACATATATCACCATGGCTAAATTAAAAGGCCTGTATTCTGCTGATGGATGGGCAGTAGGTTTTGCATGGAACTACAGGAACTCTCAGGGTAACATTGGCAATACCTGTGCCAGAAGGAAATTGACAGTATAAGCTGACTGTTAAGCTTCCTTTACAGTAGCAGACAGGGATTCAACTCATACAAGCTCTTTCTATACTTGCCTTTCTGCAGCAAAATGTTTTAGATGTCTTTTAGGGTCCAGTTCTCAACAAAGTACTTAAAGACAGAGGGCCAGAAAGTCACACTGAACTCCACTGCAAAAACAAGAACTGGGAAAAAAATAGCTCATACATCACAAGAAAAAAAGCTGAGTTAATGCTGGGGTGCAGCTGAGTTGTACTTCTCCTTCCAGCAGGAGTAGCTTTTCCAACAAAGAACAGGTCTTCCCCGTGCAAAGTGAGCAAGCAACGAACAATGACAGAAAACATCCATGCTTACAGCATTGTTAAATGAAAAGGAAAGTTTTCTAGCAACTCATATCCTTGGCATGATGCAACCTACTCCTCAGAGGGTCAAGCCGTCCTTTTTAACTACAAATTGTAATTCCTTGCTGTCTCACTGCTGCAGCCCACTCCTCATAATCAAGCTACATGTCTGAAACAGATGTCTCTTTTCCTTGCTCTGAGGTAGTAGACTACCCCAGCATTTCCATGAGGAACAACTTTATTGCCTCTGATGATATTAATGTTTCTGGATGTTGGGCCATTCTGTGGGAGCAAAAAGAACCTGGAGGACAAGAAAAAGCAGCTACTCTTTGAGTGACCTTCTGCTCTCTTACTGCTTGGCTGGCTTTGCCCCTATGCCTCTGGACATCAGTAGAAGGAGTGGAACAGTTGGATGTCTGCCCAGTCAAAACATCTGTTTTCAAAGGGGAAAACTATTCTTACTTTCTGAAAATCAAGTTCCTTTTTAGGGTCCTTCAGGTCAGGCTTCCCTGAAATTTCTGTCATCTCCTGAAAGAAAACCCAGAAAACTAAAACTACTTATTACATATGACAAATCTTGGCCAGATACATCTCCTCAATCTCATGGCCAGAGTAAACACTGCAAAACATGCATGTTCCAGCAATGTCTTTCCTCCACCACACACACTTACGCAAAAGTTTTAAAGAAGAAAATATGGAAATAAACAATGTTAAAGATGATTTAATAAATCACACATACAGCAAATGTGAACACAGGTGGAAATGTTTAGCATGTTATAAAATTCATTTCATTTTTAAGAAAAAAGAAAAAAAATATGGATGTAGAGACACTTCTACAGCAAGTCTGACCCTGGACCAGAGGGCTCAGAACAGTGTAGAACTGAGTAGCATCCCTGCACTGTTTGGCACCACAGTATCTATGCATGTGTTGCTGCTCTCCCAGTAAATTAGTTATTGAAGAGAAGGAAACAGAAAAGAAAGGGAAGGTTAAAATTCAGTAAGAGAAAAAGATAAAATATGCAGAAGTCAGTAATATTGAATTGAAAGTGTAAGGGCGTACACATGTATTTAGGTGGCCTTTTTTCCAGATTTTTTTTAATTTTTATTGCATTTTTCTGGTGGAAAAACAGAAGCCTAAAGAACATAGGAGACCAACTTACACTGCTGATAAGAAGGGCATCCTAGGCTTGTCAGAGCAAAAGAAGTTTGGACCTATAGGTAACCATGGAACAGCATTGCTCCACCTGGGAGCTGCATCATCTGAGGCTGCTTTATATCTCAGAGGGGGGTAATTGCCATTAGCAAAATGCTTATGAGGCAACTTGGTAGTGGTCAGCAGAATTACAGTAGAGTTGTTTATGGCCATGGGATTTTTGAGATATCTTTCCTTCCTGTTAAGAAGCAACATGAGTAGGAAAATTACATGTGCTTCACTGAGTCAAGCCAAGGCTGGGGAACCTGTGACTGGCAACGTCTTGGAGACAAATTCATTCATTTTGAAGTACATTGCGTGCAATCTACATTAACCTCTATCAGGAAGCACCTCCAGAGGCACAGTAAAGACTGTGCAAAACACTTGCAATGAGATGGTTTTTCCTACTGCCTGAGCTGTCCACCATCACCATGTCTTACTATGGTACCAAGCCTACTGTGAAGCAGAGCAAGAGAGCTCCTTATCAGCCGTTTTAGTATCAGGGCCACTCTTTCCTTGTTTCGCAGCATGGGCGGTAGATAAAGTACTGCTTTGGATGGCTTTAACCCTAAAAGAAAGCATACAAGGCAGGTAAAAGACTTCCTGTTTCCCCATAGCTGTCTTTGTATCTCTCATTATCTGCTTTATACTTTCACCTTCAGACTTGAATCAGATAATCATCATGTTTGGAGAAATCATATACCAGTGTCTCCCTTTGTTCCATGATCTTCAGTATTCAAAAGTTATTAAACTTATTAAACTTAGATCCCAGATCCTGAGTGTATTTTCTACATTGCTTTTCAGGAGAGTACAAATACTCCCAAACAAAGGAGGTGAAGGAAACCTACCAGGACTATAAGCAACGCCATTCTGTACTCACTCAGTGTGAGTACTCAGTGATGTGTCCCTTAAAAACCTGAGGTCTAAAATTAAACGGTGGTGGTGTGAGAATAGCCCCTTTGCTTCCAGCAGAAGCAGTGTGAGGACCTTTCATCATCAAAATGGGGTAGTGTGTTCTCTGTAGGAGCATTAGGAGAAAGCAGCAGTTATGAGCCTTATATTTGCATTTGCTCTTTCCAGGCCCCATATGTAACAGGAAAGGCAAACACACAAATGCAGCCATGTGTTTGCTAAATATTCAGGGAGGAGGAGAAATGGAAATTGGCATGTGATGGAAATGGCATAAAATGCAGCTGCACAACTTCTGCATTTCTTTGGGAACTGAAAACAGGCCAGAGGAAATTTCTCTTTAGAGGTCCACGGTAGGGACCCCTCTTCTTTCTTTTGCTTCCCTCACTGTGCTCTTTCTTTGGCTTAAGTGATGTGACACACCTTTCCTTCACATACTTCGGTATTCAAAGGTGTGCAAGAGCCCTTGTGCTGGGAATGACTGTGCAGCAAGATTTAAAAGCAGAGCCCGGTTCTTGACATGTCTCATTAACTGCCATTTTCTAATGAGGAACAACACTTTTTCCAGCTGCACAGAAAAGCAGGCAGCTGGATATCTAGGCAGTGGACAGAAAATGCAGGCTGGGTTGAGACCAGCAGAACAGATTCAGCTGGCTTTCGTACCAATGTTTCTATCCATCAATTGCTGAAAGACATATATAACAGTTACACCAACAAGGAAGCAGCGATAAGATCAGTTAGGATCAGACTGGGACTCCATAAGCAGAACAATAGAACAATACAGTGCTGTGGTCCACCTGCTTCACTTCCAAGGATTCACTCTACTAGCTTTTGTCTGCTTCAAAACTGTGCACCACTCCACAGTGCCACTGCTCCCCAGGTCCCTTCCCAGCTTGGAAAGTGGCAGAGCTAGGAAGCCAGAGGAAACAGTTGCCCCAGATAAAGAACAGATTCTTTCTCTCAGGTCACATCACACTCTCTTCTATGAGCTTAATATAACATTAGTTGTAGTATAGCAGGAAAAAGGTCAATTTAGCCATCTTTTCTATCTCATGGAGATCAGCACTGAAGGCCTAGGGAACATTAAAAAGCTAAAAATGCAGTCATGGAGTGATAACGTCCAGCATGGTCTTCCAGCTTCCAGATATCTAGAGATCACAGGCTTCAGAGCCAGAGTTAGCATCTTCATGTTAGATAACCCTTGATAAATCTTCTTCCATTAGCTTACCTAACTCCTCTTAAACAGCCATGCATATGGAACACATGAATATGCATGTACTTTTCTCAGGGTTAGGGGAGCCTGCTATTTTTATGGCTCATCCTGAATCTGCTGAAATGTATTTTACTCCAGTTCAGGTTCATGGACACTGATGAAAATATGAGTCTTCACAAGATTAGACATAAGATGAAATTTCATATTTCCACAGTACTCCACATGTAAATATCTGGTAAGCTGTTATGTTTATATAGTAATATTTAATTAGATATCCTAGGATTAACAGATGCACTAAATGCTTTTATGTACAGCCATCTCAGATATTGCCAAAACTATAATAAATTATTATAAGCTTGGAAATACACACAAAAAAATAGTTTTTTTGAAAGAAGAATTCATAAAAAAATCTTTGTACCTTCTGGGAAAACAGGTACTTCATTGTAAATATTTATTATAGGAGTATTATTAAGAAAGAGACACAGCAGGAGCTGTACAGCTGGAACTAAGCTGCTATGAATAATTTTGTTAAAGAGCACTGTCAACAATATTTATACTGTGTCCAACTTGTGCTAAGTTTTTTACACACTATTAAGAAGATAAGATCACATACCTATTGTGGTGTTTGGCAACTCACTCAGAGCCAAGAAGTCTAGCCGAACTCCACTATAGTCGGTGCCTAAGCTCTTAACTGATCAGTGTTGCGCAATGTGCCACTCTGCACAGAGCGGCTCAATCAAGGTCTTTCTAAGGTGCAGCTCCTAACTTCTGTGCTCCTGCCCAGCTACAGCTGAGGAGCAGTATGAAATCGTATTCAGTGAAAGGAAAGTGACTAAGCTCCTAATGCAGTGAACTGCTACCGAGTATTTTAAGTGTTAAAAGTCTTCTAGGCAAATTCTCATTTGGTGTGTGCACAGTGAAGAGAATTACACCCCACAGTGCACACATAGACCTCAGTTTGTGTTTGGTTGGATTCTGCTGGATACACTGTTCTGTCTTTACCAGTTCAGGGACACAGAAACTTACAGTTTCATGAGTGCAAATGACCACATAAAGTATGACACTAGCGCTCACAACTTAAAGAAAACTATATTCAAATATGCATACATAGATGTTCGTAATTATGAAATCGTACATACAAAACGAATCTAAACTCAGGTATATATGCTTGCTGTTGTTTACCTACTTCTTTTGCTGTAAAAAGTTTCTGGAATTTAATAATGCAGGCTATTTCTTACCTGCATGCTTCCTTTTTAGGTAGATTCAATTATTTTGTTTTGGCTCCTTACATTAAAAAATTTTTTAGGGAACAAGCCAATAATTTGTAATTCAACAGAATTGCTTCCTTAGAGCATTCAGTCATTATTTAGTTTCAGGTTAGGGTGAGGAGCAGCGGGTTGGACTGTATGATCCTTATGGGTGACGTCCAACTTGAGATATTCTAGAATTCTACAGAAATTATGTAGACTGGTTTTCGCCCTACAGAACATCATATGACATTAGGTCAACAGAGTTGCCATTCCAGAGTTGCCATGATTAAAACTTTGGGTTTTGTTTATCAATCTAGCTCTGAATTTAATCCAGAGGATTGATTTTAGGAATACCTTTAAATTGTAAACTCAAAGTTTTAGCTCAGTTTTTTAAGCAAACAAGGCTTGCGAGACAAGAACTGCTGTTTCTATTTGTTCATCCTATTCACCACTAATAATGTTTTGAACATCAGTGCATTTAGTCCAGTCAAACAGAAGAGATGAAGTGTTCAGTATCACCAAGTTTTTCTAAGCCTGGGGAAAACAGCATCCAGAGGAAGGGACACCCGTGGTTATCCTTTATGAGATGCTAGAGGGCTCAGAATAGACAGAGCTGTGACAAAGGCTTCATTCACCAAAAGAGACAGTGGATCAGAGCTGTTTCCCAGCCTTAGTATAACCCAGCCCCCAGGAGACAGGATCCTTGAAAGCCAGTGACCTGCTCCCACTTGCTTGGTTTAAAGACAGCGATCTAGAAGTCAGGCGCTGCAGCCCACTGGTGTCTGCAGATGGGTGTCTCTGCAGTTGCTTTAGCGACAGAGGGTCTTTCTTCAGCAGAGCGCTACCAGTTAGTGGCCTTCTCCTGGCTGCGGGTTTTCAGAGGCTTGCTCTACGTGCTGATGCTAGTCGTTGCCCACAGGTGGCAGTGAGCCTTCACTGTTTGCGAGGGAAACGCCAGCATTTCCTCCCAGCCTGCGTGGCTGTTGGGGCCGCCGCGGAATAGGCCGGCTCCTCCTGTAGCTCAGCTTGAGGTGCTCAGATTTGGCTTTCTGGGAGCTACTTAGTGGAGGGCCGGCTGTGTTCTTCAGTCGTCTCTGCAAATCCTGTCACATGCTTGGTATGACTGGGAAGAGTTTGTAGGCCGATCAGAACAAGCAAAATCTGCCAAAAAAAAAACAACATTCAAATCTGAGTGTCAAACTGTGGCAATATAGTTGAAAAAAGCTAAACTGCAAATGGGAATATGTTGCCTAAATGGTGGTCATTTTATTATCTACACCCTAAACATACACCTGGTGGGAAAAGACAGAGCAAGGGAGGGAAAAAAGAAAAGCAACTGAGCAGATCAGTGGAGATCAGAAAATTGTTCACGCTGCTCAGAGTAATAAACTTTTCCAACAAACATAGCTTCCTCTGGATTTTCCAAAGGATAAAAATCACAGTTGTTTACATTTAGGCACTTCTTTTTCCCATGTCATTTATCACAACAAAGTTATTTAGGTTTCCTATGAAACAATGATATACATTTCTGACGTTCCAAAATACATGCTGAGTGCAAGCTTTTAAACCTGCATAGATAAACAGATTAGATTAAAGGACTCGCAGAACAAAAACAATGGTGTTGAGTGGAAAAACAGACAGTAAGTAACATTCATCCAACCTGTACGTTGCAGATGTTTGTATATACCATATAAAATCTGGGTAAATATCTGTCCCTTCATTTTTGTCCTGGAATCAATAACTACATGAATCATGTGGGGAAGGGGGGAGCATCCCCCTTTTTCTCTCTAGCAATAGCACCAAACTTCAAAGTGACAACATCAGCAAACAGAAAAAGCCACAAACAAATGTAATTTTTTCTCAAACAGACCGCTGCCCAAATGTGAATTGAGTTTTTTCTCTGCTCTTAGACAGCTGTGAACATCTGCCAAGTGACTAGAAACCCATTGCGTATGGTACCACCTGCATCTTGACATATAGCAACAAGCCAAGTTTTGCAGTCATATATGTCTTTGCATCTCCCCTAAACCTATTGGGGCTGCATGCATGTAACTGAGAGTTTAATCCCAGTGGAGCTCTGTTGCATTGCCCAGTAACTAAGTTCAGTGGATTTCAGCGGAGTCACAGGCCATAACTGAGATAAGACTCATGCTATTCATCGGTTAAGTGCCTTTAAAGGCCTGTTACCGGTTTGGTGCCCTGCCTAGAAGGTTTCCTCTGAAAAGGCGCATTCTGACAAACAGGGAGCTTCATTACTAGACATCTCTAGCTTGGTGGGTTAATTTTACAACAAAAGTTACAGTGAGGTTTCTGTTATTTTCTTGTGAAATGGCAGAGTTCTGTGAATCCTCCAATCCAAGTCCCTGGGTCAATGTGGAGGCATAGGTCCTGCAGGGGAGACAATCTCAGAAGCTACAGTTTACAGGAAAGACATCTGGGAACAGGACCTCAGAGGCTATTGGGACCGACTTCTCCAACAGTTGGCAGAGTGTCTTTATGTGGGCACCAGGTTCATCATGTTCACCACCCAAACCAAGCTAATTTATTATGGGAAGATAAGCCTCTTGCTCTGGAATAGGCTGGTTTGGATGTCTGGGGAAAGTAGGAGGCTTATCCCTCAGAGCTGGCAGTGCAGGTACAGAAGGTAAGCTCCACATTGCTGTATTTCACTGCCCTGTGACCACAGGAGAGAGGTTTTACTCAGGCTCCCTAGAAAGAGACACAAGGCAGACAAAGTCTGTGTTTTTCAGGAAAATAAAAGCTCTCTAAAACAGTTCAAATATTACCTTTGGGATTTAGGATGTCATTTTTAACTCTGATTGAAATGCCTCAAGAGAAAGCATCAAATAGAAATTTGCATTTTGTATGCTGTTGAAATAAAAGGAATTGTTGAGGTCTGTTATTTTGTATACTCTGTGCATTTGCAACTCTGCTTTTTGGGCAGTCAGTTTCACATGGTCTGCATACAGCAATTTTATGCAGGAAAAATATTCACATACAAAGCAAAGCCAGAATTGTCTGGCACATAGCTCCTAGGGACAGATGGTGCCACCTGCATCCTCAAGTAAGAATAGTCCCAGCCAGGTTTGTAAACAATGACCTATTTAAACAAGAGAGTGGAAAAAATCCACGAGTTCTTTTACTTATCTAAGTACAGAACATTTACAGCAATAGAGAATGACAAAAATTGTTATTGAGAGCTGTGTT
This sequence comes from Pezoporus wallicus, assembly GCF_028554395.1. Classification (NCBI taxonomy): domain Eukaryota; kingdom Metazoa; phylum Chordata; class Aves; order Psittaciformes; family Psittacidae; genus Pezoporus; species Pezoporus wallicus. Next base: position 907,650 of record NW_026637546.1, read on the forward strand.
TTCATAATGAGACATATCTCTCAGTGAGAAAACGTGGAAAAGATATGTCCATGCTGCTATTCAAATCTATTATTTCTTTCTTGCCACCCAGCTTCTTTTCCAAAGATGTGTCTGAGCCGCAGGTTACGGGATTATGTAGAAATTGCCAGCCTCCAGGCCTCTTTTCTCCTTATTCCTCTGACCCAGATTATTCAGCTTTACAATTTAGTTTAAATTGTAAAACTGAGCTTTTTGATAGGTTTATTATTGCAATGAATTTGCAGTTGCACACTCCTCTTGATATCATATTCTCTTACCACTAAAATGAAAGATGCCAGAAATTCCTCTCTGAAGGAAGCGCTGAGAGTTGAAAATTCATTTGAACATGTGTTTTAAGCAGCAAGAACAACCAGATGAAATGTAAATAAAGGGAGAGGAAAGAAGGGTAAGCATGTGAGGATTTCTTAATGCAAAAAGTATTCTATTTACAGGATAAACCGCTTATTTCATCGGTGTCCTGGTAAGAAAATGTTTGTATAGTGTGCTTTTATAATTTCACCTGTCCTCTCTAAAAGGATATTTGAAAACAGATACTCTTTTATATATAATCAGTTATTCCCAAAAGTGTTTGCATTTTTATAGGTATACAGACATGGCTATACATAAAGGTAGAATTTAAACTCTGTATAGGCACTATCTGACAATGTTTTTTCTTCTTTTTCAGCATTAATAGGCAATCTGACGAAACGTGATTTCCTTCTAGAGACAAACGAAAAGCTAAATAAACTAACAGTTTTAACTCTTAGTATTGGTCTTCCCTTTTTAGATTTCTTTTATTCAATGCCTGAAAGAAGAGACCACTCAGACCTTTGTATCTGTTTGGTGTGCTTGGAACCAGTAGAGGTTAAAGGGTCATGACATCTTTTTGACAAAGGCAAATGTCCCCTAAGTTTCAGCAGCTAATACTTTAGAACTAGATTTCATTGGTTGTCATCTACCCAGAGATAACAGTTATTTAATCTGTAATGTTTTTACACTGCTAATATTATTATTTTATATTGGGCTAAAAAGGAGTGCACTGGGCCACCCTTTTTGTGGTATTGTTGTCAAAAGAAATGCTAAAAAAATCAGGCTATAGAGAAACAGGTTAAACTATTTTTATGAACTTATAAGGAAGTTTTTTCCATTTGAATTTTGGGGGGAAGTTTGGGCCTGTCTTTAACTTAAATGCCCAGTTTTGTCTATTTCTAGCTATAAGTGCTTGTTGTGGAAGATATTCAGGTGGAAAAATAAAAGATAACCTTCTCTTGGTGCTGTTAGTTATTATGGGAATGAACATTCAAGGACATAGGAAGCTATTCTTTTTAGTGCTGTAGTACAACACTTGGTCCTGAATTGGGTTAGCTATTTTTTATTAATAAAGTTATAGGAACATTGTTTGAAGACTGAGTAAAGCCAGAATAGTGGTTCTGTATGCCGTCTATGCAATTTGGATAGAATTGCTATGAGGTAGAATAATACGAATATTTATAGCTAGTTTCATTTTTCTGTGGTGTTTGAGGTTGTTAAATTTTTTTATGCTGACCCTTTTTAGACTAGAGGCCCCGAAATAAGTTTTTAAAACCTATCAGTAGCATATGTGTTTTCATAAACTGTATTTCTATTTTACTGTGCAAATACAAGACACAGAATACCCCTTTGCCAGGAAAGCAAGCCTTGATAAACTCAACTTAAATGGAATTTAATGAAAAGAAATGAATGAGGCCTTTACAGTTCAGTTCACTGAATGGTTTTAGACATTTCAAATTAAATGACACATAAAAAATACCTGCTTTTCCAGCTTTTCCAGCAGAAAACAACTACAACAAAAGTTAAGTAACACTCTTCTAATGTTTGAGTTACAACAAAACCACAAAAGAGGATTCTTAACAAAGAACAGGCTACGGACAGCACTGCACAGAGTCTAAACACCAGGTTCTGCACCTGTAAGCTTCAATGGGGTGTTAGTCTCACATGCATAAGTATATAATAAGCCAGCAGAAAGAAATACAGGGTTTAAAACTGCTTCTTTTACCTTAATTCTGGTTTCTCAGGCTTCTTCAGGTGGGCATTTGAACAACAAGCATACATATAAATGACTATTTTCTTTCAAGTGCCTTTGGCAAGTTATTTTCCACCCTAATATTGTCAAAAGCTTGATTTATCTTAATGACTAGATATACGAGCTCGACCTTTCAGAGGAGGTTTTTTCTCAGGAAAATATATATAACATTATTAATTTCTTCAGTGATGTTTTTCAGACGCTGCTATGTGATACAGTACCTGTTCCAAAGATCATACAGCAAAAACCTGTAAGTAAAAATCCAATACAGTTTCTAAACCCTTCCTGAAACTCTAAGATAGTGATTTCTTTAGTTTTGCTGACTATAATTTTCATTAGTTAGTGAAAACTTAACTCCTCACATATCATCAGTGCCAGCACTGAAATTTTCTGTGCTGTGTATTACTTTCCACTCCAGAGGGGAAAAAAAAATGAAAATGAAAAAATGAAAATAAAAGATGGAATTTTTTTTTAAAAAAAAAAGGTTGAGTTTCTTCTGGATTTAGAAGCAAAGAAACCCAGGAAGAATAAAATTGTATGGTCCACAAAGCACCTGAACTTTGCAGGACCAGTTAAGCTCTTGGCATGGAAGAAAGCTACAGCCAAAGGAAGAGATTAAGGGTAGGTGTGGTGGCTGCTATTGTTTTCCTGGAAGCAGTTTTCCGGGGACTCTCTGCAGGGAACTAGACAGCCTGGCTATCAAGTGTTTGCTGCCACATACAAAGCACTTCTCTTTAGACCTCCTCATGAGGTTCTTTCATATTTTGTCCAGCCACAGGAGAGCAATTCATGTGTTTCTGAATGTTTCCTTCTCAGCAAAGAAAATGTAGTAAAGTGAGAAGGCCATCCCCTGTAGGAAGACTCACTGAGAAAACTGTGTCTGAGAATGGAAGAGTAAAGAGAGTAAAACCACAACAGAGAGGCAGGAAATAAGAGCCAGTTAATGCATCAGTAGGGCTGTTGAGTCACTCTGTACCACAAGGATGCTTGGGGATCAGAAAATCTGGACAATAGGCTGAACTAGTAGAGTCTCCTGGGGTTCATGGTGCTTGCTAGAACTGAATAACCCACAGAGCTTTAATCCAACTGGGTCACAAAATTCTTGCTTGGTCTTGTCTTTGATGCCTTTGAGCTAGACCAAAGTTTTCTGACTGGCTACTGTGGTCAAGTACTCAACTCAGGAGCAGGAAGAAGCTAGATATATCCCTTAGGGAAAAGGAGAATCAGGCAGGAGGATAGTTGGTAGATCCTGGACAGAAAATTTAAGGAAGAAGGAAGTGTTTAAGAAATGTTGGTCAAAAGCCACATGCAAAACAGAAAGAAAAGGTCATTTATTATGACTGCTATAAATGGACGTCTTGAGGCTACTTTTTCCATATAAGTTTTGAAGGTTATTCTTTTCAGAGGTGGGGTTGTAAGATTACAGAAATTGGTTTCGTTGTGTAATGTCAGTACCTCCTATTTGCGTTTGTGCTTTTACAATGATTATTAGTGCTATCTGAAGTATTACTGGGTCCTGAGGACCAGGATACTACTCTGCCAGCTTGTAGATCAAAAGAATTTATTACTGAGTATACACTACATCAGATGGGTAACATAAAGGCAAAAGGGGATAGCAATGATCACTATGTGTACTGGGCCTGGCTGCACTGGTGTTAATTTTTTTCATAGTACTTTATGTGGTGCTGATGACACTCATGTTTTAGCTGTTGCTGAACAGCATTTGCAAAGCATCAAAGCCTTCTCTGTTTCTCACCTTGTACCTCCAGAGCAGCTCCTGGGGCATCTGACTACCCACAGGACGTGATGAGGATTGCCTTTGCATCACTTGTTTTGCTCTCTTTTCTTTTTCTCTTCTGTTTCTACTTCACTTAGCAAGCAAATTTTATTTTGACCCACAAGCTTTCTTGCTTTTACTCTCCCTTTCCTCTTTCCCCATCTCACTGTGTGGAGGGAGAGTGAGAAAGATGCTGTGAGTTGCTTAGCCACCTGCCAGAGTTAATCCACAACAGTATGATAAGACAGCGCATGGGCAAGGTCCTGTAGAAAAGGGAATTATAAGAAGAGGAAAGAGGATGACATGTTCTTAATTTCTTAATATTGGCAGGTTGCAAATCAGTTATGAGAGTCAGCATGAAAAAGAGCACAAAGACATTTGAAAATCTAACAAGTAGATGATGGATGTGGAGGAGAGAGCTGATATATAAGAGTGAGAAATGAAAAACTGGTGTGCAGAGGCTGTGAAGGGCTCTGAAAATAAAATAGAGTATTTTATGTTAAACACCACAGGGGAAGGGAGGGCAGAGGAGGGAGGTTAAGAGGGATAATTTAGTGAAGTCTGTGGGCAGAGAAGAGAGATTTTGTAGGAGGATTCAATGAGGATATAAGCTGATTCTTCTCCTTCAGTTTCTTTTTTTAATTATTATTATATTCAAAACCTTGTCCATCTATTAACAAGGAAATTTCATTCTGTCATTGTACAAAAGTAACAACACAAGCATCCTGTGTATACAATGTTAATTTGATTCACCAGGTACTGGTACCTGATATATCCTTTTATTTCAGAAAACACAGGTTGAGCCATGCTCATTATTCACCTTGCAGAACTATTTCTCCAGATGTCTTTAAGCTCACCCACTGCCTGACTTACAAGCACTGCATCTTCATGTTCAGGTGTCCAAGTACAGAAACAGACAGAAAGATTTAGGAAGCTTCTTAGTAACACATGCAAACAGACAGCAACATCTGGGAAAAAGAACACTAATAAATTTTCATAGTTGCCAGTGTGTTGCTTGTTACTTTTAGCCACATAGATCAACCTCACTACCATTCCATATGGCTAATGCAGTTGAATGCAAAACGCCAAGCATGTACCAGTTTGCAGGGATAGCACAGTCCCAACCTGTGAAACAGGTGGTTTTCCTCAGCAAGCCATTTGCTTGGTAGAAGGCTCAGACCAAATGCCAAGTTTGTTTTAATTACTAAAGTGTGTGTTACCCAGCCCCACTGGAAAAAGCTGCTGCTGAGGGACTGGAGAAGGACAGCTTGCAGAAAGACCAGACACAGCCAATGTCCACGCCATATCCTTTCCTGCATATGGCTGCAAGATCTCCAAGACTACCCAAGGAGAACCGGAAGTAATGGAGTTCCATGTGGCAGATTGTGTAATTTATTTTTTTTAGTCACAGTTTATGTCATAAACATTTTAGCGTCTGGCTTGTAAAGAAGGGATTAAGTAGGGCAGAAGGAAGAAAGCTACCCGGTCATAGTTGCCTTCTCCTGAAGTGTACACTCTGGGTGATGTGGATTAGGTCAGTGGAGAAAGTGGGAGACTGGCTATTTCCCCTGAGTAAAAATGCAACTTTATAGGTGCAACAAGCCTGAAAGCCCAGACACAAGACAGACTGAGATAAATACTGTCCAGAGACTAGGAGAGTCCCAAGAACAGACACAGAGATGAGATTCAGAGTCAGTGGGAAGACAGAACTGTTTCTGATGGACCTAGGTGACACAGTGAAAAGATGGCTAAATTGTAGGGAGTCATTGAAAACACTGGCTGAGGGGCAACCTCTGGAAAAGGACCTGCCTCTGCAAGGGCATAGTAGGGACAAACTGTTCATAAAAGCTTGTATTCTGTCTAGCAGATCGAAGATTATCTATTTTAAAAAGAAGGTTGTTAAAATTTGGGTTTTAAAATGTTAGTTGCTCTAGTTTGGTTTCTGGCAATAATTCACGCAGGAAACAAGAGTTCTGTTGAGGTTTTCCACATGGTGACTCCAATGACAAAGTACAAGTGCTTCCACTGCCTGGCTCTGGGCAGCTCACTGGAGAGTCCAATAAGGCATGTTTGAGGGGAAAAAAAAATTGCTGATAGGATCATAATGAGTATATAGGATTGAAAGAAGTAAACAGGCAAGGGTAGGAAGGCACTTAATTCTAGATCCCCATGGTATCTTCTGTGTGTTTGGCTGATTGCTGAGCAGTTTCAGAAGTTGCTGTAATGTTGGATTTTGATGAGGCTGGACAGTGCCAGAAAGGAACAGGTCTACCCAGGAACACTTGTACCATTCTCCTCTCAGGAAGGACCAAACAACACTGGTGCTAATATTGTAATTCTGTCTTATCTCCCTGGCTAAGCACTCTTCCCCATGCTAACTACTTATATTTTCAGACAAAGGAGAAGTGCCAAGATATGTCTGGTTTTATAAGAGAATCATAGAATCAGCTAGGTTGGACAAGACCTTTAAGATCATCAAGTCCAACCTTTACCCCAGAACTCCCATGTCACTGAGGGCCTCATATACATGGTTTTTGAACACTTCCAGGGATGGTGATTCCACCACTTCTCTGTGAAGCCAACATCTGCCCACCCTTTCAGTGAAATTTTTTTTCCTGATATCCAATCTAAACCTCGCCTGGTGCAGCTTGAGACCATAACCTCTTGTCCTGTCACGTGAAGAGAAGTGAAGGGAGAAGAGATCAGCCACTTCTCTCCATCCTCCTTTGCAGCAAGAAATAGCTAGAGAGGTCAGTCTGTGAAACATTGTTATTTGCATAATTGTCTCAGAGTTAGTCTGAGGCCAGCTAGCACAACATTTCAGAAAAATGCCTTTTCTCCAATTTACTTTACTCACACGCAAATGATAGCATTTGGGAGGGAGAAGAAATTGTTCTGTTTGCAGTGATTTTACAGTGATGAATGACTGAAAAGCACCCTCTTTGTCTGGAGCAGAAGGGCAACACTCTCTCAGCAGAAAAGATGAGTATGGCATCACCTGCAAATGCAACCAGTTTCCTGATACAGGAACAGAAGTTTGCTTCCAGTACATCAGATATCAGCCTGTACAAAGGCATTCACTGTTTACTATACACAGTTGTTACTAAACTGTAACTGGACAGAAGTACAAAGGACATATCTGAAACTGGTTTTGTAGGGCATAATTTCTTCTCCCAGTCTTAACTTCACAAATGCCTCTAAATACTGACTCACTGTTGTACCATACTCGAAATGTACAACTTCAGTTGTCTCCTGTAACTTGTTGATAAACACTAAACAGAAAATCAGTTCTAAAAACAGTGGAGATAACATCTTAATGGTGTTGACAGCTACTTACTAGGGTAGAAATATCCCATTTCCCTCAAATGTGGTCCTCAAGTTGAGTTTCAGTGACCTTCAGAAATTATGTTTGCAAAAAAACGGCTGACAAAAGTCACAAGAATGCAGATGTACTGCATGGGCTTAACTCCCTCACTTCCCTTCCCTGTAAAACTGAATGTCACACCTGTAAGGAGCCATGAGAGGTGTGCCTGAGGTACAGTTTGCAGCAGCAGAAAAGATGCGACATTTTACCTATGTTTAAAAGTTACCAAGAAAAATTAAGTGGGTTCAAGCTGTGCTTTTGCAAGAAAACTTCGCAGCATTTTCCGGATCACTGCTTTGGAAACAATCAAAGGGGTTTGCGACCCCTTTTGCTAACATGACAGCAGTGGGAGACAGGCTTTTGCCATTGAGAGAGGGGAGAAAAACTTCAGTAAGAGCCTCTTCACATTTCTGAAGTGACTACAGATTCAGAAAGATCAGTAAGGTGGAATTAGGACATGGCTTCACATGGGGGATGCTGATGAGCATATTTTCAGGCTGGTATCCTAGCTAACACTCAGCTGTTAGTTTATGACAGAATGTCAGCGAAAAAGTCATGTACAATATGGAGAATCTGTGTCTGCATCCAAAATGTTTTAAACAGTTCTGAAGGGCTGGCACTGCATTTTGTTACTTCAAAGTTATCTAAGGAATGATAGCTACTGAAAGGCTTTCTCAAGCCGCCATGTCCCATATAACCTGTCAGTGAAGGGCTAAGAAGAAGGAATATGGGCCAAAACCAGTGCATAAATGAAACGCTGGCAGAGGGAATACAGTTCATGTACACAGAGGAGGATTTGGCCTTTTCATTTCTGCTGTTTTTCAGTTGCAACTAAGAAACATTTATTGCAGCGCTGTTCTGAAGTAAAATCAGCAATTGGTCCCAAAAGCTACTTTGAGAAATGTCTGAAGAGTTCTAAAAGGCTGATGACAAAAAGATTAAGGTCTCACAGTGGTACAAGGTGGGAGAAAAGTGCAAACTGCATATCAGCTGCAGGACAGTGGCCCAACATGGATTCTTTAAGGCCACAAATCTTGTATTAGGATGGTGCTGGAGGGCATGCCAAATGCTTAATACTATGCGCTAAATGAGACCTATTTTTTTATAGGTAGCATGCCAAATCTTTTATAGGTAGTTCACCTGACACAGTCAGCTCCATTGCTCCAATCACTCAGATTCACGGGAAATCTGGGACCTCTCCACTACATCATACCAGGACAACCAAGGACATTTTCATAGACTTTGGCAACTTTTATGAGGCTGAAATAATCACAAACATTTTGGGGTGTGCCATAGCCTATTCAATTCTCATTATAATTCCTTTCCAGCATTTAAAATGCTACCTTCTGTCAGTCTCACAATGCCAGTTTCAGGAAAGAAAAAAAAAAATAATGTCTATATCTGTATCCTTTTTTTATCTTCTATAAGTTTATATGCAGCAATTGGAAAGGAAAATGGCTGTAGTTTGCTGCTCAGCGAGTAGGACATGAGAGCTGCTTTTTTCAGCTTTAAGCATCACTATGTACTTCACTCATTTTAAGAGGTACAGTGCATGGAAGGATAAACAGAATGGAAACTGAAGTAAAGGTCTTTGTGCTACCTTCTTGTACACTTCTAAGGTGATTTTTCTTCTGCCTTTGTACAGTGGGATGTATAACTGTCAGATACAAGATGTACTCTACTAAGTGCAACGGGAATAATTGAATAGGAAGTTGGAAGTGTAAGAGTATAAATCCTAGTATAGTTTATATAAATGGCAAAACTGTCACTAACAACAATATCAGAGTATTTGGCAAATAGCAGGGGTAATCAAGTTATATTTCATAATCAGAGACTTGAGGAAGTTGTATAAATAAAGGGGTTTACATCTTACTGTGTATTTTAGACCACTGTGTCTCATCCAGAAACCTTGTTACAGAGCCAGATGTCACATTTCTTTCTCAAAAATACCGGCTTAATCAGAAAAACTACCTGTAACGGACCGTGCTTCCTACTTGAAGAGAAAATTTGAGAAAAAAGTCTGCAAGACACAGAACATTCTACGTGTTCTTGCAAGGAAAGATGATACGTGTGATGTCAGATTACTGAAGAATTACTTGGCAGATGGAGAAGAAACAACAAAACCCCCTAAGATGCAGCTCAAACATCAGATGATCTTGTGGCTAATTGAACTGCAGCTGTCCAGCAGCAAGCCTTAGAACATACCGAGCCACTTCTTTACACCTCCAGAAATATTTAATTTCTTATCCATGCCGAAAGTTGTGGTTTATTTTCATTTGGATATTTGCAGCAGTTCATTCTCTGCAACCAAGAACAAGCTACACCTAGAATTCCTCCATGCTCTCTGATTTGTTCCCAATTCCCCTGATAACTTGACAATATGGTGCAGCTGGACAGAATTTTAAATATGTGTTTTGTATGCCACCTGCATATTTCCTCTGACAGTCTCCTGCCATCCCCGTCACACCAGGCGGGAAGTCAGGTTCAGCTAACAGAACTGAGAAAACCTTCTTGTTTCTTATACATCTTTTCATTTTTCATGTGAGTGATGCAGTAATCCCTGCTGTCCTGCTCACTGCTTGCTGCCAAAGGCATGGCAACCAGAGCTAGCTCAGGAATGTTTTCAAATTAGCTCAAGACAGCATTGTTGTGACAACGTTGAAAATAGGCCACACAGCCCAGGCCTCTCAGTGGTTTCTATTGTTTGCACTAAGGTACAAGCTGGTCTCGTCAGAAATCAGTATTAAGACTGTCTAATGAAAAGTTGCCATCTCAGGTGTTTTAGCAAGATTTATTCATAACTTTGTCAAATGTGTAGGTAATATTTTGCTGGCTGTATTCAACATATGGTGCACAAAGTATTCAGGAAGTAATGGTTATCATACGTCAGAATTCAGGGCTGAAGTTTTCTTCTGCTTGCCCTCAGAGGGCACAAGGTTTTGCTGTCATTGCTTAAGAGTTCTACCAATGAGCAGAAATAAATGCTCAGAAATAACTGGTTGAAGCACCAGCGTCTGTGAGGTTCTGCTCAGCTATGTGTAAATGCAAAGAATGTCCATTTGGTGTGTTCTTGAGCTCCATGCAAGCTACCAGGCTGTTATCTGTGTCACAAGGTCATAATGCTTGTTAGTTAGAGACATGGTTTAGGTGGGTAGGGAAAATGAGGATATACTGCAAGCAATTTGCTCTTCAGAAGAGCTTTCACAGACATTGTGGTCTTGTTCAAAGTGCTCTGCTTCTTCCTTTGACTTTCTCAGCGGTGTTGCTTCGCACCATGTGCCATGCCTTGAGCCAGAGCTGAGAGCACTGCCAACAATTCTTAACAAACTGTTCATTACTGTCACCATTCTGCCTGCACTGAAATGGGACTGTTTATGAAACTGCTGTCCTTCCACCCTTGTTTTGTGCTGAAGAAATTCTCTCATGTTGTCAAGGATTAGTGAATAATAAAACATTTCCAAGGATCATATTTTTACAGTGTCAGTTTCTCTAATCAGTGAACACCATAGTCCTGTTTGACTGCCATTTTCCAGAAAAAACTTTACTTCTTTTGCACTATATATCACAAACTACATAAACTAAGTGTTTAGCAGAGGTGTAAGGCATGTAAGAGGTGTAGAAAACAGCTAAACATATCCAAATGAAAGCCATGTTTGGAGACTTCAAGTTACACTCACTAAACTGGTTTATATCCTTTGGTCATTTCAAATGGATCAGGCAATGGAAAGAGAAACTGTGGGTATACTATATGACTCATATTTCCCTACTTCTATGTACTTCTCTATCAGCCCTTACAGAATTCTGTTGTTCATAAGAGCACAGACACTCCAGATGTTAGGTTCTCTAGGACAGATACTCAGGTTTTATCCTTCTTCGTGGCATGTAGTATGTTCAACTACATATGTAGTATGTTCAACTCTCCTAAAACAACAAATGGCACTTCTAAATATTTCTCCTTCAGTGTTTGTTATTCACTGGATAATTTCATTTCTGAGGTGTGGTTTGGCTACTTTAGTGACTGAGCTGTTTTTAGCACAAAACATGTATAAAAAGGCGCTTACTAACACATTTTCTGAGTTACGGTGTTTGTGTTCATTTCTATAAACACTCAATTATGTTTCTAATCCTTATGCAATTTGGATCCTTTCCACTCTTCCTATACCATAGTGAACAAAATGTGGTGTCTTTTATTTAAAAAATGCTTACAGAACTGGTAGTCTGGATAAATTTCAACTCTAGCTACTTGACAATTAATACTTACCACAAATTACATTAGTTTTATAGACACCCTAATTATGCTATGGCAAGGATGACCACGTAGGACCATGCTGCTCACATGATAAAAAAGAGATCTGGCAAGTACAGTGGAGAATGTGTGTATTTGTGCTATAAAATTATATGGTCTTCTCTACTATTTCCATGTAATCTTGTCCAGTCAGCTCTTTTTCAGCCTGTTTGCGACCATGAGAAGATTAGTTTCTATGCTGCTTTGACTCACAGAGCAATCGGTTGGTGGGTCTGAATTTCACTTTAAAGAAAAAAAAGGTGGAAAAACAAAAGAAAGCTGTGACTGCTACTGTGAGTCTCGCCTGAAAATCCCAGCTTCCAATTTACCTCTGCCAACACAAGGCACAGCTTAAAGCCATGAAGATCTGATGTATACATTCCCCTTTGAGGTCTATCTCTTTATTACACTGGTTCCATTTTTCATACATATAGCAGCAGTAATAAGGTTTGTTTCGTAACTCAGAAGCAATTTTAGCAAATTGGGACTGTGGTTCTTCAATGGGAATTCAGCATAATGCATCAGTTTGCAGGAGATACCATTCCTTTGTTGATTAAAGTAAATTTGAAGTAAATGTCAAATTAACCTAAAATATAGTACCTTTTCAAGCATGAGTTTTACAAAAAGCATTGAAACAGAAAATGTAATGCAAATGTAATCACAGCTCCAAATTAAACAACTTCATCTGAAGCTTAGAAACCTAAAGTACAGGAAAAAGAATTTGTTTCTCCTGTATTTGATGTCAAGGCAACTGGGTTTTATTTCATCCTTTTACCAGCCACACTGGGGGTGTAATTTTTTTATTTACAGTACCTGCACATTTGACTGATTAGGTATTCATTCTGCAGAAAGAGCTTTTTCTGTACAGGAAAATGAATGTGGTATAACCATACATGGTAAGTGAAGAACTGTGACAACAGTAAGAAATACCAGTTTGAAGTAAGGACACTATATTTCTGGGGTTTTAAAAAAAAAGCTATAGAAAGCTGAAAACTCATGACACAGATAGAAACAACAGGACAGTGCATTTCAGCTGGTCAGAGAGGAGGCAGAGCCTATAACAAACTTGTTCCCTTTCAATTCATCCTGCTGTGCTCCATGTCATTTTTCCATATGCTGTAGCAGGACCAGCCTGCCTTACAAATCTATTCCTCTTAGAGAAGAACCAAGGCCTCCAAGTAGCCTCTAAACCTATAATACACATCCTCAACATAGAGATACATGCCAAGGTAAGGTAAATAGAATAAATTTCTCAGGTATTCCCAGGATGTGCTTTGATCCATGTATCTCTAACCAAGCAGGGGATACTGCTGGTGGGTCTGTTTCTCCTTGGCACTGAAGGGTGGCACAAGGGTGAAAGCAGGGACAAGGCAGAAAGCTGGCATGGTCCTTCATCAACAGCACAAGCCTAGTCATGGAGGGAGTGTGTGTGCAATCATTTTAGGGGGAAAAAGTAGTGCATCCTTCCTGTTACAACCAGACCATCTGCCTCCAGGTTTCTGTAAGGTGAGTTACGAAACTCAGCCTACAGCTGGTGCTCCTCAGGATACAGGGAAGGATGCACTCCTTCCCCCCCCCCTTAAATTATTGTGCTTGCACATACACATGCATGCACACAGAGTGTCAATTCTGTCTGAGGTGGCAAAGATACCCAGAGTGTGTTTACATCATAAATTCACTAGAACAAAGCAGCCCTCCTTTGTTACTTCAATTTGGGTTTTAAAATCAGATGAGATCAGTCTGTTTCCTGTGGTTCCAAGAAGGATTTCCAGCATTAATTTTAAGCCCAGATATTCTATTTTTTTTAAACAACACTGAGTATTTTAACGCAATGTGTAAACTACTGCAAAAGAAAATATTCATCTTTTGATTACAGTAGCTATCCATAGTGGTGGATTTCTCATGTTTCCTTTCCATATCAGTTCCCACCAGCAGACCTTCTGAAAAATGCCTCTCCACCCAAAAAGTTACATAAAATTTCAGGCAGAGGGCCCATCAGAAAAAAAAGCTGATCTTTTTCCCAGGCACACAGTGCAGATGATCACCTAGGAATATCAGCAGAGTTTGAAAAGAGGTATATTTTGATGTATTTTTTGAGATAAGGAAGGATGAGATGATAACATTGTCCTATTCTATCCTGTATTTTGTTGAATTTTGATGGGCTGTAGGAGATCACAATTTTCAGCTCTGTTCAGACCCTTTACAGCACAGTACAAATTTATATGATTCTTCCCCACATCTCTCATAAATGTGACAACCACTAACATGGGGACAAACAGCACTTTCCTACTTTCAGCCAATGGTACTTTAAACAGCAGTGGAGAAGCCAACGCCTTAACAAAGTTTAAATGAGGGCAGTATTCAGTGGCCAAGCGAGGGACAAGTAATGACTGCATGGATTATTTTGCTTGGGATTCTTGCCTTTCTGTTTCAATTAATCTGCACACATATCTTTGTTATAGCTGGCTGTATAAATGATTACTTCACCATCAGAGGTACTGTCACAGCCATTTATATATTTGCAACTTTGTCACCAACATAAGGTGACTTCAGGGGCTTTGTACAGGCGAGTTCTTACTGTATTTAAATGGAGTGGCTGGGGCAGTGGTGTCTGTGGAGCAATAGAAAGAGTAAATTCATTCATTTCTTCAACATCAGCTGGTTTTGAACCATTCCAAATAGTTCCCTCTTTAATTCAAACTTGAAATGTTAGAAGAGATACTCTACAGTCTGTTCCAGCTATAAAATCATATTTTCCTTCTCATTCTGAGCGTCTGCAATTGTTCTCTCATAGTGCTTAACCTTTAAAGTCAGGAGGTCGCTTGGAAGCTCTCCAGTCTGAAATGCAAACTTCCATATTTAAAATATAGAAACCCTTTTAAAAGGTTGAAACTATTTTTATTTGAAAGCTCAGTTTATAATGACTGTTGTCCATCAACTCAGAACTACTTTCTCACCAGGGATCTTTATTGTTTCTTTCTTATTACATGGTATAACAATTCTTTGGTACTCATTTCCTGAAGAAGATTACTTTTCAGTATCAAGCTTCGCCAACTGGTCTTTTTTGGGCCAAACTCTGCAAATCTGCATTGCAATGAAACAGGGCGGCTTTCCAGGCATTGCCGACTGCAGAGAAAAATCTGGTGTCTGTTCTACTGTTTCTTTCTCTGCACATTTACTGCTGATCATGAATGTATGCACTCTGGACTGTACTCATCTAAGAACTGGAGTTTCTTGCAATGAAACACAAAACCAAGAGAAACTCGGCTGGTTTTGAGTTTCATGACAAAATCAAAACTCAACCCAGTTTTGTTTAAAGGTTTGCTAAGGTTCTCAAAGTCCTTAAAATAAACTGGGTGCACTTATGATTCAACTTGGCAGATTTATGGCTTCATATTGAAACAGGCATTTGATAAAAAAAGATGCATCAAAATGAACTGGTGTTAAGGTGGCAATTTTTAGATTGACTTAAAAGCCCCATTATCAAAACTAGCTTAATCACTTCTACAAATTTTGCCCCAGAGCTTGGGACTGAGCTCCAAGACCAAAGAAACAGTGAAATTTGGCTTGGTTGTATGGTGCTGCTGTAACAAGCATATCAGACAAGATGCTACTTCATCAGGAAATTTTGCTTTCTGCATTGAACAGTTCTTTTTTAAAAAATTCACTTCCTTGAAATAGAGAATAGAGACACATCAAGATAGAAAGCAGAAAAATTGACACTTCTTTGGTGTAGCAAACATAAATAAATCAGGAAGTGAGCACACTTGTAAGTGCGAAGTCTCCTGGCACCACATTTACTCCATATCCCATAGAAACAAATGAATTATTTCTTAATAGTGCTTCACAGAACCATGTTAAATATATCTGAGACTGGATTTGATATTCTAGCTCCTTCTGCACGTTGAGAAAGGGGGCAAAATATCTAGATAGCAATGTTAAACATATAAAACTGAGGTCAAGGTTCCTTTGACCCAAGGAATGTTTAATTATTTATGAAAAAATGGAATAAATCCAACAAAAGAATCATGATTGCACTCTGGGATCTTTCCTGCTTTCTTTCTGCGGATCATTACAGTTGTGGCTTTCATGAGCTAGTACAATTTCTCATTTTATTGCTACATATTAAAAAGAGTGTTGTGGATCAAGATAGATAGCGACACTTGGATTTTCTAAATTTGACTTGTAATGCATAGTTGTAAATCACTATGGGGGACTGATTCTGATGCTTAGTTTGTCCTTTCCACATCCACATTCTCATATTCATCCCAAATTAACCAATAGCTTGGCACAGTCCATGAATGGGAGGGAAAGTAACTCAGAAATCTCAAGGGTGGATCATTCTTGGAATGCCTTCATTAAAGACTCTTTCCTAAGTCTGAGAAACACTTCATCACAGAAGTATCATAAAAAACTGATGAGTTCCTGTGAAAACTCAGTTCAAAGTCACAGTTTTTCACCACAAATTTTCCCAAATTAATTTGCTGCACCATTATCAAACCTTTCTCATGTTTCCCCTACAAAATTACTTACAAAATCACCATTGTGTGGTCCACAACTGCATAATCACAATAAAAGGCTCAGATGTAAAGCCGGATTATTCAAAGTTATCTAGAGAAATGGCTTAGAATCCGGGTGTACAGAGCTAGCTTTAAAAGCATTTGAGTCAAGGTTGTAAGGCACAAAGCTGAAAGATCCATCTATCGCAATAGCTAGATGGAAATATTTCACTTTGATTGGGCATGCATTTAACATGAATTTCATATATTTTCCTCTATGCTTGATATTTTTATTTGTTTCTGAAAAGAGTATGCAAGAAATGAAGAGGCCATCTGTACAGTTGTTTGTGAAGTTTTCTTTTTCAAAAAGCTGACACATTTTTGATCATTCTAACACTTTTTGTAAAGAACTCAAATCACAATTCCTTCTTTCAACCATCTATGAGCAGTCAGTTCTTTGTTAGTTTCTTGTTTATTTCTAGTGCCATCAAAAATGTGATTTCATTATTATTCAATACGCTTGAAATTTTTCTTTGGCATCAGATTGTAGCCAAATCTTTAAACTGGATTATTTTCATTGTAACTTGAATGATCTTTTAGCTCAGCAGCCCTGCTTTCCTTAACGCAAAGCAAAAGATGAAGGGTTGAGAATGCCTGAGTCCCACTGGGAGACTCATGGATGGTCAGTACAAAACTCTTTCATGCATGCCTTTCAGAAGACCTGAGATATCATTTGAAGAAATATGTCGTCTGACCAATATGCAAAAGAAATAAATATTTCCTTGGCCAAACAATAACACATCTAATATGACACCAGAGCTGTCTTCAGAATCTTTACACACCACCTGCAAATAATAAAGTAAAAGAAAATAAAATTGAAACAAAACCCTTAAACAGACTAATGTCTTAGTCAGTGAAATTATGCGTTTAGCAGGTTACTGTTGTGGAAATGTCTGTGCTGTCTTCTTCATGCAGTAGGTTACACCATCAGGATTATTCTGTGATGGGCTGTGTATATCCTAATCTGAAATGTAACATTAAGCAAAGATAATGTTTCGCATTTAGGGTGACCTTGTAATGAGTTAAGCACAACTTGCATATCAACTTGATGGAGAAGCAAATGGCATCAAATTGAGATGGCCTGCTAAATCAAATAAATGTTACCCACGTTTTTGTTGTTCAGAGCAAGGACAGAATTCGCTTTTTGGAACACGTGGATTCTGGAAAGCTTACGGAAATAGCTTGGTTTTTCGCATTTCAGATGATCTACCATGTATCAGACTAGATGTGAGTTCAAACCAGTGCTCCCAGGAGATATTTAGTTTCCGTGAGAAATCAGACATTCCTATCCCTGACTTACTTGACAGCTGAGGCTGCCCAACTGCTCAGTCCTTCTCCAGTACTTGGCTTTTTACTTTGAATGAAACAGATATTTCCTAGCAAGGGAAATTATTGCACTCCCAACTCTTCTTCCTTCCAGCATGAGTTCTGTCAAGGGAGAGCAGTAAGACAGCATTAAGCAGGTGTCCCTTTTGCTCAGTGCTCTCCTCCACAGTAAAAAATAGGTTGTTGGTTTTTACTAGTGTTGCAGTGAATTTACCTAGCTCAGGCATTCCGTGACTGGTAAATCTACCTCACAAATCAGTCTGCCAAACTCTTGGGACTGACCAGAGGGCAACCTGTGAGACAGCTTTTCTTCTTGCAAGGGCTCAAGGGTCCCTACCCGTTTATAAACTTCTTATTCTGCTCAGCACTTTTGCATATGGTGAACGTGATTCACCAACCTTGTCATGTCACCTCACATCCCTTGTTAACATATGGTCTTCTAAATGTAGGTATTCATCTGCTTTACTTTCTTTAAAGCTACTAGTAAAAATAAAGAGAAAAAAAAATAAAGTAAAACCCCTAAATATGAAACAGATGTACAAGTGCACATTGGGATGGATGTATTACAGAGACAAACCATCATCAGGGTCCTCAAGATGATAGTGTTCTAGGGTTGTTTTATTATCACCTAGTCACGTGATTTGCACCTGCGCTCTGAAGGTTCTGCAACTGGCTTCAACACACGAGCTCACCAAGTCCAGAAATAGCTTGGGCTTTTTAACATCACTTGTGTGCTTTTATTTTACTTTATTTTTTCTGTGCTTTGGGTTTTATGACTCTCATGGCTTCTGTGTGCTCTTATTGCAGTGAGAGTAAGTGTCAAGCTTAATTTTTACCCAAATTGTACGCATTCTAAAGAATAAAAAAAAAAAAAGTATAAATGCAGCAAAGCAGGGATAAAGAAATTAAAAAAAAAAAGAAAAAAATAAGGAAAAAATAAAAAACAGGTGAAGAGAAGAGATACCAAAATATCCATCAGGCTGACATCCACTGACAGTGACCTGTAGTGCAGAAAATGGTAATTGAGTGGCATTAGCTGCCAAGAACACACTTGCTCCTTCAGATGCAGAACACCTCCACTGGAGTGTCTCCACTCCCGGCTGCAGAGAAAAACGAGCACTGCCCTCTGCAAACCTGTTCCTCCCTGGGCAGTGTGTGCTCAGCAGCTACTTTGCCCACCCTGTGTCCTTGGTGAGCCAGAGTGGCACCTGCCCACTGTCTCTGGGGAGACCTGACCTTGCAGGCAGGCTCAGAGCACCTCTGAAGCTCACCTCTAGCACAGCCACCAAGTCACCCTCCTCTCCCCTAACAAGGTGTAGTTGTGGTGGTATCTGCTGGCCCAATCTTCAGAGCACATACTTTAGGAATAAGTGTGCTGTGGCTAAGCTTTCTCTCTTTGAGTGGTCTGGAGGGTTACAGGAAGCCTGTATTAGACCTCTTCCCTTAGGGAGCCCAGCTGCCCTGTAGAAAGGAAGGCAGGAAGCTGAAGATGGGGAAGAGCAAGCCAGAAGGAATATGACAGCAATCAAAGGGCCAGGGATCTCATATTCACTTCCCATGGTGCTGCCAGGCTTAAATCCCAGGGCTAAACTCCTTGGGAAGCAGGACCATCTGAGACAACACTTTGTATGGGCTTCACATGGTTTGAATCCACCTTAGCCTAGACTGAGGCGGGTTTTTTCCCTCTTGGGACAGCTGAAATACTACATTCCTCATCATCCTGTTGGGGGAATCCACATGGGTTTTGACCTAGTGAAGCTGAAAGTTGTTACTATATGCTAACTCTTTGATAACCTGATGGGATGGGAGCTCGCCGCCAGCTCCTAGTGGAGAATGGTCTGCATCACAGTGTACACCACCTGATATTTTAACTATGACAGTTACTCATACAAAACACAGTATACAGATTCCAAGTTTTATCACAAGGTCAGCATGTGGTCACGTAGTTCTCCTACTGCTTAGCCTGATGACTATCCAATATCCAAGGGGTTAACACAGTTTCTAATAATTGAGCAAGTTTTCTAATAGTTACTGTTTAATTTTTTTCACCATAACAGAAAAACTAATTTCTGCTCCCTGCACTTAATACCCTAAGAGAGATACACAGAAAACTCCTCTGGCAAGATACAAGTGGTGCTGTGTTTATGAGCTCTTGTACTGTAGGAACACCAAGTGTGAGCCAGCTTCCTTTAGCGGGAGTCATTGAGCACTAAATTAAACCTCAGCTCAAGGTATGTTTACAGCAGGAGTGAGGGGCCAAATGCAGCACTTCATAAAGAGCTAGGATTTATTGAATAGGAGAAGGTTACTCTACAGAAATTAGGATGTGGGAGTGCTAATTTCTATTTCATTAAAAGAGGTGTCTGTGATTTTAAAAAGGAGTCAGGAGCACTGATCTTTGAAAACAAGATCATATGAAATGCCTCCATTCACAGCAGGTCTGGGGAGCTGGGTCTGCAGGGCAGCCACTGTGTGCCCTATGAGGCATTCAACCACCCTATCCAGAATTCAGGATGGCTTATCTGGAAAAGGGTGGATAGACATTTCCCTGCTTTCTTGCAGGATTTACCTACCTGTAACAGGGGCTGGCAGTGTTTCAGTTTGGTTTATCTTCTAAGGAAACATCCAGTAAAGAAGGAACTTTGATCTTCCTTGAGGCAAATTATTTAAGCTAACTGCCAAGGCAATGCTGCATGCTGATGTACAAGGGG
The DNA here is from genome assembly GCF_028554395.1 of Pezoporus wallicus. Lineage (NCBI taxonomy): Eukaryota > Metazoa > Chordata > Aves > Psittaciformes > Psittacidae > Pezoporus > Pezoporus wallicus. The sequence continues at coordinate 927,752 of NW_026637546.1, forward strand.
TATTGCGATACCTAGTGTGTCAGTCTTACATAAACATCTAATACCTTCATGTTTGCCATTTTTGTTTTCCAGTGCATTTTCTTTCTTTGCATCATCATTGTAATTTTTCAAACAGTAAACCAGTCTATATCTACATATCTTTATAATTTTTCTTAAAAGCCATAGGTTTTTTTCGGTTGTTGTTTGTTTGTTTTTGGTTTTTTTTTTTTTTTTTGGGGGGGGGGGGGGGTAAGGAAGATCTTTTTTCCAGAAATTAGATATTAAGAATTGAAACTAAAAAAGCAACTCAGCAGATTCAGATACTTTCAACTATAGTACAGGATACACAGAGAAAATGAGCACCTTCTACTTTCATTCCCTTCCATACATTTCACTGCACATTTTGGGACTTTGTTCCAAAACTATAATTTGTACTGTATTCAAAATCAGCAGGACTGATTGTAAATTTACAAAGAACCTCTCAGGATCCAAATCTAACTTTACAAATAATTTACAGTCAAGTTCAGAAGCTGTCTGATACATCAAGCTCCTGCTAGTAACCTTTGGGAACTCTGTAAAAGAATTAGCTCTCACTTAGTGATTTGTTTTCAGGATGCTAGCCCAATTTTATTAATCTACAGAAGGATAGTCAGGGGGTATATAAGTTAAGGGACATTTCTACAGGTATTCAGGAAAAACACAGTTTAAAGACACTCCTAAACCGGCATTTTAGAGTCCTCCAAAAAGAAAAAAAATGGAAGAAAACCAAAGACATCCAACTTCCCCCCCAGACATCCCTCTTAACATATTCTTCCCTTACAACATACTTTTCCCTCCAATGTGTTCTCTTTCCAGAGAAAGAATAAAATCCTTATGTAAGGAATCCTTCTTTAATCCTGGTTCAGAAGAACTGTGACAGAGTTGAATCCCTTCCCCAACTGCCTTTAACTTTTTTTGTAAGTGGTAGAGATGAGGAGGGAGGAAGAGTGCACCTGTGGATGTGTTAAAAAGGGGGAGAGAGAGCACAGAAACTCCCATCAGAAATGCCACTAATCAGTCGTAGGTCAAAGAGGCTATGCCGAATTGCTGCTCTGGATTAGGTTTAGGCTGGAGATCAGGTTCAAGGCTGAATTGAGGTTAAGAGTTTTGGGTTACTGTGCTGAAATTTTGAGAAACCCTTGTGAAATTATAGCCCCCAGTGACGGCAAGTGAATGATATCCCAGAGAGCAGGTTAAAGTTTTGTTCTAAGTCCAGCAAGAAGACTGGGTTGTGCATAGGATTTGGAGTGAGAACACACTTCAGAGGGAGTATTAATTTTGGGGTTTATCTGATAGCTCTAAACTTTGATTTATGTGACGTTTATAATTATGGTCAGAATTTACCTGCATGGGAGGGGTAGGAGAAGAAAAGGTTACGATTTGTTGTACTGGCTTGTTGTTTCCCATCCCAGGCTGAGGGGTGACAGTAGGCTGGTGTGTTTTTTGGATTCTTATTTGTGGCTGAAAGACGGGTTATTATATTTAGATTAAGAATGGAAGGGGATACAGTGAGTTACAAATGTGGCAGTCCAGGGAGGAAGCAATTTTAAAAAGTCAGGAGATCCAAACCTGCTTCACCGAAGAAATATTTGCTTTCTTTTTAAAATGTAACTAAATCTTGCCCCTTGAGGCCTTTCAGCTAGTTAGCAAGCCAAAATCTGACTTCATTATTTACTGCCCAGCCCTCAGTGGGGAGGACTGGCTGCAATCTCTCCTTCAGCCTTTCCAGGAGAGTCAATGGATGAGATGGCAACACTGCACATGAACAAGGAGGAGGCATTTCTGGAACAGTTTTCAAAAGGAAGCCCACCATCTGATTTCTGTGTAACATGCTTCTGCCATCTTTTCTATAAAATACAGACTTTAGCACCATTACAGAGGTTCAGCATCCTTGCAAGAATACTACCTCATGGGTTGTTTTTGTGATGAGACCTGCTTATGACTCCTGTAGCTCCCTCTCAGAAATATTTTTCTGCCCCATGATTTACCTCCCTTTTAGATCCCACCCATTGTGTAGTGATCATTTGTTGTGACTGAGATACCTGCTCATGGAAATTAATGCAACAGAGGTGAACGTTCAGCTGAGTTTAGGATTTGAAGCTTATCATAAGTGCTGTCATTATAAATGCTTTGACATGAAGACATTGGTCATGATTTCCATTTAATTATTCTAAATCTTGGAAGGAATCTGTCAGCCCACATAGAAAGAAAGAGCTTTATGATCTTACCCTGATGAAGTTATAAGACTGGGCAATACTTGCGGACTAAGGGGATGATACTTCTCCTAGGGTGAATCTCTAGTGAAAAGCGGCTGATATACGCTCCCTCAAAATTGAAATCAGAGCCAGCAGCATTGTGACTGAGGGAATGAGTGCGTGACATGGGTGTTCTTCTACAGGATGAGTGACCTCCAGGTCACTCTCCAGCCTCTACGATGATGTAGAGAGGTAAAGGACAAAAATTGTATAACACAGGGTCTAGGATGAACCATTTCACCCCCACAGCCCATGTGCTCAATGTCTGGGAGGAATCAAAGGCTTGGGCAGCCCCTTGTCTCCTTTACTTCAGTGCGGAAGGTAAAGACTGCCCTTTGTGCTGATGCACAGCCAGGACTGGACATCAGGATTTCAGTTTTTCCCACCACAAATGCATGTGGCTGTAATTTTAATAAAACATAATGGAAACCTTACTGGAACACAAATCTAAATATCAGTCGCACCCATCTCTGCTTGATACACCATTTAAAAAGTAACAAAATGCTTTTCCTGTAAAGACTCAAGACAACATGTATTAAATAATGGCAAAAGGACTAAGCAAGGATGAAAGCCATTTTCATGAACATATGAGAAGATCTGTGTTAAATATTTATTCAGCACCAATATGTAGTAAATACCTTTTGTTGTAGAGAGCACTTGTAAGGTATTTCATTAAACTAAAGTCATTGTAAAAAATTAAATGTTCTTATGGTTTGATTATTTCCACATACTTTTTTTGGAAACTTACACAGAATAGGGTTTTGGTATGTAATAACAAGACTTTATCACTTGTATTTATTGTAACTGAAACACACATGTATCCAGAATGTTTTCATTACTTCAGACATCTGCCTGTTGACATACAATTTACATTACAGAGAACATACCTACTAAAAACTCATTTGGTTGGATGTGTAAAGTATTTTTGTAAAGTTTGTATTCTCAAAGAGCATGGATTTTATGCAAAAGGTTTCCCACAGCCATTTCAGTCGTAACTGCACAAATATAACTTTTGCACTGAGTATTCTTTCTTACAAAGTAAATCTGATTTCTACAATACTCAGATGTTTGCACTGAACTCCAACATTCAGCTATTTATTTACCACCCCAGCTCACACACAAGTTGTCATACTAGAGAAGTGCTGCAGCTTGCTGCTTTCCTTCTGAAATTGTTTATACATGGAGGTCAAATCCGTCATTAGGGAGCAACAAATAAATTCATTACTAGAAACAGAATTCCTGGCAGTTGTGCAAGTGACTCACCAAGAGCTGCCCTTTTATTTTTTGAACTCTGTCTTATCCTATTAAACTTCTATTTGCAGGTTTAATGGCAAAAATCAGTAAATCTCCTCCCTAATTCAAGAAATACCGTTTGCATTCTAGCAGTTGCTAGTCTTATCCACTCAAATTTCTATGAATATCAAAGTATTGCTGTTTTTTTTAAAAGGGTCTTACTTTTTACTATTTATATAGAATGTGTTTGAGTCTCTGGTTCTTTTTTTGAAGATCAGGAGGCATCTGTTGCACTGAATGGAGCAACTTTCCTGCCATTTCTTGACCTGATCTAGTATAGTGGAACCATATCTTTTTACTTCAGTGAAAGCTGCACTGGACTTTAAACAGCATCTGTTCAAAAAAAGTCTATCTCTTTACCAGGAAAAAAAAAGAAAGACAAACCAAAACAACCAAACAAAAATCCCTGCTCTACTGATGTAAATCAGAAATAAAATTTTAAAAAAAGTAAAAATAAAAATAAAGATTTTGCCTGTAAACCAGGTATCATTCTTTCTACATTTTTTAATATATTATAATTTTACTTATTCTTGTTTCTCTTTTTGTGCCAGAATAATATTCTTACCTTTTTTTAACAATACAAAGAAGAAAAACATTCTATGTCATTTGAAAAACAGTTGTACCAGATTGGGACTAATTTTTGGACAAAATCTAGACTGTGAGCCTAAGCACTCCTAGCTTTTATCCACACCTAGGAATAAAATTTCATGTTATAGGCTTTGTATTCTAACTGGATAGTCACTTTCTGGAAACATCTTCCAAAGACTCCAAAGTGTCTTCATCCTTTGCTAGCTCTCTGGTAAGTCTTAGGCAAGTAAGTGCTCTTGGCCCATGTCAGACTTTACTTCCTAATGGCCTCAAGTTTCACTTGAATAATTTTCTGCAGTTGTAAGCAGTGTCATGAATTCAGCCAACAAGTAAATCTACATTGTTGCATCATAAACATTAACACACAGATTATTAATATTCTGGGAAGAATAACATAACTCAGGCCATTCATGGGCTTCCTGCTGTTCAGTGCTGAGCATAATTAAAGCAGCACTGAAGATAATTTGTCCTTGATGGCATAAAAAATCTACATTGATAATAAACTGATTGCTGGTATCGTCAGTTCAATATTGCCTACCATTGCTGTGGTAGTGTCCTGGGGTCAGCAGTAGCAGTCATTTTTCTCCTTCTTGGTAGCTGGTGCAGCGCTGTGTTTTTGACTTTCAGCCTGGGAACAGGGCTGATAGCACCGATGTTTTTAGTTACTGCTCAAATGTTTAGTCTGATCAAGGACTTTGGGAGTCTCATGCTCTGCCAGGGAGGAGGGGAAGCTGGGGGGGAAGCAGAGACGGGACACATGACCCAAACTAGCCAAAGAGGTATTCCGTACCACAGCACGTCATGCCCAGGATGTAAATTGAGAGTTACCCAGAAGGGCTGGTGCACTCCTGGGTCAGGCTAGGTATCTGTCAGCAGGTGGTACTGTATTCTCTTCCCTTGTTATTTCCCTTATCATTATTATCACTGATGGTAGCAGCAGTGATTTGTGTTATACCTTAGTTACTGGACTGTTCTTATCTCAGCCAGTGGGAGTTACATTCTTTTGACTCTCCTCCACATCCCTCCAGGAACAGGAGGAGGGAAGAAGGCGGGGGAGTGAGAGAGAAACTGCGTGGCGGATTTACAGTTGAGCTTAAACCACGACCGGTAGGCAGAGAAAGGTACCAGATCTCTATCCCTGCCACTTTTTGTTGCTCCTCAGCTCTTGTGTTTTTGTTGGTTCATTGAAGAACAGTAGTACAAGCCTGTGTGATGGGTGAAATGTTGCACCCGGCCTTTAATGTTTTTTTGATACCAGGTCATTTTACAAGAGAAGACTTTGGGCCATACAAGCTCAAATAACTGCTGAAAGCACCTCTTATTGTGCCCTGCAGGACATAACCCAGAAAATGTCAAGTGACCTCTTAAGAAACTGCAATGGCTTTGACATTTCCAGTGACTGCAGCAAAGCAGTAACCAACCACTCCTTGCTCCAGTCAAGGAGGCCAAGTCCTCCTCCCCCTTCTTAAGGATGACCATTTGGACTTTGGGGAAATGAATCATCTCAAGATAATGCCTTCAAACAAGATTGTAAGTCTAGTAGACAGCCAGAACAAAGGCAATTCTAGGCACAGACCAAGCTGCTCAGGGCTTCACACAGCTGGGGCTTGAAACCTTTGAGGTTGGACACAGCCCAGACTCCCTAGGCTCTGGGTCCACCACTGACCTTTCCTCATAGGGAAAAGGCTTTATCTCCATCCTGGGCATCTTCTGTTTCAACCTGTGCTCTCTCACCCTCCCAGCACACACTGCTGTGAAGAGCCCAACTACATCTTCTTCATCCTCTCCCATTAGTGCTTTTGTGTACCCCTGAAGCCACCTCTCTTCCCAGTTGAACCAGCTCTGATCTTGCAGCCTTTCCTTAAAGGCAATGGCTCCAGCCTAGAACTGTCTTGCTGTCTGTTTGCTGAAATTGGCCATGGTTATTGACATCCTTTCTCTGATGGAGACCCAAAATCAAATGCAGATTGTCAGACTACAGATGAGATCTAACATGCGGACCTAAGCAGGAGGGACAGACCCTGCCCTTTCCTTGTTTTGCGGCCATGACCTGCTCACCCCACTCCAAGTGCTGCCCAGCGCACAGCTGTCACAGCTGACCTCTGTGCCTGCCAGTGCCCAAGACCATCCCCCAGGTTTGCTCCCTGCTCCTGCCAGCCCCAGCCCACATCCCTGCAGGGCTCTGCCTTCCAAGGGTATGGCTTGGCCTCTGCCCATGCTGCATTTCATGCAGTCCTATCTTCCAGCTGCCTTCCAGTTCCCTCCCTTCCAGCTGTCTTCACACACACTTGCATTTTGGTATATCCTCTGCAAACTTGACATGCATGTCCTTCATCCTCTCCTTAGCATCCCTAGTAGCAATGTTGAATAAGACTCATCCCAGGACAGACCTTGTGGTGCCCCTATTGCTACTCACCTCCAGGTAGAAGACAACCCACCAACATCAGAAAGGCTGAAAGAGTTGGGGCTGTTTAGCCTGGAGAGCCCTTAACTCCAGGGAGACCTTATTGTAGCCTTTTAATTCTTAAAAGAAAGATGGGAGAGACTTTTTAGCACTCCTTGTTGTGATAGGACAAGGGGGGATGGTTTTAAACTAGAAGAGGGGAGGTTCAGGCTGAATGTGAGGAAAAAGTCCTTTACAATGAAGGTGGTAAAACACGGGCGCAGGCTGCCCAGAGATGTGGTGAATGCACAATCCATGGAGACATTAACAACCAGGCTGGACGTGATTCTGGGCAACTTGATATAGTTGAAGATACCCCTGCTCATTGCAGAGGGGTTGGAACTGATGACCTTTGAAGGTACCTTCCCACCCAAAATATTCTATTATTCAGAGCTCAAATATCCAGGTTTTACCCATGTAGTTTTCTTCACATTCAGGCTGTAATATCCCAATTTGGACACAAGAACATTGTGGAAGACCATGTTGGAAGCTTTTTTCAAGTAAGCAAAGTAAATTATATCCATTACATTCATTATCCATAAGATATTTTATCCTAAAAGGGAATCTGGTTGATTGGACATGATTCTTCCCTTGGTAAATCTATGCTGACTTCCCAACCACCTTCTTTTTTTAGATGACCACCATTTCTTTTATTTGCAAGCTTGTATTGAATTTGGGTCTGAAATGCAGACAGATCATGTATAAATATTTTGTTTGTAAATCTTCACAGCCATGGAAGAAGCTCCTAATCACTCCATAACAGACCCTGAAGAAGTTTTGGTGTTCTTGGATGTAGGAACCATGTCCTTATACTGATCTTTCTACATGCAGTACAATCTAACCTCTGTTTTGATTAAATATCTTTTACTGGTGTAACAGAGACCCTGATAGGTAATACAAGTTTTGCTGAATTTCCAGTGTGCATGAGATTCAAGTCAAGCCTGCCTGAAGAAAAAAAAAGAAGAAATTCCCCAAAATAAATTGTTCAATAAACACATTTGTTCACAGCATTTATTTCTGTCACATGAGATAAGAAAACACTTTGTTTTAATTTCATGCTCTGCAACGGAACATTCATCCATACTAAATCGTGGTAGAATGCCTGTGTTACCTTACACCCACAGCAGTCACCCTTTGAGTGCACAGCCTGAGCAACAGGACTTCTACAAACAGAACAAAGATTATATGAAATCTTAGGGAAAATATTTTTAGTGTGAATTCGTCTGGAGCCCACACTAACTTGTATGACTTTTAGCTTTACATGATGTTTGATCTGCTGCATCCAAAAAAACCCTCAACACTTGATGGCTCTGCTATGCCAGAGTATGTGCTGTTTTCTGTATGTCAGCAGTGTATAAGTTTCTAATCAGATTGTATTTGATAACATGGCTTTCTGATTGCTCTATTCATCAGCTTGTTTGAAATCTCTTTCAAACCCTGCTTGTGTGTGACTGCATTCATAACCCAAATCATCCCAGCTATGGCAAGCAGGATAACATGGATTTACATTAATCTGAGATACTCAGCACAGCATAAGCTGGAGATTTAGATTCAGTTTGGTTCCTAAATGTTCAGGACACAGTTGGAGTTACAGCTTACATGCAGAGCACTGCAAAGCAGTATTTTACCTCTATTTTAATAGCAAACATAATACTTTCATATTTCTTTAAATCCTTTTCATTAAGTAAAATGTTTCATGCCAAGCTTCCTTCAGGCTCACATTTCAGACATCCCATTTCAAGCTTCTGTAAAGAAAGGCACTCAGCGGCTAACAAACAAAATACCTTAATGCACTTCTTCTGTAGCTGCACGCCAGGAACTGGCCTTGCACTGATGCACAGTGTTACCTACCTGAGTGAGGCTGCAATCTACAACACGGTTTCCATCATCAAGTTACAAGCACCAAATGGGCTAACAAGCAGTGCTAAAGTGTGCTCAAAGAAAGGAGGGCTGTGTGTGGGTGGACATCATCACAAACCTGGATAGAAAGAAAAGTGTGAACCTGCCTTTCCCTGTGCCATCATCACATCTCCCTCTTCCACTCGCTCCTTCTCTGTCTCACAGACACACACATACAGACCCCCACCCCTCCCTTTACAGTCTGAGCACAGCCACTAGTAATGGCAGAAGCATATGAGGAAGCCAGTTGACTTCTTGACCCCCAAGTCATTTTGTAGATGTCACAAGGATGCCAAATGTGAAGCAGAAGGCTGTCAAAGATGAGCTGGGGCTAAAAGCAAGACTATGAACTGTAATACAAAGCAGAAGGAGCCTCTGGGGAACAATCTGTCTTCCTAAGAAGTCTTGTGAACTGCTTTTTAGTATCAGGTGCATCATCTTGAGAAACCATCGTACATTCCAAGTAAAATTAGTTTAATGTTCCCACATAAAAAGGACCACAGCCAGGTGGAGGATCAGGATAGGAGCACACAGTGTGGAACTAAAAAGTTTTGCATGCTGCTGGAAAAACATTATGTGAAAGTTTATTACTGATTAATTTCATATGTAAATCACAGCCACTTACTTAAAATGGGCACGAAAGTGGATGATTTTATGAGTGCTAAATACCACTATGTGTTAGCCTTTTGGATATTAAGGTTCATCCGCACCAGGGAATTTTTGCAGGTAGTGAAAAACAGGTACTTGTACTCTCATGTTCCCTGCGTTCCCAGAGTTAGGACAGGTTTTGGGGTTTTCTTATTCCCAGTGACTGGAAATCCCAGTTAGCTGGAAAAGGATCAAGTCCCAGCTCAGTTAACCTTTCTGTGAGTAAAATATCATGCACACTACAGTACTAAAAGTATTATAAATGACAGGAAAGAGTCAGTGAGAAACAACTAAAATGACGATAACTGTTTTCTAAATCATTTATCCTAGACAAAAAAGTGTGCTCATTTCACAATAATCAAGTTGTTTTGTAACATGATTATAGCCTTGCATCCGCTTGAATACCTGCTGCATTAGTTACACATTTTTGTCCCACCCTTTCTTATTCTGCTACCATCTATAGAACTATTGTTGAATATTAATATATCACCATGTCATCTGACCTTGCTCTGTGTAACCCTGATAGAAAAAGTGGGAGAAGAACATGGTATAAACTAATTTTTTAAAATACACATAATAATAGTGGATTGAATTTTGCCTGACAATTGCACTTATAGCTTCCAGACATAATAAGCCATGTCAAGATGGGGCTTTTCTGCTAATTTGCTCATGATGAGTGGTTACCACATGTTGCTTACCCATTGCACCATGTCCAAGCTCACGGGTGCTGTAAGTGTCAAAGTTATGTTACAAGCCATGTGTTTTAGTTCTGTTACAGTGGAAATGCTGTTAGAGCCTTGTTAAGTGTGGTATGTCATGGACTACAGAGCTAGAGATCATTTAGGAGGCATGTCCATTCGGTCGAATCAATGTGAAAAGTGCAACATGGATTAAACATAACTTTTTTTCTGCCAGTTTAAGTAAATGCTCAGGGTCTTCTGATTAACCTGTTTGATTGAAGGATAGTGCTTCCAGGTCAAGTAATTCTGCAGACAACCATCTCCCTTGTTCCTGTCTAAGGCTAACACAAGGTATTATAAATGATTCCGTTATTATTCCTGGGTGAAAGAGGGGGATTTATTTACTTGGCATTATCAATGCAGCAAGATATAAAATAGCCTAGCAAGGTACAGCAGGAGGTCCCAGAACATATTTACTTGATTCCATATTTTGAAACCATAATCTATGACACCTCATGGTTAAAATCATTGGCAATACCTGAAGAAAGCTTAATCCAGAATTTGTAAGGCTATGATATATGTCACAGGCGGAAGTGGAAGGTGAGTATGAGCATGTAAAATACAGATTTACTTCTTCTATGTGCCATCATTGTAACACAATACAAGTCCACCAAAACTATTCAACCCATTCAGTAACAGGACAACACCTGCATGTAAAAGTCTGTCATCATTAAATATTATTTTAGAAAAGTTCTTATAAATGAGAAACTTATTTCTGTAGTCTTGTCTGTGAGAGAATCTAACCAAGCCTACTGTGGAATATTTACTTCACTGTACCTAGTCCATAGTTGGGCTCTTTTTGAATACATCCCCAACGTGGATACCCTACCCGCTATTCTGGAATAATGAACCCTCTTTCTGAGCAGAAGAATTATTCTGGAATTAACTCATTCTGGAGAAGATATGGAGGGCAGAATGCTGGAGTGGGTAATGCCTTCACTACTGGTCCAGGAGCAAGGTACTGAGCCTTGTTCTTGTTGTGTTAAAAGCTAATCACAACTGACTCATGCAAAAAGGACTACTGGTTATTTGGCCTACAAAATCAAAGGTTTGAATATGGCCACATCACTCCCCTGTGTGCTGTTTGCTTCAGAAATTGGCATGCCTTAACCACACTGGTCTGCTGGGCCATGTAAATTCAGGCAGACAGAAAAATCACTCTGTTTTGGATCTTACTGTCCACACAGGGGATATTTTAAGTAGACATAGTCCAACACTTATTTAGTAGTAGCTATTCTGACCCATGAACACAAGCCCAATAGGCACACAAAATTGAGGCTTATCCACTGTCAGGGCAATTTGCTAATAGTTTGACTCCATGTTGTGTCCTTGGAAGCACTATGGAAAAAAAATTTCTTAATATGTCTTGTGCAATTTGCAGCTGACATATGAAAAGGAAATCCCCTCATTAGCACAAGTAGAATAAGTAGACAGTTTTTTTGCTGAAAATGGCAGTCCCCGTAAACCTGTCAGAGATTAGCCAAAATCCAGGGTGAATGGTGTCTCCTCTTTAATTTTCTCCTCTTCTTTTATTACCCAATAAGAGAGGGACTCTTGCTTCTCAATAAAAGCATTAGCAGCACTGCTGTGCATCAGTCTGCACAATATGATGGATGAACAGTTGGCCAATGGATTGGGCTCAAAGTTTCATAGTAAATGCGGTAACACCTGGCTGTTGGCCATTCACTCGTGGTATTCCCCAGGGATCAATTCTAGGGCCAGCTCTCTTCAATGTTTTTATCAGTTACCTGAACATGGAATTTCAGTGTACACAAAGCAAGCTTTCCAATGATACTAAGATCTGCAGAGAGATCTTGACAAGTCAGAGAACTGGGCAACCAGCAAATGTATGAAATCCAACCAGGACACATGCCATATTCTGCACCTGGGACAGTGTCGTCCTGGATGTACATATAGACTGGGAGACGAGAGGCTGGCATGCTCCCTGTAGGAAAGGATCTGGGGGCTTTGGTTAATGGTAAACTCAATCTGAGTCAATAGCATTGGTGTGGCCTCACCTTGAGTACTGTGGGCAGTTGTGGGCTATAAGAATGCTATAAAAATGATATAAAAATATTGGAATGTGTCCAAAGCAGAGCAACAAGGGTAAAATGACTAGAGGGCTGACGATACTTTCTTTGTTCAGCTTAGGAAAGAGGAGACTGAAGGATGCCCTTGTTGCTATCTACAACAGTCCCATGAAGGGAGAAGAGAGGGAGAGAAGAGGGAGGGAGGTGTTGATCTCTTGTTTCCAGTGTCCAGTGGTAGGATATGAAGAAATGGCTTAAAGCTACATCAGGGAAAATTCAGATCAGATATTAGAAAAAAGTTCTTCACTGAGATGGTGGTCAAAAGCCGGAACAAGCTCACCAGGGAAGCTGTGTGCTTCCAGATGGAAGTTAAAGATCACAGGAGATGTATACACATAGAAATATTTGTATGTGTGTATATATATAATTTGTCCTCTGAGTAAAGCAGGTTTTAACTTGTTATAGTTACACCTGCATAATAACTTTCACGTTTGCCTGTATTGCAAGTGCATCAGCAGAATTGATTTCAAAAGGAACTTTTCATTACCTCCAGAACAAATGCAGGTTTTGTCTCTGGACTACCTACATCCATAAACATCTCAATCTGTTCACAAATCTGAATAAATATTGCCTACTCCAAGAATAACTTAATTAATTGCCATTTTGCAATTTAAGTTCATGCTCTGAAGCACAGGTGAAGTGTTCTTAAATACTAGTCAAAGTGTTGTAAAAGGGATATATGTAGCGAGCTTCTCTATCTGTAATATTAAAATATACAGATGCTCCAGAGAAGTCCTGAGCTTAAGGATTGCTAAAGTAGATGAAACTGCATTAGAGAGAGCACTGGTGACCACAGATTTAAGCGGTACCATTTTATCCTGCTCTTGTTCAGGAAAACAGTGAGCTTCCATGGGCTTTCCACAGCTCTGGCCAAACCCACCCCACAAGGGGTGAAGATGGCTGGAAGGCTGGACCCTGAGCTTAAAACCCTAGATTCAAGCAGCTGTATACTGCAAATGACTGCAGCTGTGTGGGTGCACATTAAACACCAGTATCACTCAGTGCATCAGTGATTATAACCCATACAATCCTGTCATACAGGGCACAAAATTCAGCACATACCTGGCGCTGGAATGTACTATCTGCTTTTGCGTTTTGTTCACGCTGCTGGTGAACTTGGCCCTGTTGCCTCACACACACTAAGGACCTTTGCTCAGTAGGTGGCAGGGTGGCTGTTATTCCTTCTTAGGATCAAACAGCAGAGGCAGGAAGTACAGGGGATGAATAAAGGTGGCAGTAATAAGGAAGAAGGGGTATTTGGGCCAGCTGTGTGTGTTTGACATGTTATGACTCTAGCAGGAGCGTTGCTGTAACTGTTGTTGCAGGGCAAGATGTATTAGGAGGGTAATGTCCTCTGTGAGACCAATTGAGCTAATTGGAAGACCCAGGCAGCCCATTCAGGTCTTTAGAGTCCAAAAGTCAATAGTGAGAGAGAATTTGGGAGGCTGAAATTTCCTCTCTGTCCCGACTTTCGTTCTAACAATTGCTGAAAAGGAAATAGGAATAGACTGCTAAATGAAGGCTGTGAGCTAAAAAAAAAAAAAAAAACAAAACAACACAAGTGATTTATCCCTTGATGCAAAAGTAATTCAGTTACTGTAATTTTCAAGAAAAAATAATGCATAAAATGTTTTGTATACCTCAGAAACACATTTATGCTTAGTTGCATAAACTGTACTGTAATAGGATACTGCTAGACTACAGCAGACTGTTGCAATAATGTGAACTGTTTCCTGTATTTACTGTCATTCACTTAGTAATCAATTTATGAATTGTCTTTCATCAGTATGTCTACCAAAATATATTATCAATGAGGCTGGTAAAACTCTGATGGCTTTTAGTTATATTTGAGTGCTTACAGAAATCAACTGCAAGCTTTAAGCTATTGCTGTCTCCAAAAGCAGCTTTGTCTGTGTGGTTTCTTAAGCAGTGAGATAAAGCACTTAGCGACATCTTTAGATCTCATTCCCAGATTTAGAAACCCTTTTTTTTTTCACTCATCTAACCTGTATCCAAAAGAGCAAGTGATACCCTGGCTCATGACTACAAAGGTGTATGCTTAAGCATGCAATTACTAAATTTGGTGCAAATATGTAAATGAATATAAAGAGAAATTAAAAACATGAATCTTCAAGATAATAGACTATGTGCATTTAAATGCAACTTTCCTTGTACACTGCAGAACTGAAATACCACCAAGAACTCTAAATGAAAACTGATAATCTCCACTCCCTTGAAATTATTTTTAGATCTTATATTTCATTATTTTTACCCTTTTTTGGTCTTTTGCTATGTGAGCATATGGAAGTGTACAGGAGCCTGATTATTCAATATTCAATTGTTCTCACTCATACTATCTTTAATAGAACTTTGATTTAAAAATTCAAAAAGCAATATTTATAGGAAAATTCAACAGTTTTCAATTGAATGTGAGGGGCTTTAATATGAGCTTTAAAGTTAAGAAGTTTAAAAAATGAGCCAATGCGGTTTGCAGCATTTCCGAAAACAAAATTACTTAGAAGCATCAATTTAAGGATCCTAGCACTAGCCATGCATTCATAAAATTCTGATCCATCTCTGTCTCTTAGGAGGAATACATTCAAGTTTTTCCTGGAGAAGTAGGGTATTTTTTCTCAGAACCAATTTAAAAATATATAAAAATGCGTATATGTAAAACCCCACATATATTTATATACATGGCTTCTTAACTTTAAAGCATGTACCCCAATCCCATTGGCTTGAAGAGAATTTAAGCAGAGGTATAAATGCAAAAATACAAACTGCAGTACTAGCAAATAGAAATATTCCTTGAATAGGAATGATTTCCAAAACAGAGATCTGACAGTGCAAGGAATTTGTTGAAGGTAGAAAATATCCTGTTTAGAAGTGGAGAGAACTGGTTGAGTGAAACCATGAAGAGCCTAAATGCAGTTTTGCTTTTCCCCAGCCATGGAATCCAAGATAAGGTATTCATAATGTTTACTCTTCCCATTAAGAATAATTTCTTGCTTTCCTGATCTTCACTGAAGAATGCCCTCTTGCATGGAGTACACTTTGTTAATGTGAAGGCATTTGCATGACAGAGCTTCACAAAGAGCAGGAACTGTGAGGTAGAGTTTCCACTAATAAACAGGGCACATCATTATGTTCTCATAAAACTGAAGCACCACAAAATTCTAAAATCAGATAGAATAATATTAGGGAGTTTAGTGCTAGACAAGGTTGGAAATAAGAAACTTTGACTTTGTCAAGGTTATTGATGTATTCTTTATCTACAGGAATAAGACTGAGTTATTTTCTTCACCTGAAAATTATTGGGAAAGTCTTTGATTACAGTATTATGCATCTCTTACTATTAGTCTAGAAGCTTATTTAATATAACTATAAATTCCATTACGTCTCAGTGCTTCTGAATGGTAGGGTCTGTACACTGGATTATATTCTGTCAAGAACCACATACCATATAGTCAACAGTACACCTGTCAGTTACTGAACAGCCGAAACAGTTAGTAATTTTTTTTTTTTAAATATAGTGGTGTAAAGCAGGGTGTGATTAGAGACTGCAGTGAAAAAATACAGTTACCTGGAAGCAAATAATACAAGTAATCCAACCCACCTGGAGTTCCAGGAAGAGCAGATCAAATACATATATGCCAAGCCTGAACAGCTGGTGAAATCTGGTGGTTCTCAGTTTTTGACCGCTTTTAAAAAGTTTCAGTTTTCTTTGCAGAAAAAATTGCTCAAATTCAAACCAAACTTTTTACCATGTTGTGGGGGAAATTACAGAAGAGACATGTACAACTGCTACACTTAGTGAAATGCTTATAGCCAGCATACTGGATAAGAGCAGTCTCAAAACTATCAGAACTTTAAGGTATAGACATCCAGACCCAAATTATGTTCCTGGCAAACACTGCTATATAGGAGGCTGTAACAAAGCCTCATCTGAAGACTTTCTATCTTAACTCTGGTTCTGAATTTTGCAGCTTTGGTCTATCATTACTGAAATGTAACTGCAAATGTTTGTGCCAAATCCCTGCTGCCTTGCTTCTGCCTCTTTTTCTGTGGAATAAATTCCCATAACATTTTATTTGCCATACATAAAATTCCCCTAAATGAAAGAAATGTCTTTGGTTTTCACTTCTTTAAATCATACAGGATAGTAAAACCTCAGCTACAACTTTACATCAATTTATTAAAAAAAAAAAAATATTATATTTTAGCCGTGGATTGTTTCCTATTCAAACAAAGAAACCATTTTAAGAAATTACCATGACAACTTGGAATAATTCAAGAAATATGGGTAAAAAGTCTTGTACATGTGGTTTGTTATTTACATCTCTTTTTTATTATTATTTAGTCTATTTTTAAAAACTAGATAGTAAATAAATCTTCCAAACTGTTACTTATTTTAGGAACTAATAATCTTACGCTAAGAAAATAAGTGTTTCTTCTGAACAAATGCAGCTGGTATGAATCCAGGTTCTGTTTAGTCTTTCCAAAGTCATTCCCTGTTCCTTATGGCTAGCTCTTAAGCAACTCTTCTGCAAACAGTGAAGGTGACTTTTGTTAAACTGACTGACTTAGCACTGACTTGATCTAGAAACAGGTCTGCTGCCTGCTCACACAGGTGAACTGTGTGGGTAGTTCTGTTAAGGGTGAGCAATAGACAACAATAAAAGAAAAGGAAAGAGCTTCTCATAGAGCTGCAGCTAGATGTGAAAGCACATGTCTTCATCTCCTTAATGCATTCAATTGATATTTTTTGTGGTTCTTAAGCAGGTACAAAAGAATTTGCTGGATCAGGGCCTTGAAGATTCCACATGTGTTCCCTATCTACTTTCATGTAGCCTCAAAATAACATAATTTTCCAGTTTCTGTGCTAACCCTTTTGTAGCTAAAATGATAATCATTCCCTGTTCCCTTGCTGAGTTTTCTAGTCCCTTAAGCTTCAGTTTAGTAACATTTTGGCTGATCAATTGGATAAAAACCCCTTTATTTTCTGTTTAAATTCCCACTCCAATAAATAAGGCTTTTAGGCTTAAGTCTACATAAGTCTCTTTTGAAAGTTTGAGCCAGAGAGTCAGGAATTTAAAAAAAAAACCCACCACTCAAAACACGTTTTCTACTTTGTGGATGTTTTTAATGTTGTGATCTCAAAAGAACATGCTGGGGTTAGAGCCAAAGAGATGGAAGCAGATGTTGTAATTTCCATAAAAAATCTTTCTTGGAAAATAATTTTTTTTTTTCTTTTAAACTGTAAATCCTTACAGACTTTCCTTAGCTAATAGTTTTCATTTAAAAGTCTTAGTGGTGAGATGTCAGGGCACTGCAGCTTTACCCCCACCTAATTTCACATTCTGTACAAATTATTTTAAGCTTCCCAAGATCCCTTCATATGATGCAGCCTAATCAATAAACCATGAATCAGTTTTAGTTATTCTGCATGTTAACTCATATTTCTGACTTTTAATATGCAGGCTGTCTCCCTGTGTTTGCATATTTGCATTGTACCTTTCCATTCTGAGGGAGATTTAAGAATTGTTATCCTAGACTCATAGTAATTGCAAGAAAATCCAGTTCCATCTGTTTCTGCCAGCATATGGAAATTAAATGAGAATATCAACAGAAAACGACACTTGCTCAACATCAAGTGCAAGCCAGCTATTGTGTTCATTATAGAAACTTGTGGTCAAGCAGGCTGAGAGAAGTCAGTAAGCTGCCTGTCTGGTAAGAAATCCGGATGCTGATCTTGTTCATGCCAGTCTGTCAGTTGTCAGTTGCTAGATTTCAGCTTAATACAGCTATTTCCTACACTTACAGATGATGTGCTGCTGAATGAGGTTCTGTTCACCCTGCGCTGTTTAATCTGTAGAAAGATTTTCACTGCACCAAAAGACAGATAACGTTTTGTTGGAAAAATGAGCGTCAAATCTGGAGAGGGGTAAAGAATACGCAGAACATAACTTCAGAGCTGGGAGGGGAATAAGATTACTGCTTTATCCACTGCTAAATAACAACTCTTAAATACTTTTCATTCCTAATCAAGTCATCACATACCCTTGAGAAGTTACAATAGTTGCACTGTATTACCACTATACAGTTTTGCAACAGGTTAGAAAAATGTAAACTATATTTAAAACACACATGGGAAGAAAGAAGTGACTTGTCTCCCAAGTGCCCCAGAAATTCAAACCTCCCTCAGTATGGATCAATTATAAACAAAAATTCTCCACCAAAACTGTGTCCACCTGGGGATCAGCCCATTTCAGATGCTGCCTGCTGTGTGATCCCCATCAGACAACTTTGAAGTTGGCTAGGTTTTGCTTTGCAGAAATGTATGAAATGTTTTTGTGGTTTTTTTTCTTTATTCTAAGGTCCAAGACCTTCGGAATAGGAAGAGTGTGCTGAGAAAAAATTGTGTAGCACTGAAGGATGTGGACAGACAATCTTAGGCAATCAAATGAGGGTGTCTTAAACAGTTGTTTCTCTGTATGTGGGGTCTACCATCTCTCTGCTGAGAGGCTGGTTATGCATGCACACACTTCTGATCTATTTAAAACACATGTGAAATGAGTTTTCTTAGACCAGCTTGAGCATCTGAGAGAGTATGGGCATCTTTCAAGTACTTAATTCAGTTTCTCTCGAGTCCATGTATCTTCCCCGCCTTTGCATTAGTACTGAGGGCTTTTTTCCCAGCCTTGACATCTAGAAGACCAGTAGGCAAACACAGTGTCAAGTAAAATCTACAACAATAGACTTACTTAAGTGTGATTGTTTTTCTAAACAACTTAATGAAGTGGTTCAGTAAAAGTCGTGATAATAATGTGTGAAAGACAAAAGTGCAGATTTATAAAAGACATCATTTCCTTCTCCTCCTGTGGATCGGCATATCATCTCCCATCAGATAAGCAGGAGAGCTGTTAAATTTGTATAACCTGGACATCTGCATAAGCAGAGCAGGGGTGTGTGTTGCAGGTGAATGATTTTGAGGCTGTGCCTGCTGAGCATTGCCTAACATGGCTCTGCAGGTCAGTGTTGGTGGAGTTTCTGCACCTCTGCATTGCAATGCCATTCATGCAATCAATGACCTGAAGGCAGGGTACTCTCTAAGCTATTTATTTCCATTTTCCTCCCCCACCTTCTTCCCTGCTCTCTTAATTGTGATAAAAAGCCTGTGGCTTTAAGAACACTTAACTGTAATACAATTTTCATAGCTCAAGTTACATGCTAAATAAGTGGTTTATATACCCGGTTTGTGAAAGACCAGACAAGCTCTTTGTCGAAAGGTAAATAATACTTAAAGCCCTGATCATAATCATCATCCATCTCTGCTCTGTGATTTAATTTAATACCGATTATCAAGCGTGTTATTTTTAACAACTCAGGCGGTGTTTCTCTGCCAGAAATGTGTATTCATTGCAAGGGACATAAGAATTAGGCAAAAGCATACTAGATTGCATATCACAGCATAAAACTGCTTTTAAGGTGTTACTGCCTTCTCAAAGAGGGAAAAAAAACAATTGTTGGAAGGCTTTAAATTCAGAGAAAATTCAGTATCATGTTATCTGGCTTTCACTTTTTCCCAAGTTCTCACTCTATTTTCATTTTCAAACTTTCTGTTACTGGAAAGGAACAACCTCAAATCTTTTTCCCAGAAACGTATCACCTTTTTGATTACTTTAAGTTCAAGATTTTAATGTTGTACAAGTTCCAAGCCTCTTCACCACATCTCCCCACAAGTGTTAGACACACTCCAAAGACAAAAGAGGCATTTTGCTGGCCCCAGTGAGCTTACAGATGAGAAATATAAACAAAAAAAATTGGAAAAGGCGCAAAGTCGGGGGGGGGGGGGGGGGGGATACTGATCCTCACAGTTGGCCTGCTTTTTTTTTTCTTTTTTCTTGTTATAGTTTAAAAAGGACAAATTACATCCTCATCTTCCTACATTCCCCAGAAACATCAGCTCTTCTCGCCTTGCACCAATGCCAAACTTCACACTTGCACATCCACTTCTTTGCCTGGTCCGCCCAGGATTTTCTGCTCCTTCGTTGTTTTCCATCTGAATGAAGCAGCTAAAAAAGGTGTTGACAGACAAGTAGAAGACATGGGCCTTCAGGAGAGGCTGAAATGAGTAGCTTTGCTCTCACTTCAGAATGGCACATCTCACGTTTCTCTCCTGAGCTTCCATAAGCCACAGCAGAGCAGTCCTGACTGGCAACAGCGCAGCACCTGTCCCATTGTGTGCCTGCAGCCACGGTGCATGCCTGCCAGCAGCACACGCAAGTGGGACCAGCAGCACGCATGGCATCTGTGACAAATAACACAAGAGGCTCTGAGAACGGCGCATTTCCCAGTCCCTGGCAAAAGGAGGTTGCTTCTACCCTACAATAGCCTTGGTGCAAACAAAAGTCTATAGGATTGGACACATGGCGACCCCCACAAAATATTTTTGATGCTTTAAGCTTCTCATTGTTAAAACTACCTGTACTAAAGCTGTGAAAAGTTGTAAGAGCACAACTCTGTAGGAATGAGAGACTGAGAAATAAAAACAGGAATGCTTGTTTCTTTTATCCTGGCAACTTCTGATTAGCTTCATAATATTAAACTTTTTGTTGCGCTGCTTTTTCAGATTTAGCCTGCGTGACCTAGCAGCTGTTTTACTTGGCTCAGGGCATTTATGACTTTATTTTGGACAAATCTTTAACATTTTCATTTGATTTTTCCCAACTTAACTTTGTGCCTCAAAATTTGTTTTAAATTTTACGGTCATTTTTTTCCCATTTCTTACCCTTCTTACAGCTGTAGGCTCTGGAACCCAGCAACTGTGGTGTTCCTCTCCTCTGCCAGGAGCCTGGTTTATAAGGTAAAGACAAAAGAAAGGCGGCTATTTTTGAGGGAAAGAAAAGTAAAACAAAAATGGAAGGAGGGAAAGGAGGGAAGGGAGGGAGGGAGGGAGGGAGGGAGGCAGGGAAGGAAGGAAGGAAGGAAGGAAGGAAGGAAGGAAGGAAGGAAGGAAGGAAGGAAGGAAGGAAGGAAGGAAGGAAGGAAGGAAGGAAGGAAGGAAGGAAGGAAGGAAGGAAGGAAGGAAGGAAGGAAGGAAGGAAGGAAGGAAGGAAGGAAGGAAGGAAGGAAGGAAGGAAGGAAGGGAGAGAAAGAGAGAGAGAAAGCGAGAAAGCGAGAAAGCGAGAAAGCGAGAAAGCAAGAAAAGAAAGAAAGAAAGAAAGAAAGAAAGAAAGAAAGAAAGAAAGAAAGAAAGAAAGAAAGAAAGAAAGAAAGAAAGAAAGAGAGAGAGAGAGAGAGAGAAAGAAAGAAAGAAAGAAAGAAAGAGAGAGAGAGAGAGAGAGAAAGAAAGAAAGAAAGAAAGAAAGAAAGAAAGAAAGAAAGAAAGAAAGAGAGAGAGAGAGAAAGAAAGAAAGAAAGAAAGAAAGAAAGAAAGAAAGAAAGAAAGAAAGAAAGAAAGAAAGAAAGAAAGAAGAGAGAAAGAAAGAAAGAAAGAAAGAAAAAGAAAGAAAGAAAGAAAGAAAGAAAGAAAGAAAGAAAGAAAGAAAGAAAGAAAGAAAGAAAGAAAGAAAGAAAGAAAGAAAGAAAGAAAGAAAGAAAGAAAGAAAGAAAGAAAGAAAGAAAGAAAGAAAGAAAGAAAGAAAGAAAGAAAGAAAGAAAGAAAGAAAGAAAGAAAGAAAGAAAGAAAGAAAGAAAGAAAGAAAGACAGACACAGGAGAGGTCTTGTGTTGGATCTACTCAGAACAAACTAAAATCTAACACTATATAAATACTGAAGTACACAGTAGACTGAAAGTATTCAATAAACATTTACTGTGAATGGAGGCATTAGGAAAGGCTTAGGTCCAGGCTGAATTCCCATGAAATTTATAAATATTTCTTTCATTTGTTCTCCATTTACAATTAGTTGCGGTCAAGCTGATCAAAGAGAGAAGAGGCCTGTTGCATGTGAACCAGCATCTCTCACAATGACATTCACAAAGCAGAATGAAATATGAAATATCAGGTTTCCACGGATGTATGAACTTGTAAAAAATTTGAAAGAATAGGAGGTTTTTCACACTGAGTAATGTGAAACATTTGGTGCGGATTGTAGGCCTCTGAAGAGGAAAACTGAGAGCCAAAATCCATCAGGCAATAAAACAGAAGCAGGCAAAAGTTAAAACAACAGCCATTCACTGCAATCTATTGATTTAGATATCATGATTTTCTCTGCTATAGCAGTTGTGGATGCTAGCAGAAGAATCCACTTAAATCGTTATCAGGCACAAACCCCAGCACCATAGACCTGTGAGCAGGCTGGAATAACATTTGCATCAGGAACACATTTTGTCTGATCACTTAAAAAAAAGGGGGGGGGGGGGACTTTGCTGCAGTGTGTTCACACTGCTTCCAAGTGTTTCCAGACAAACAGGTGCTAAGGTTAATTGGGTAAGTAGCCTGGAGCTTCCAGTTTTCAAACGAACTTTAAGTAAATAAATAACCCCAAGTGGATCCAGGAGGATAGGCTTGCACAAAGCCTCTGAGTGGCGTGTTACAGCACTCGAGGTTCCCAGTTTTATCACTTTTGCAGACCTGTGCTTTTTGGAGAGCAGGGCCAGTCAGCCTTTGTGACTAATACCGTGTGCTTTAATTGCTTCCTATGTCTTTCACAGCTGTCAGCCCCTAATGGGGTCAGGGTCGGCAGGGGAGGGGCAATCAGAGGGTTTGCATCCCTTCACCCTCCTGAAGTGCTCCCAGGCTGGAGAGGAGCATCACCCTGGCACCCTGGACAGCATCTGGGAAACCTGTGGTCCTCATCAAAACAATACATTTGCTCACTCCACCTAGGAAGTCACTCACTCCATTTGGATTCACCCTTTTTAGATGCTGGAAAAAGTACAGACAAGTGGAGACAACGCCTGTAATGTACTGCTTGACCGAAGAGGCTCTAATTGCATCTCAAGTTGTGAAAAATTTGTATATGATATTAACCAGCATCAAACAACATGGAAGAATGTAAAAATAGATTGTTTCACATTGTTTTGAGAAAGGTTTGCGAGGATTAAAGGTTAACAGGATAAACAGAGCAGATACTTCATGCTGTTTATAGTATAAACCCTGTTATACTTCAGTCCATACCAGAAAATGTCTAAAGAGAGTTAGTAGTAGCTAGGGCAAAATACAGGAGGCATAAACATGCTGCAGATGTCCTTTCTTCTTCTTCAAAGGAAGACCTTCAAGAAGATGGTGTAATGGGAATACTTCCAAAAAGGGATTACACAAGAAGACATCTGAGAATATGAACTGTTTCCTTCTTTAGATTCCCTGAATCAAAAACTCACATCTATTTGCAGGCATGATGTAGAAGGGGGTTAGGGAATGGATGGTCTTGCTGTCCATGGTACAGCTAGATGCTTAGAAGGCATGGGTTGGGTCCTCAAAAGCTACGAGATAAGCTTACAACAAAGTAATTTATTTATGTGTTTTTTAAACTGACTCCCTTGGGATTTTCCTATTTCTCTCAGCACCCACAAGAGCCAGAAAGTCACTGCTTTACAAGAAAGCTGAGAGTCTAAAGTAATCACATGCCTGTAAGGACCAAGGCTTCAAGAAAAATATCGCATGCTATAAGACTGACAATAAAACCCTTAGAGAGAATACTGGACTGTGACTTGGAAGGTTTACATTCAGTTCAAAAGGCTAGATAGTGCTAACTCTGGACTGGGTCGACTTCAGCTCCCCATAGGAATCAAAAACTCCTGTCCTGTTGTACTTGTCCAGTTCTTGAAATTTCCACATAATCTTTGTCAAGTCATTCTGTCAGGCTGTGCCTCAGTTTTCCAGCTATAGAAGTGACTTCTTATTTTTAGTATCTCACACTATAAGTATATGGATGTGTCTACAAAGATTTCTATATAGCAGGGCAGCGAGCAAGAAAAGGGTTAGAGTTTAGAGAGGTGGGTGCTAGCTTGAAATACTATATAATAAAATAATGAGACGTACTGTTTTCTGTAGTAATAGACACCAGGGATCTAAACATAAAAGTGATATAAGGGAAGTAATCAGAGTACTGGTATTATGAAATCAGTATTCCTCAGTTGTGTAGAGGAGTCTTTGCAAAGTGTCTCTGACAGGTGACCATCGGTGTTAGGGGAGAACACAGGAATGTAGGACTAGTTACCGTCTTCAAAAGAAGTGTAATGGAAATTAAAGCAGTGGAGGAGGCTTTTCTGGCATATCTAGCCTGTAAATTTCAGTGCCTGTCTACCAGACATGCAGGTGTAGGGTAGTGCTTTAAATACCTTTTGTTGCAAAAGTACAAAACCTTCCTTGCTGATGGCAGATAGTGAACAGTTTTGATCACAACAGTAAACAGTCAAGTAAAAACGAAACTAGAGGTATCCATAAAAACATGACAAAAACCAAGTCCTAGAATCTACCCAAAGCTTCGGGAGTTACCTTTCACATCATTGCCTAAAAAACAGGTTTTATAATTCTTCCGATGCAAGACCAAAAACCAGAGAGATAAAGAAAAACTAAGAGGCACAATTTCAAGGACCAACTAATTTATTATCTCCCTTAGAGTACTCAGTATTGTTCCACATTTGGTCAATCCCACTGGTATAGTCACATCTTATTATAACATCAGGCCTCTGTCAGAGGAGTAAACACTCATATCCAGTGCATTTCTTCTTGCACCGTCCTTGTCCAGCCACTAAATTTGGCTCTCTTCTACCCCAGAACTTCATAATTTATTCTTTTTACATCTTTCTGATGAACTTCAATATTCTGGTTTGCTAATAACCTCTCTTCTTTCTTCTAAAAGTTTCAGTATTCTCTCCTGCTGGTGTCTGTGGTCTTCTCTTCATAGAATCATAGAATAGTTAAGGTTGGAAAGGACCTTAAGATCATCTAGTTCCAACCCCCCTGCCATGGGCAGGTACACCTCACATGAAACCATGTCACCCAACGCTCTGTCCAACGTGGCCTTGAACACCACCGGGGATGGAGCATTCCTTCTTTCCTGGCTAGTGTTACTCCTCATTTATTTGTTTCTAAACACACTTGGTAACTATTTGATGGCAAACCTACAGACATGTGAAAAAGCACTATAGTTATCAGGCACATCAGTAGTCACTTAGCCAGGTAGGATGAAGAGAAGGAAAATACTTCACATGAGCAAGAAGTACCCTTCTTTCACGGCTGGTGTCTCCATTGAGCATTAGCCACATGATGAATCATGTTACCTGAATGTCTCTTCTTTTTGCCACATGAACATCAATAAAGTTACAAATGACATTTTTGAGAGCTTGAACACCTTAGTCATATTTAGTGAATATTTTATGGGTCTGTCCACTTGAGTTGGATAGCAGTAGGAGTTTTTTGAGGGAACAGATGAAGAATTCTCTTTGTTCAAAAGTATCTTACATTTGTTAAGCTTCAGGCTTCATGTTTTCTACTTATACTTTCCAACAAGACAAGCACAAACATGCACGCAGTGAGTTCACTATCCCTAAGGACCTTTCATGAAAGAGATGTTTGTCTCCAGATTAACACTAAACAAAATCAGGGGCTAAGGCAGGTACACATTTCACAGCACAGATACACCTCTTTGGGGTTTCTTTTGTATTTATTGGCCAGAAAAATGCACTACAGGAGAGGCTTCTGGGGTAAATGCACTATGCCTTCCCTGAGGGGTGGATCCCAGAGATTTACTTTCATTTAATTTCTTGGAGGGAAAGATGAGGGAAGCCAAATAATGTTCATTGAAATGCTATCCCAGCCATAAAACTGAAAGCAATTTATATTAAAAAAAAAAAAAGAAAACAAAACCTAATTGAGATGATCCTTGTACAATCCTGCAGTGGCTGTGGAAACACGTGGTTTAAGTTTCTACCTATTTTGGTTTGGTCCAGCTAACTGCTCAGCCAAGCCTTTCCAGAAGAACCTACTAACCTCTTCACATGATATGTTGTGGACTGTATCAGAATACTGTACTATGTGTTCTTCCAAAAAACAATGTTCCTGTTTTTACTGGACAGCATGTCTCAACATTAGTTTTTGCTCAAAACCATTATAAAAATAGATGTATACTTCAGAACTTTTTTTTTTATGGCAAGGTAATGCACACAACTCTTTTTGTAAGCCTGCCTTATCATGACTCATAAAAGTCGATGTTCAAGAGATAAACAGGTGCCAATTTTGCTCTTATCTTCTTCACATGTTACTCCTGCCAGTAGGGGAAGGCTGCAGAGATGCTGAACTCAGTTAATCAGCACAGACGAGTCTCTTAGGTCATGGAGGACCAGCAGCCACAGAAAGGATACATCTCAACTATGTCTCATGTGCACAGTAGCAGCCCTGGCCAGTCTCTAGTTAAAAGACTTTAATGGTTCATGCTCTTGCAGTAGAGGTCCTCCGTAGTACACCAGTGGTTGCATCAAAATATATTTTAAAATTAGAGACTGGAGATAAAGAGATAGGTGGAGAGAAACAAAGAGAAAGAAGGACAGAAATAATGGCATTAAGAAAGGAGACAATCTTGAAAGTGAGATAAGTGTTTCATTTATTTTACAAACTCAGTCTCCATGTAAGGTCAGAACACGCTGCTTTCTCTGCTTTCACAGCCTGTAGTCTTTGTATGTCCCTTTTCTGTCCCCAGAGTGTGACAGGGTTTAGATACCCTGAGGACTGTCATTTTCTCAAGCTTTCAGGGAAACACAGCAAGGTTTGCACACTCTCTTGTAAAAAAAAATACTTCTCCCACACCCATGTTTTTTAGATGTGGATTACAAATCCACTTTTGTTTTTAAACTCATCCTCTGATGAGGGGCTGCATGAGACTCTCTGTGGTTCATAGTATCTTAACCTGATTTGGCAGGACACACCTGCACTGTGTAGTTCAGACTGTGAGGTAATAGATACAGAAGTTAATTCCAAATAAGTTATTTTCACACTTAATAGTACATCTCTTTCCCATTGAGTTATTTGAGATCGAGAGCTATCTGCCATCTTTCTGCACCATAGACTGCTGTGCAATATACTTAACATCTTAGGTTAGGTGCTTTCAGTCTGTTATTTCCCGGAATACTTGTTGTTCATGACAGGTATCTGAGGAAAGCAAGCTCATATATTCTACACATCAACTTATACAAATGTATCTGCACCTCTAGTGAAAACATACTGGGGATCCACCAAGCCAGTCAGTTCTTTTACCCAAGAAAAAATCTGAAAGCGTAGTGTCAACACAGTGCAAGCCCTAGCAGTAGTAATAATAATGGCTTTACTTCCTTCTGCAATTCGCAGTGCAGCCAGTGATTGTACTTTACTTGTCCTGCTATTTCTGAAGAATGTCATTAAGGTCTCTTTTTGTAGTTCCTCACTCTGGGTACTGTAGAACAAAAGTTATTTTCTAAATGTCTGTGTATTGATAGTGCCTGCTGGAAATATGCACAGGCTTACATGAGATCTGGGATTAAACTTGACAGGAATACTTTTCCCTTTATGATGGGATCAGAACAGATTCCTGAACAAATCGTCATGGCTCTGTTTCCAGAAAACATTATAGCAGAGCTTTGTTCATGTTAGTATCATAAAGGTTTCCACCAGGATTTCTATTACAATCTTTATTTTCAAGGGTTTTTAACTCAGCCAAAACAATTCATTATGGGATGAAAGTTGTCATTTCATGGTGTTCACACCATGAAGGAATTTGTTTTACCATAAACTGAAAAATAATAGCACAAGCTATTTTGAAGCTGGAAAGAAGGCTGGTGAAAGGCAGTGGTTTCCTAGGATCCTATTGTTTAGTCTACTGAAAACAAAATCAAAGGAACACTTCCTTGTTTTTAAACAAAAATCAGACATGGAAAAAAGGTATGAAGGAACTATCATAGCTATCAAAATGACTGTTACAAAGTAAGATCGCCATGCCACAACAGGTCAACATTGAAAAAGCTTTTCTGCCTGGTGGAATTCAGGCTTAACATATACTACATCTGTGAACTTCCCATGGCCACACTGTACCACAAGTAGCAAAGTAAATGTAAGGCTGAGTTCTTAGGTAGTGTGAATTGCTAATTGTAAACCAATATAAAAAATAGCTTCTATAGAGCTCAAGCAACACTAGATTACTCAAGGGGTCTAGTTCCTTAAGGATTCAGCCTTTCATTTGTTGTCTTGCAGACACAGGTATGTCTGAACACTTGTCATCTGCAAACTCCATCTTCCATTAGCTTTTTTGCAATGAAATTGTGTGTTCTGACTTTCCTCTATCTGCTTCCGTTTCAGCTGTTCGTCTTACCTGCCTATTCTGTACCATTCTCAAAGAAGGACCTTTCTTTTACTGTCTGTACAGCACCTAGCAGAATAGTGTCAGTTTTACTTGAGTCCACTGGACTTTGCTCTACTACATAGTTGTAGATAACAGTAATAGTAGTAGTATAGTAGTAATAATAGTAGTAATTAACAATAAAAAAGCTTCATTCCTTCACTCATTCACTTCCGTGAGAAAAATCTCATCCCTCAAGGCTGGAGTTCTGCCCATGATAAATCCACAAAATATGAGTTTAAATCCAAACTTTCCATACTGTAGCTCATGAGCTTGGCTGCAGGGTTCTGCTTATGGCCCATCTTTATTACTAAAACATTCCCCTGTCTTCCTCTGAAACATCCTCCTTACACCAAACAATATTTCCTGGGATAGTGAATATAATTCGCATTATTGCACATACTTTTTCTGCTTTAATTTTATCTCCAAAATATATTAAATCTACATTTATTAAATGGAGTTACTTTTCCAGCCTGC
This sequence comes from Pezoporus wallicus, assembly GCF_028554395.1. Lineage (NCBI taxonomy): Eukaryota > Metazoa > Chordata > Aves > Psittaciformes > Psittacidae > Pezoporus > Pezoporus wallicus. The sequence goes on from NW_026637546.1 coordinate 956,518, forward strand.
AGGCATCAGCCCAGTATCTTGAAAGATGTAACAATGAGGTTTATGATTAAAACCTCTTTTGGAAAACATGAACAAATGATAACCAGTTGTGATAGTTTTCCACATTTTTACAATATCTAAAAATATGTTCAAATATCCAGAAATGATCTTGTGATTTGATTTATTCACAAGTCCCCTGAAGTGTTTAATAAGTACAGTATGGTACAACTAAAATCATGCTTATTACTGCTATTAGCTTGGTAATTCTCCAAGATGAAATCATACTTTTCAGGTTATAAATATACTTTTTTATTGTTGATTTTATACTGCATTTTGAAATATTGCTTCTCTGCTTTCATATTTTCAGTGCTGTATTACAGTACTATAAATCAGCCCAGCAGTGAAGGAATTCTAATTGGTATCAGGTGATTTTTTTAAAAATGGGATAAAAGTTAAACTTATATCCTTTTGAATGAAGATAAATTCCCTTCAACCTCTTAAAAAAAATCGTATGTATCCAGAATGTATCTGATTTATCTTTTTGAAAGACTAATCAGATAAAAGTATGCACAGTACACATCAAAGAATACGTATGAGTTCAAAACCACTGTAAAAGATATCTCTAGATTTCTAAGTACAGAGAATCCTTTCCCTATTTTTTTCCTTTGTCTATGCTGTTTCAATTTTCCCATCCCACTAACTATGTAATCTTGTGCTTCTGTTCTGCCTCCTTCTTATCCATACATCTTATTCTTCTTCCAAAAAAATACAATTGTATTGCAGCAATATATTCCTAATATCTCAGCACCTCTGTAGAGCCAATTTGATTTTTAAACCATTGATTGTTTCTGTTATTGACCTTCCCAAAGATGCTCCCTACATCCATCTGTACCAGTCCAAACCAGTAGTCAATCTAGCAAATGACAATCAACTATGTAGTATGTGCCAAGTGCTGGGATTTATCCTCTGTGGATGAGGAAAATTAAGCAGTAAATTAAGGGTTTGAGGTAAAAAGCCAAAAAACACACTGAATATAGGATATTTCAAAGCAACATTGTGGACTTCACTTTTCCCCACAATTATACAAATGAATCCTCAGAAAACATTCTTTTTCCAGGAAAAAAGAAAATACAGTGATAAAAACCAATACTGATTTTATTTGTGTGTGCTGATATGATAGGGATCAAGCAGACAAGTCAGGGAAGACATGAGGTAAAATTAAGAAGTAAAATTAGGAATTTTTGGGCAATGTGGAATAATTTCATAGCCCCTTCCAGGGCTCATATTTTCCTTTTCAGGGAAAAATATACTCCTGGAATTTTCCCTTTACAGACCACAAAGCAGAAATCCCACAACACATCCCCTGATATTTCCAAATTAGGCAAAAGATGTACTCCTCCTACTTTCCCAGACATCCCCACACTGTGTCAGGCAAGTTCTTCAGCTGAATGGCATTTGGCAGAGAAAGCCGCACCATTAATGGGATTAATTAGACAATATGCCACATGGAGTTACATTTTTCTGTTTGGGTTGTTGTTTTTTTTTCATTTTTAAGAGTGAATTGCTCTGTGAACACCTGAAGCTCCTAAACAACAGGAAGCTGACAGAGGAGCTCTGTCATGAAGGCCAGAAGTAAGATTAAAAATTAAATGGATCCAAATAAAAATCATGTTAAGCAGACATTCAGCAGAAAGGCATCTCAGCAAAGATGAAACAAGAAGAGGGATATATACGCACACCTTGGACAGCTGCTCAGGATCAGATGAAAACCAGATGGAAGAAATCAAGAGGAAAATAAGGCTGAACAGGGACATCTTTGGAAAGATGAAAGGTAGCATGGAAAGTCCCCCTTCATCAGGGTGCAGCAGGTCTGCAGAAGTGAAATGACAAAATACTGCATGACTTGGAGATACAACTTAACGTTAACAGGATGAAAAGGATCATTTTTTACATCCACTGAGCCTTTGCTCCGTGAAGGAGTTGCCTCCTCCAAAGAGGCAACACTTTCAGATTCTTCTGTGGTGAACAGAAATGTGTACCTGACATAGAAAATCAGGTGGTAGTGTGAAGGCTCTTGTTATTTCTGTAATGCTAGGCAGTACACTAATAATCTCCGCATCCCTTAATTCTCCAACTGCATGGGAGAGCTGGTGTGAAATGGCTTTTCTCTCCTCTTTCCCTTGCACATTGGAGGTCTTCTCCTACAGGGTAATGTCTCTTGTCACAGCTTCAATTCCTTCTCTAGACAAGGTCAAGTCTGCTCTTTCTCTCTGTTGCACGTTGTATTTCTCTTCCTATCTTTGGGCTTTCTATTTTTCCCTCTCTTAGGCTAGTTCTCTATCATGTCTCTAGAGCAATTACATGTTACCAAGAGTGAAGCTGAAGTGCAACACAGAAGGCACAGGTAATGCTTCTCAGGCTCTAGAAAACACTTTTTTCTGCAAGAGTACCATCCCCATCACCCTGCTCTTCAACGTGACTCCTGTCTCTGTGCAACATAGTGCTCACTGTCAGATAACTATGACTGATTCCCCAAGGTTACTGAGAGGAGAATTGTGCCCAACATTTAATATTAATTGCTGGGGTAATTCCACAGCCAGAGTACGTGAGGTAAAGTTAGTCATATAGTAGAAGGCTATGTAACTTACAGGTTGCATGTGTGGACTAGACTAGTTCCCTCTCATCTACTGTTAGCCATGTGGTTCACTAGCATAAGAAGCCTATTTTAGGATGTGATGAAAGATCCTCTCTTATTCTCTTCACAGCATAAAAGGGTGTTGGTGGCCAGTTTAGACTAGGTGTCTGCCTTTTATATGACTGACACTATATGATGTGAATCTACATTCCAGGATAGACACCAACCTGTAAGAAAAGCAATCATGGAAATGATAATGATACTCACATAAAATTTTTAGGGTAATTGTTCTTTTTTAGTTTCAGGAAATGTCTTCAGCACATAAAGACCAGGCAACAGTTGAAGAAAACAAACATAACCACAGTAATAGTGGCTGAATATGTCAGCTTATTAAAAACTTCAAATCAGTCCAAGCAAATAGCACAATGATTAATCTTAAGGTCCCTTCCAACTGTAACTATTCTATGATGCTGTGATTTTATGATTAAAAGCAATGAGGGCAAGATGATGACTCTGCAGCTACAGCTCAGTGTGGGAAAGGACCAATCTGACAGATGATGATTGAGTGCCACTGAGAGCAGGCAGGAGCAAGAGGAGACGGTTTTCTTGCTTCCCTTCAAACTCCTTCCTGTACGCTCAGGGTGGCTCTGCAGCAGCACGGTAGCAGAAGGCAACATGGAGAACGAGGGGGGAAGCCAGCATCATGGCACTAGCAGGCAGAGCAGTTCTCTTCTCTTCTACCCTCCTGCAGCGAAGAATTTCATCATGTTGGAATTCTGAGCTAGAAAACACAGGATGCAGGTATTTCTTCTGGAATTACAGACATGGAACAAGGATTGAAGCAAGTGACCAGACAGACAGGTGAGCTTACCCTTAGCTCACCTGGGATCCACTCCAATGCTCACCAAAGACAGCGAGTGAGCCTCAGAGGGTGAGGCTCTTGGCAGTACGTAACTGAATTCCCAGAAGAGCTGGACAGTCACAGAGCATCTTCACCCATGGCCGTTTACTAGCTATTGTGAGAGCATTTACTTATTTTGGATGTTTATAAACTCTCGCTGGAAAGCAAGACCTAATTGGATTCATCTGAATCCTGATCTTTTTGATCTGGAAAACCTTCAGTAATTGAAAAAAATCTATTTCATCTCTTGCTTCAGAACATCATGTATAGTTTACAACCTAGGAACCCATGGCTCAGATTTAATGGTAATCATATAACATCTGTTTAATTTTAAAATTTATATGGAGGCTTTTTTGGAAATCCCTTGGAGTTTTTCAACTTTCTGTCTTCTCTATGCACACAGAGGATGTAGAAAATTAATTTCCTGTGTAAAAATACAAGATGACAGAAGGTCTAAGGTTAAACCTATTTACAAAGAAAATCATTGCCAGTGTTTAGAAAATTCTGCTTTTATTTGAAATATTTGGAGGTGTACCTGGCTTCCCATGTCCTCATGGTATTTAAGCATATAAGGCTTTCTGTCCAATAAACTTTAGTGAAAAACCTCCACTGTATTGATTTTTCCCTGATGAATTGTGAACTGTCTATTCATATGGTGATCCATTTATTTTAATAAAGAAAACAAACCTGTAGGAGTTTCTTATTTTCCCACCCCTCTGGCCTCTTGTGAAAGGACTTATCCTGCTGCAGAGGTCAGCATTCAATTTAGAGATGAAACCGGATGCCACTGACAGACATCTACTTGGTTACTTTACGGCAGAGTTAGTTTACAGCAAGGTAGGAATGTGGCTCTCCTTTCCTTACACAAAACAAAAGGTGAAGAAACACAAAGCCCAGATGTGGCACAGACCTTAGCAAAAGGGACTCAGTGCCAAGAAAGCACTGACCCTCATTTCTTCCATTCCTACTGGTGCACCAAAGTAAATTAGGACAGAAATACTTGATACTCTAGAAAATAAGATAATCCAGGGCACTGCTGAAGGAAATCATGAAGACATCAGCTCAGCCCCATTCAGTGGTGGAAGCCATTACTTATTCTTTCATAAAAACCTGTGTGAAACAGATAAGGTTTTTTTATCCCATTGCCATCTCCAGACCTTTAGATTTCAGTACATAGCTCCACCACAGAGAACTGTGAAGGCATCTCAGAATGCCTATCTCAGAAAAGAGAGGAAAGGGATGAACATAAATCACTTTTATCAACAGAGTCACCTACACAGCACTGGGGAGGTGCAACTCAATTCTTGAAAAAGGGAAGAAGTATACCGGAGATAGCACCCAGGTATCTGACAAGCATTTAGTGCAGTGATGCTAGGGATCCTGTGACCTACTGACTGGGACCTCTTCACCATCTTCAACTATCAGTCATGGGGCTCCCAAGCCTTCTGCACCAACCAGGAGGAAGAGCGCCTTCAGCAATATAATTCTAGCAGGACCACCTGGAACTTAGACCACTAATGCCAGGTAAGAAATCTTGGAAAACCTGCAGTCTGTATCCACAAAGCAAATAGAAAGCCAGGAAGAATCAGCAAATATTACATGCTCCAGAGCTTGTCCATACTCCACCAAAAGTGAGTGGTTCCTCTCTTTCAGGACACCTCAGGAGGACTCTGAAACATACTGCTCTCTTCAATGCTGGATATTTAGGGTTTTTTTTCATTTTCTTCCAAAGGGAAATTTCAATAAAGCAAGTTTTTCATCTTAGTTCAGATTAGAAAGGGTTTCAGAAGGTTGGAATTTCCTACAGGAGTGCTTCAAATAGCTCTGCTGGGAATTATGTGACTGCTCACGGCGAACTCCTCAACTCTGAAACCTGCAAGTAGCCTGAAGAGTGCTTTACCAAAACATGGGCCAGGTTTGCATTAGGCATTGGCTACAGCTTTGCTCCTTCAGTGACTTTCTGAATGTTAAGGCTCCAATGCTGTCATTTCTTATCATCAATTTCTGTCCCAAACAATCTTCATTTTCAGGTAGAGATTCATCCTGAGCTTTGGCAGTTAAACCAGCTTCTGGGTGTGCTGTAAACCCAGTAAGGTCATCGGATACCAAAGCAATAACACACTGGAATCAAATATCCCTGCAGTAAAACCAATGAAGTTTCATTGCTCCAAATAATTATGCAGAGGTTAACAAGTACATGACTCTGCTGACAAAGTCCAAGAACAAACACAATTCAATTCACTCAACCATCACTGGGCTGACCAGCTGTTAAAAAACAGTAAAAGCTTTTTTTTTGTCAATAAAAAAGAAGTTTGTACAACTTAATATGAGTAGAGTCTGTTGAGTTAAAAGGTGCTAGTTTTACAGTCTCTTTTTCTAAGTAGAACCACACTTGAACATGTATTTATTCTAAATTGTTGGTTGTTTGATCTTTTTTCTTTACAATGTCAGCCTTTGGGGAACACCTAAGGATCTAATAAATGACTGCATAGCATTGGACATTATACATAATGTAAACTAACTGTCCAGGACCTAAGAAACATGCTACACTAAGACAAGCTAGCCAAAGGTGTGATATACTGCTTTTCCCCTTCCCCACATGATTTCCCCTTCTTACAAACTCTGGAAGATGCTGAGCAATTCTCAGACTCTGCTATGGTCTAGAAAGAAAAATGCCTCACAGAATAAAATGTACCTGGATTATCTGAATGTTTGATGCAGGGCAACCCATCCACAGGCAAGGACATGGAAAGTGTAAAAACTAGAACAGGTTTTGCTGCGGCAGAAGAAAAGAGATGTCAGTGTAGTTTAAGCTACAGACTGGGTAATGAAAGAAATCCAAGAAGACTATAGTACACTCTGCACTAACAGGACAGGGTAGATGAGTTATATGTCTATCTACATACAAATGTCTGTATTTAGACACTTTTCTCCTCATTCCATCAACAGTCTTTATCAGCCTGAGGAATCTCATTATATGTCTCTAAAATTGCTCAATGAAACAGCTTCTTTCTTAACTGAAAAATGCACTGGCAACCACTGAGCAGAGCAACAGACAGGCCACCTGCTTCACAGAGCTTTATTACTTGCTGGTATGCCCTGTGGCATGTGCAGTTTTAAAGAAATATTAGGATCTGCATGAAAAGAATGAAAGAAAATATAAAGTTTCCTCCATTGTTGCTGTAGTGCAGAAAATTAGTGGAAAACATTGAAGTACTGTATGAAGTTGCTCATCTGGATATCATTAGTTCATTTTTTTTAATCATGTACAGTACTATACAGATTGCTGATTGCTACTGTTTTTCTTTTACACATGTCTTCATATCAAGTATAAAATACAATGCAATTTATTTTTGCCTATCAAATCAATCACTAGGAAACACTTTTACAGATGATTTTGGTATGCAGTTGGGGTGGCTGCAAAGTAGAATAATAATGCTGGTTTATGTGTGCAAGGAAGTTTTAGGTCATGTAATGTATTATATTACTAAGCTGTAACAGGTAGAAAACGTAACAACCTAGACAGAGAGAACAGAAAAACTGCGCTTGTGATTTCTACTTAAAGATGAACTACAAAATGTTCTATAAATAAAATCTCTTTAGAGACATCCACAAGGATTTAGTGATAAAATAGTGAAAAAAGAAAGGACCTTGGTAGCAATTTATAGAAAGCTATAATTGCTAAAAAGCGCAAAAAATCTGGGGTTTGATTTTCTGCATGTCAGTAATACCAGGAGAAATATGAAACACTTCAGTGACCCATTGCTGCTTTTACTCTCTTTTCTTATTTCTGTGTGTCTCAATGTCTTTTTCAAATGTCTGGACCACTGGACCAATGCCTCATACCCAACAAATACTTCAACTTTGCCAGTGCCTAAAAGACTGCCTTGTTGCTCTGAACTCTCCACAGGGTCCCTTCTAACCTGCACCTGAATGAGGGGAAGACCATGTGCTGTCCTCACAGCAAAGCTGAACTGACTCAGTCTAGAGAATAATAGAAAAACATTGCAAGAATATGCCATGGAGACAAAAACATTTTCTATTCCAAACTCTCTGTGGTCATAGCATGAAGGAACGCTCCCCAGGAATTTTGGGTTGTTTTTTTTCCCAGTTTACTGGGCCCCTTTCAAAGGAGTATCATATTCACTGCTGAGTTTCATATTTTGCAATCTGCAAGACTCATGTGATGTGCAGCTTCTACTATGCCACTTGTTGTAAGGGTTCATTGTAGACCCTCTAATGAGCCTGCCATACTCCTTCAGCATGCACAGCACCATCTTCTCAATCATGCCTTTCAAGAGATTAAGATTCAGTGATGCAATACAGCCCATGACACAAAGCCTCTTTTCAAACATAAAAGAGCCAATTGTTTTTACAACCTCCAAGCATGCATAATCTTTGCTTCACATGTCCATGCAATAAATGGCCTAAAAGTTTCATATCCTCCTTGCAATATGGAACTTGACCCTTGAAAATCCCTCATGACAATTCAACTAGTAGAACGGAAATCTTTTCCCAATACCCTGAGGACGCTGGCAAAATATTTGTACTATTTCCATGTATACACACTCCATTACACTGTCCTCCTTGCATATTACACAAACTAACAACATTTTTGAAGCTATGTATCCTCCTGTCTGCTCTGTCTATAAATTATGTCAGCTGCCGCCAGGCTTCTCACATTAAATTCTTTAGTCCCAACTGCCTCTGGCAGCAGCTACATTTCGGAGTGTAGCTAAAACCTCTCTGGTTACGCCAACAATCATTGCATGAGCACGAGTGTCATGACCTGGGAGACACAAAGGAACTGACCTTTATGAGCAGCAGGAAGCACTCAAAGCTTTCTGCTTCTGCTGATTTTAGGTCGCACTTTTACAGCATCAGGGGTAGCTGCTGAAGCATCAGGGCACAACATCTGGCTGGGGCAGGAAGTATCTCTATGCATATGCCAGCCCTGCTGCAAAAATATTAATCAATTGAGAAAGGCATGCAAAGTGTGTTCAAGGTAGCAGATCAACAAGTGTCTTGACGCTCTGGTCCAGTCACCTGAGATCATTCGGTAGTCAGTGGGAAAACAGACACTTCTGCAGTGGAATTAGTAGAACAGCAGAATGGTTTGGATTGGAAGGGACCTTGAAGATCATCTAGCTCCAGCCTCCCTGCCATGGGCAGGGACATCTTCCACTAGAGCAGGTTGCTCAAAGACCTGTCCAGCCTGTCCTTGAACACTGCCAGGGATGGGGCATCCGCAACTTCCGTCAACAAATAAACCCAATTACCCCAAGTGCTTCCAGTGCCTGTTGGAAGTCAGTGAATGGTCTCAGGGGTTCATGCCTCAGACCAGTGCCCTTCCAAGAGCTAGCCAAGTTGCCTCTTACTCCTACTTATGGTTCCTGCACGTAGTTCCTCCTTCATCCCTGGTTCACCAAGTGCTGCAGACATTAATACCCAAAAGATGGTGACAAAAGAGCCATTTATGTATGTGATTGCTTACAACCCATTTGTAACTCTGCAGCAGTGGAAGGAAATTGGTATTTGGACGATCAGTCAAAAAAAAGCCAAAGGCCCAGAGAATAATAAGTATTCTGTTAGAAGTATTGGGCAGAATCAAAACTAAACACAGCTGAAATTGTCACTTCCAGAGCAAGACCTGTGATAAAAATCCCCCTGAACTCTTCTTGACATTAGACGGGTTATATGGAACTGCCCAACTAGCTCAAACCCACTGCTCTTCTAACCCCATGTCCTCTCACTGGAGGTGGCCAGCATCAGGTGTTTCACTGTAGGACAAAAGATTGATTCTTCTCCATGTGTTGCAGGTCTGCCTGAGTCATTGTCACACTTAAAACTTCGTTTTCAAACATCTCTAGTAAAAGTGAGTAAGAATAACTTTCAACAAAATGCAAACAAAAATGTCAATCTTGTTATGCTTTTATAAGGGAAAAATAGAAAAATTTGAAAAAGGAATCTGAGCGGAGAAAATTCTTTCAGTATACAAAAAAAACCTACATGAATGAAAAAGCAACATAGCTTTTTCTACATTTTTAATATAACTCTAAAAAAAAAAAGAAAAAGCTGGTCCTAATATTTCACTTTCTTCTCCATTATTTGCTGACATTTGCCTAGTCAATGAATTTTTCTGCAAGATTTGATTTTCCTTAGACAAGTATATCAGACCAGTGTGTATTGAGCAAGGAAAGTTATTCAAGAGCCTCCAGGCACTTCAATGGTGCTTACAGAGGTCATTTTAAGGATGTCAATCTCTATTATTGAGCCATAAACGTCAAGTATTTCAGAAGACAAATTCATGTAAATATACAGATGTCTGACTGATCTGTGGTATTTTGTCAATTCATTTTATATTCCAGGAAATCAAAATCAGAAATTTACAAGATATGCATTGTTCAGGGCAATAATTATTTGAAAGTTTGATGGGCAGCATAAAGATATCTTTTTTTCCTGAAATTTTAATGGTTTTGATTCTACATAGAGAATCAAAACTAACCAAACATTCTGAATGCAGACATCAGTGTGAAACAAGACCCTGGCATTAGTAATATTGGTCTGGGGCACGGGAGTGGACTAGATGATCCCTTTGAGCTCTCCTGTCCTACATGGAATCAATGTTCCTTTCCCAGTGACAGCTCAAGTGATGCAGATGTTTTAATGCCTGTCCCCACCCACCCCACAATCCCTGATTTGAGAGCGCAGAATATTGCTCTCTGACCACCCCACTTGTTCTGAAGGTGCGCCTGTGTTGGCATAGTGTTGCAGAGCTAGCTGTCATCACGTCAGGCATGCTGTGGGCTGAGCAGAAGCGAGGAACTGGCTCCACACCTGCTCTGACCCGTGCCAGTCCATCACACCAACCCCAGCCCAGGAGCTCCCATCCCCAGAAACAAGCCACCTCAAATCAACATATGCCTGTGAAATAAATCACCAAGGTACATGAGAAAAATGCTGGAGCAGAGGCAAGAAACAGGAAGATAGTGCCAGTTGCAAATGGAACCATGAGGAGAAGCAGCAGCTCACCCAGTGGTCCCTCAGAAGTTAACTGAGTGGCATCTTCACCCTGTTCTCTCATCTGCAGCCTACATGCTGCCTAATCCATTTGGAAGGATCCTTCCTTGTTCCAGTGGCTTTTTTCACTGTGCTGCTCTCCTTTCCCCTGACCCATGCCTTCCACACCACTCATGCTCACGCTTTTACTCTTTTCCTCTGTTACCAGTCAAGGGACATAGAAAACTGCCTTCTTGGGTTTTTTTTACATCGCTCAGTTGTTTTAGTATTAACTCACAGCTCCTCTATTTAGTGAAAGCTAGCATTTCAAACTGTAATATAATGTGCCATAAACAACATTCCATGCCATAAAATGTTGCAGAAAGATATACTTTTACTCCTAAAAGCAGTGGCTGGATTTTGCTGAACAGAATTTAATGGAGATTCAATCAGAACTGAGACCAAAAAAAGGGAAAAAGATTCCAGGTTTACTGCAGAGTTCACTTGCATTTTTTCCTGTCCGCAGCAGTAAGAGGATTACCTTAAATCAAGAGCATCAGTGTCAATGAGAACCAGAAAACTCAATACATAGAAGGGCAAGATCAAAGCTTAGCACCTGGAGAATACCACATGCTCCGGATTAATAAAACAATACACTCCATTACATAAATCTTGAGCAAGGTTATTCATGGACAGACATACAAAAAAAGAAATTACTGTAGGGTTCAGGTAACTGATATTTTATACCGGTGCTTTCTCTATCAGAGAATACCCTCTCACATTATAGGGGTGTTGACACAGAGCAGTGAGACATTATTTTGGTTTATACAGTTTTAGTCTAAACTTGACATTACAGTTTTTGGACCTTGATACTGCACATCTGCAAGCCAGCGGAAATACCAAAATCTTGCATGCTTCTTTGATTGTTACATTTAAGGTATCATATATGCTACCAGCTCAGCTGCTGCAAGGCATTAAAGTCCGTTACTCGAAGCTTGTAAAGTACTTTGGAAATACTATAGACAAGGATTAGAGAAGATGAGTATTCCACATGGCTTCAGAAGAGAAGATAAACAGAGGGTAAATGCACTGTAGTTAAAGTGATATATTGACTACATGTGGGAAGTAATAGCATGAGATCCCTTCTGATGAAAATTTCGTTGAGTGGTTTTGAAACTATATGCTTTTATCAAGCCATTATATTTCCAAGAACAGCTCTGTTTACAGTGCCTTAGCCTACAAACTACTGACAGGCTGAAAATCAGCAAACCACAGGAGTCTCAACTTGGAACACAGCTTAATTTAGGACCTGTGTGTTAGTATAATTTGGGACAGGCTGGAAGAGAGGAGAAGAAGTAGAAAGGAAATAGTCCAATTACATTTACTATTTTCACAAAGAAATATTATAATCAGTATAAAACCATAATGTCTATTATATATTATCTTTAATCGTAAAGCATTCCAGTTTGGTTTATCAACAAAGAGGCAAATTCTTTCCCAGATATGAAAATAGCAACCAAGCACCCGGTATATGACACTGTGACCTGCAGCTGCAACAGTCACTCATCTACATAGCATAACCACTGCAGGGTAAAAAAAAGCAACTCTTTAACACAGGAGAACATCGATCTAGAAAAATCGAGGACAGGGAAAGGAAGAGGAGTACAGGTCCAGGTCCCTGAATCCAGCACACTGGAGTTTCTGGAGTCACCAGAGAGCGCTGCCACCCTGGAAGCAGTGTAGTTGTGCTAGGAAAGTCAAGGTCAGGCCTTGTGTATCATTCAGGGCCTCTGCCTGAATTTTCCAGGTTTCTATGGATGGATGGGTCACTGAAAACCAGCAAATCCCTCTATCACAATCAGGTATACTGTTCACACAGCTGTCGTGGAGGAAAGCAAGTCTTTTATGAGTTTGAGATTCAGTTCACAGAGGGTTATAAAGGCTGAGAATATGTGGATGCAGACATTTCACAAGATGGCATAGACAAGTTCTGACCGAAGTTCTTCTCAAGCACAAGAAAAATAAAATTAAAAAAAAAAATCCATCATTTAAATGTGAATCTAAGCAAACTTTTGGTGTGGAAGCAAGTTGAGGGTGGCGTTAAGTCACCTTTGCTTCTTCAGTGCTCTTTAGTGCTTTGTTATTTTAACACCTGCAAACTGAGTCATGGTTTATCATTAATTGAATTCAAGAGACTTAAGAAGATCATAAGCAGAGGTTGAACTAGATGACCTCCAGAGATTCCTTCCCAGATGAGTTATTTTTATTAAAAGGGGCTGGACAATTGGTAGGACAGAAGGAAAGGAGTGAATTCTTGATATCTGATTCAGCAACAGAAGTTTGAACTGAAATTAGAGGGCAACAAGATAGTCAGATGAGGTCAGACTGTGATTGTTACTGAGGACTCTGGCAAGGAGGACTCTGCAGGGCCAGACTCGTGGCATGGACACCATCTCATTGATGCCACACCTATGCTGAGTTATAAGGGGCATCAGAGGGAATACTAGAGCTGCCATGTACAATGTGCATACCTCATATGGCTCCAACGCTGCCTTGTTACTTGGGCTGAGCCCAGACCTGCTTCTAAGGCCAAACCAAAATCTACCTTACTTTGCTGCCAGCCAACACACCTCACCAAGAAATGGGCTAGGGGCTACTATTAATTCTCTAATTTTTAGTGGCAACTTTTTGAGCAATGGAGCAAGACTTTTGCCCTGCTTCATGACATAATTTACAGCTTGGCATTGGCAGCAGATATCTCCCATCTGCAGGTTCCTTCCCAGGCCCCATCATAAACTTACTTCATTGCACAGAATGCTCCTAGACTCAGTTTACCTCTACTTAAAATGCATTTTGTATGTGACTGTGAATTCAGATAGACATAGTGAGACTTAATTAATGTCAGTCACCCTGCCGAGCTCTTCAAATGAAAAATATAGAGCAGTTGTGAGTTAAAGGTACAGTAACAAATAGCTTCATGATCTTTAGACAGTCCTTCAATAGAGCTTCAGGGAAAATGTAGGAATGATAATAAATACATCATAAATATTAAAGAGCCATAAAATAGCCACATATAGATCCAATAAAACCTAATATAGAAATAATTCAAGCTGGGCTGAAAAGCGAATACCTCTCACTCCTGAAAGCTTTTTCAGTATCTCGGGATCCCAAGAAAGGGGGTTGATATCACAGCTGTGCTGAGTGTTTATTGAGACTGACACTTTCTTTGAAGGTCATTCTGCCATGATATTTTCAAAAGCCCTTTGAGTAGTCATGTATCAAACTTAATTTTCTTTTATAACTGAAATAGTCCACTGGAATTCTTTGATATTTCCAAGTCTGTTTTGAGACCAAGAAGAACAGTGTATCTCAGAGAAATAGTGATTCCACCACTTAGAGCTGAAACGACACTGACAAAACACATTTTCTCCTCTTTAAGTTATGTTTGCTATGGTTATAACTTCAAAATCTCAGAGGTTTACTTAGGCTTTGGGGTGAGTGTATTTTATGGCAAAAAGACTCCATGCCAGGGAGATACAAGTATCAGAAGAGTCCCAGTTCATCTTCCTGGTAGTACTGTAAAAATGCACCTTTTTACTAAAAGACAGCATATGAAGTTCTTAGCGTTGTTTTTCTCAGTCATCATAATAAGGAGGCAGAATAGACACACAGGTCAGAATGACTTTTCCATAAGCTCTTCATAGGCTTATAATCATGTACAAGGTTAATCCATGGAGGGATTTTGTTGAATATGTTTGCACAGCTTTTCAGCCTCTGGGCGCACTTCAGGAGAGGTGGGGATGCAGACCTGCCCCCAGTTTCCCCTCATAGTGGAGGCATTCAGACTCCAACCCAGCTCCACCAGGGAGACTGGAGGAGCTCTGGGCTGCTCTGCTTTGCGGGGACTGCCAGAGCTTTTAGGCACCTCTCTCTCACTGCTGTGCTGGGAGCACAAGGCACACAGTCAAGGTCCCTTTTCTGTATTTACCACCCCCCCAAAGGTCACTGACTTATGGTGGGGTCAAATGTAGAGTCCTTTCCATTCCTCCCACCAAATGACCTGCACAATGCACAGGCTACTGATATTCTCAGTAGTCTCCTAAAGCATGCATGGTTCAGACATAATCATCTCCAACTGTCGTTCACATGAATCTTAGTGGTTTGAAAGTATTTATGGCATGGGTGAGATTCTTTTCTTATTTCCACAAAGGAAATCAAAGATATTTCTAAGCGTTGCTATTCAGGCGGAATAGACTTCACAGTTGTCAACAGCTGCCTCCTGAATTAGTTAAGACCTACCACTCTGTCAAAGGCCGCAATCTTCTGGATCCTGCATGACAGATCCATAAAATCTTAAAGTTTTACATTTATTTTTTTTAAAGGCAAACAATGTGGTAGCCATTTTACAAGCATGCACAAAAATGGCAAGCGAACTTTATCAAGTATCAGCTGAGGTGTTTGGGATGAAATGTACACAGAGCTTTAATTCATTTTGCCAAAGGAAGAAAGCAACTAACATATAGAGAAGAATGTAATCCTTCTTTAAATATTATTCCTGGGAATACTTTTATCACCAAATGTTCAGCTTCAAATTGAATTATATATTTTCATCATAGGTCCACATTCCTGGGGCTTGATTCTAAAATGAAATTGTTTGTTCAGGCAAAAAAAATAATTGATTTTATGGCATGGCAGAGGAAAAAAAAAAAAGAATTGAGACTTCCTTTCTGACTTTTCTCAACACAACCTCCCCTAGGTCAGCCTCCCATACCTGCCACATAAAGCACTTCTCAGTGTGATGCACTGAGGGTCACCTGCACAATGCCTTATCAGCACAACAAAAATAAGGAAGCCATTCCTGGCAGATATGGTGAACAGCATAGCTCCTCCCAGGGAATCAAAATACACTAGTCATGGTCTGCTTGGGGGTTATACCATTTAAACCATCATCGTTAAAGGCATCCCAGGTTCCAAAAGAAAACAGCAGCACATGAGGTAGAAAGCTCCCAGCTGGGCCATGGATTTCCCCCAGAATGCTTGCTGTGTCATTTATTTCTCCCTGCCCTCTCCTCATTTGCAAAAGAAGTGTAGAGTAATGAAGGTGTTACAGGAGATAAATTGAAAGAAGTTGCTTTCAAAAGGGGGCTTAGATGCTTGTGTGGAGCTGTCTGTTGGGAGACAAGGAGCTAGAGGCTCCATGTGTGAGCAGTCAGAAAGGGCACTTCTTCACTTGTGCTGGCAAGCAGCTGTGGCAAACAACCCCTCCTGACTCCAGTGCCAGCAGACCAAGCTTAAAAAGCAGCTGGAAAAACTAGCCATATTTTACTGACAATTCAAGAATGAGCCTTGTTTTCAGCTATAAAACTACAACTGCTTCATAAGTAACATGGCCAGAAATGTATTTCTTTCAAAATCTGAGCAGTGCCTGAGACAGCCTCTCCTGGAGCACCAGAAGCATTTCAGAGGAACTGTTCTTACCTGAGCTAGGGTGCCAAGTGTTTAAGCAATTCTCAGACATGGTTCCTATGAAAATGCCATTTGTTTTGCTGTTTCCAGCAAGTCCAGGTGTTCACTGTGGTCATATATTGCAGCTAGGGGTTCATTCCAGCCCACAGTTCTGCTGGCTTCCATTAGGTGACACTTGATTTGAGCCAAATCTTCTGCATGTTTTAACAATGTGCATGTTTAACAGAGGGGGTTTATGGCAGGCTGTGAACACTGTGAACTTGAGTACATTAAAAACAAAAATAGAGCTGAACCAAAACTCCAGATTTGATCCAAACCTCACAGCAGGAGCCTTTCCATGTAACAGTCTGGGATAAAAAACCCAACAACTTAGTTATACAAACTTCTGAACTTCAAAATTCTCATTAAAAAAACTGAATCCAAACTTTGCAGCTTGCAACCGTATCTAATGAGACAAAGTCTGGTCTTGAAATGAAGCACATTAAAGAGCACAGCACTGCACCATTACTTGTATTGATTTCCTTAGACGGTTTGTAGGATTGCAATGCAGGAAATTCACTGTAATTTGTTCTGTGATTTTTGTCCACCCAGCAAAATGCAGCTTATGAGCCATTTCTGTAGAAAAACCATGATAGCTTCTTCTTTGGATATGTTCATTGGCTGAAGCAGGGAAAAAAGAGCTTTTCTTCCACTAACTCCTTTTAAGATCACACTTCTAAGCAGTGTCAGGAGAAGGATGGAACACAGGATGTTTATTGGTATGCAGAGTATTAAAAAAAATAAAAATGTTTACAGGACACTGTAGAAAGAGTCTATTGCATAATTCAATTTCAATCTTGTTATTGCCAAAGTATTCTAATATCATATAAAGCCATATATACATAAATGAGTTTTGAAAGCCTAGTGGGGTTCTGCAGAACTGTCAGCTAAGTAAGAATTCTAATTAAGATCTCACACCTCCTGTGACTGTTTTTCACACTGAAAGTTAGTAATCTTAGAGTTTAACAAATCTGAAAGTAAACTATGAGTAACTGAATGGCTATTTTAAATAAAGCAAGTATATTTGTGTGTATAAAGGAATACTTAGGAAACCTCATCAGTCATCATTTCTGATGTAGTGAGTTAAAAGTACAAGTGCCTTTGTTTACTTTGTCAGAAGAAAGCAAGCAACTAAAGTATGGAAGAATGTAATCCTTCTTTAAATATTATTCCTGGGAGTACTTTTATCACCAAATATTCAGCTTCAAATTGAATTATATATTTTCATCACAGGCCTGCATTCCTGGGGCTTGGTTCTAAAATGAAATTGTTTACACAGACAAAAAAATAACTGATTTTATAGCATGGCAGAGAATGATTCAGGATTGTATTTCTGACTTTTCTCCCCATAACCTGCCTGAGTCAATCTTTTACAGCCTGCGTATAAAGTGTTTTGCAGTATGGTGCAAACGCAGAGTAGCATTTGATATGCATTTCGTATCAAATACAAGCACAGAATTCATTTCCTTTTAACAAATAAATAATGTCTTGTTTAGTGTGGGTTTTAAGACTATAATAATAAGTCTCAGTCTGAAATATGGGGGGAACTTCATCTAAATTTCAGGGGAAAAATATCAAAAGGCAAGTCCTAAACATGCATAGAAATCAGTGCTGTAGTGTCAAAAAAATCTGCATTATACAGAACTCTGCTGTCTCTATGTGCTCCTCTGCAACTGTTTTGCTGTAATAGGAGGATCACCCTACAAATCACAGTTTTGAAAGTCAATTTGAAGCTTTAAGTCTGGATGTATCAGACAAGTATTGCTCCAGAAGGTTCAAGAAGTGAAAAAACTGAGAGATAATTCTGTTTGAATTCCTGCTGTTACATCTGAGCCCCTTGCGTATCTCACCCTGTTTCACCACAGATTATTTTGTCTGGGTTCCCTCTCACAACAAGGACCTCCCCCCTGCCTCATTTGCTTCAATGCAGGCAGTTTGGGCTTAGTCTGAAACCTGTCACTGTGTACCAGAGTAGGAGTCTTAGTGAAGGGCACCTTTACCCCTTTGCATAGATCCCAGCATTTTTATGATCTCATCCCACCAGTATCCTGTGGGCAAAAGGACACTTGAGCTGGCACAAATTTATTGTATGCATTAGATGACAAGCATATAGCTTAGTGTCATCGACAGTCAAAAAATCTCATGTACTGGTTCCCCTCCATTTTTGTCTATCTGAATGGAGTCAAAGCAGTGAATTCAGAAATAGCCAGCTGGAGACAGCTCTACAGGAAGCTCTTTACAAAGGCTCTGCACTAGACAGTATAGATGGAGAAGGAAAGCTGAAGGATCTTCGGAATGATTCTTTGCCTTGAGGAGATAACTTCTTTGTCTTGGGGTTAACAGCCACAGTGTTTCCAATGTGATTTTGCTAGAGGGGCTGGGGGAGAGAACTGTTGTTCAGCAGTCCTTGAAAAACAGCTAAATTACTCCTCTGTGGTGCTGCATGGTCTTGCATAGAAGCAGCCAGGGGAAGGTAAGTGAATTAAGGCTGAGCAAGGGAAGCAGTGCAGCAGGAGTGTGCACCTGTTAAGAGGACAATTTTTGTTTTGAAGCCCTTCCACCCATGCTGTATGTAGTTCTGGTCTGAACTAGATTGGTTGTGATTCCTTGGACCAAGTGTTTGACGTACTTGTATGGTTTGCAGCTGCCCAGAGGACCAGACATTTGATCTAACCCTGCTTCCCCCACTAGAGATTGGAGACACCTTTTTGAGTTCACGAAGATGAACTTTGGGACTGATTTTTTACAGAAAAAAATCTGTTTTGTTCACGCAGGAACTGATCTGCAAGTGTAACATAAGTGAGGTGAGGGAAATTAAAGGATTGGCTGTTAAACCACATTAAAATGCCAACGTAGCAACTATGAAATAAGAATTTAAGGTGCCCTGTATCACCACCAGAATAGCACATGTAACCTGCAAGCAGACAGTGTTTTTTCTGTCAAAATGTTTCGTATGTTCTTACTTAGTGTTCTGGTACCATTTCCCATAGTTGAAAGAGGAGAAAGGGTAAAACCACATTTGATACTCCCCTTTTCTCAGACTCTTGTGTAACTCATGGTCTTCTTTTACTGCCTGTCCCTGCTGAACACAGTAAATTGAATAAAAGTCACAGGCAATCTGGAATGCTGTGGGGATGTTTCATTAAATAAGTGATAAACACTGCAAAAAGCTCAACAAATTGTACTGAAAAGCAAGGGAAAATGTGTGAAAATTCAAAGGAAAGATGGAAAGAATTGAAAAATATTGATGTCAATGACATAATATCTGTTAAAATACATGCTTTCAATCACTTCAGGGATTACAGGAAAAAATCCACCCACAGGGGTTCAGAATCTCTTTCTGAACTAAAACTCAGTGGCTCTCTTGGGAAAAACATGGGTATCAGTTTTAATAATTGTTTCCTCTTACTCTTAGAGGGACAAGGGGAGTAGAAAAGGCAGAGAAGAGTTTGTATACGCACAGCATTTCCCAAGAAGTCAGTTCTCTTCCCTAAGGGGAGTGGCCAGAGCATTGCAAGTTGTCACTATGATTCTCCTAGAGCTCTCTCCACCTCCACGATTCTAGTACCTGGTCCTGTTGATTTTGCCTGGTCAGTCAAAAAAAAGGGGGAAGGTAAGAAGTTATTTTGGTTGCAGAATATATCTTTTTTTTAGCTAAAATGGAAGACATCAGATGGAACAAATTGTTCTTACGACATTTTGCATTTTCTTGTGCTTTTTCCATTATCATTTTTATAGCTGAGATTTCTGTGAAGATTCACAGTGAGTCATTTTATGAGGCAGATCTGCACCATCTGCAGTAGAGTTTCCTATCACTCCAGACATTACGTATCTCCTTATGGCAGCCTGGACACTGTAGGGAAATTGCCAAGCCAGGTCACATGCCAGTGGGCCATCATTCATCCAAAAAAGGCGGGCAAAATCTGCTTGCAATTAGGTTCAACCCTTGGTTCTGGATAACATGTCCCTGTGGCTACAAATTCTTTCTTGCCAGCCCCCTACAGGGCTCAGAAGGAGTGCTAGGATGGTCTGTGCCTGACCAGAGAGAAGAGGTCCTGGCCTCTCTCTTTCTTTCTCACTCTTTTTTTTCTGTCTTTTCTCTCTTTTTTTTTTTAAGGAAGAATGTGGTTTTGTATCTTGTCATCCTGGTAGTTAAGCGCAGCTGCTGCTGTGAAGGTTTACAAAAGAAAAATAGCTGAAAGCCTTTTTTTTTTTTTTTTAATGTAAAATGCTGAAATTTCAGGACAGAAGAAAAAAAAAACAAACAAAAAACAGCTTATAAAGTACATTAATCTGAGCCTCTTTTTCAAAAGGAAAAATTTCTGTTGGGGTACTCTATAGGTAGAAATAAACCTGGGTACATATAACGTCAATGGTGCTATGGTGTTACACCAAGAGTCTGTTTTAACAGTAGAAAAATGCATTTAAATACATTCAAGTGCAGTCTTCCTCCTGCAGCATAATCTAGTTAAAAGAAAGGAGATGTTGTGTGGTAGATTCACAGCCTAGCAAAGGTTTATGTGAGGTTTGGGAGGTCTTTCTACAGCAAAAGCAAAAACCTTGATTCTAAAAGATGGTCTGAAACTGGTTGGTTATCTGAGTATACATGTCACTTCAGAAAATAGAGCAAACCACCAGAAATTCCCTCCCCTTTTCTTTAGTAGGCAAGACTTGAATTCAGTCTTTGCCACTTGTTCTTGTCTATTTCAGTCATTTGTTCTTAGGCATAAGGAGTGCTTGTTGTGACTTCTGGAACAGGAGTGTGAGACATCAAACGGCTGCAATTCATTCTACTCAGGAAATGTTTTCAGGTGACTTTCAGTGTGAAACTTCCTCTAAATAGGCAATTATAACTTTAGCCCAATGTCCATTTTTTATTTAGGCATCTCAGTGCAACTAAAACCAACATGGCTGCTGGGAATGCAAGTCAGAGGCAGCATTCATCCCTTTTCTGGAGAGACACATCAACAGACCTGTGAGTTTTAAGTTCAGGGGGTGCATTCTGCAAAGCTTAGGGCTATCTCAGGGAAGCCTTCACCAAGAGCACGCAGTTCACCTCTGTCAGATAGGCCAAAACAGACTGGGTTTTCACTGCAAACAGTTATTTTCATGATCACTGACAGGACTGTTTTCATGATAGGGTAACTGAAAGTAGTTCAACTGCAGAGGGGTAAGTACCTTCTTTCCTACAGATGACTTCCTTCTCACCTGGCCTTAACATAGTTATGAGATGGGACCAGAAACAAAGTACTGTCACCTCCAAACTGGCAGATGAAAGGTCTTTTCTACTAAGATCCTCCCCTTGGAAAATAGTCTTGGAAAACCATGTCTACCAATGGTGATGGCATCAAAAGCAGCAGCACTGCTTTAGTAAAGAGAAATGCAAATGAGACTCTATATTCAGTGGCACTTCCATTCATGAAAGGCTCTGCATCATAACTTTTGTGAATTGCCCAGAATTTAAGGCCAAAAGAATGCTTGTTTGTAAAGTTCATGTTTGTTTGCATAACACAGTACATTTTCGTTAGTACAGGAGAGTCAATATTATCAGGGTGAGGCAGTGGGCTCAGGAACACATTAATTATTGTGATCTTGAGGGCAAAGTGAATCTGTCTGAGATCCAGGGTGCTTTGGTGTCAGGGAAAAGTTTCTGTTCCAGCTGCTTTGTTCTTTCAGGGAGCAAAATACTGAACCAACTCAGTAGTCTGGAAGGACGTGCACATACAGCTGGAGAGATTCATTCCCTTTTCTTAGCATGGTTACTTCTGACGCAGCTGGGGAAAAAAAAAAAAGAAACTGTTTCTCTCTTACCTGCAAGCTGCTACATAAATTAGTCAGCAGGGAACACAAAGGCTCAACACTTCGGTTCAAATCTGCTTCCAAACATGAGCTGTTGGGTTACAGCTTTGTGTAAAACAGCTCGTACAGCACTAATTCTCAGATCATCTGAACTCAGCTATGTCAGCATATATCCAAAACAATCTGCTGAGACTGCTGTGTTCCGCATCTTGCTCTGAAAAGCACTTGCTGTGGCCAGCACTGCTCGTCATTCACTTGCTAGCTGGCCAGTCAAGTGCATAATGGCTTGTGTAAAGAATGATGCAGGCCTCTACCTTCAGGGTCAGTTTTACCTGTGGGATCATGGGATAATAAACAAATCCAAGCGGACTCATGCGACAACTCTGGTCAGAACTGGAGTTGTCCCTACTGCTTGGCTCATTAGCTCCCTCTCAAAAGTGGCAGGCAGAAGGAAATCCTGCAACCAAACTAAAGGCTGGTGCTAACACCACCCACCTGATTCGCTGGAACGAAATTAAGAATAGCAGTACCAGAGGATTTCTCATCTGTGGAGGCACAGGATGCACCTGCCAGTAAGCAAGTGAGCAAAAAGACTATGTTAGTGGTGGGAATTCTCAAATGGTGTACAAAAGATGGAAGGGACTGTAAAAGAGGAGAGCAGAGTAACTTTACAAGAAAAGCAGAGGCATAGAGAGAACTGCAAAAGGCGTGAAAAAAAGAGAGGTGCAAGAGGAAAAAGAAGAAAGCAAATATAGTGAAAAACATGCAAGAACAGAAAGGTACATAGAAGGAGAAGGAGGTGGGAAAGAAAAGCTTGTATTTAATTGTATTTGTACCTGGTATATACAATAAATGGCACTTCAGATTTTGGTGCTATCATTTTTTCTTTTCCTAATACTGATTGTTGACCTGAGGAAATCCCTAGTAAGAGGTTGTAAGTCCCTCGTACTTAATGTTTGTCCCACTGAGCTTCCAGAAAAGCTGCCTGGGTTTTGAATAAGAGGAGCAAGTGATTTACAGTCTAGATTACTTTTGCTGAAGAAAGCAGGGAGAAGAAAAATGCTTTGACAGCTGCTATCAGGTGAGGTCAGTCTTCTCCAATGAGCTAGGCTGAGTCAAGGCAAAGACTCTGACTAGAGTAAACAGAGCATGCGACGGCGAGAAGTTAAGTCAAAAGACTTCCCATTGCTCTCTGCTTGTTGGGGTCATAAAATAACAGTTACTGCAGGCTGCATAGATGGCAAAGGGCATGACAACTACAGCAGCAGGAGTTCGGCACAACCAGAACTTCACACAGTGAAAATCTAATCTCAGCTGCAGCATATGTAATTTCTTCTGTAAGTCTGGGTTTAAACAATCAGGTCTTTTACAAAAGCAACTGCAGGAAACTGGACAGGGTTTCATGTACTATTATTGGTTTCTTAGACCTTTGCTTATATGTACTTCTGCACCTCATCTTTCAGGCAGCATTTCAGAACTGCTGACTTCTTTTCTCTTAAATAATAATAAATAAAAAAAAAAACAGAAAATGAAAAGTTTAAGAAAAATTACTACTGAATCCATTGAGTGGAGTCTGTTTTTTATCCCAAATCAGCTTTGTTTCCATAGGTTGATAATACGGGGAGAGGAAGGGAAGAGGAGAATCTATTGTGTGTAGCACAAATTATCATAATAAGGCAACTTTTCTGTAGAAAACAGACATGAACAAAGACTACACTTCGCAAGTCTTACGCTGTATTACCTCCCAAAATCAGACCTTTCTCTGTACTAAGTCCTTGTCTGGCCATTTTGCAGCCACACTTCTCCCTTCCTCCCACTTTGTACATGCTGAAAAACCCTAATTAGCCCAAGTTCACACAGCTGCCATGTAAACATAAGTATAAAGAACATATTTACAAAGTGGTCTTGCCTAAACTCAACAGGTGCTCCAACTCTTGACTTACATGAGAATTTAAGAGGTGTTGCCTGTCATCTCTTCCACAGTCACTGCATTGCTTCTGAGCACGTTGGACCTTTGGGGTTAGAAAATGGGAGAACGCAGGCAGAAGCCTAACAGGGGACCTACGTCTTCTTTTGTAACAGTTGCTCAACAACTGAGCTACAATTACCACAGCTCAGGGAGATAATAATGAACAACACAGCCATCAAATTAAGCAAGGCACTTCCCATATGTCTGCACTTCTTTTATATGCCTGCGTAAGTGTAGGGAGAGAAGCAGGGTGCATTCACATCAAGTAATAAATACCAGCAAATACCAGCCCCTGCAAGTTCTTGGAAAACAAATGGGATAGTTTTGGAGAACCTAACTATCATTATTATGATTATGTATTATCAAAAGCCATACAGTAAGAAAAAGCAGCATCAGGTGATTATTACTATGTACATAGAGAACTTTCAGCATTTAATGTAAAATATTCCCTCATGTCAAACCAATAATCACCCCTTCAAAATGATGCCTTAGAGAGTCATATATAGAGAGTGTTGAATATAAATCTTTTGATTCCCTGTTGTAACATGCAAAGTGTCGCCTCTCACATGAAGGCTGCTGCTGCAGGTTTTTGTGGCATCTGAACAGCACATGCTGTGCTTCCCCCACCTTCTCCTTCCCTTCTCCTTACAGTTTTTTAAAGTCTCTCTTGATAAATGTCTTCAGAAAAATATTTTATGAGGTGCTTACTTATAAAAATATATCTTTCAAGGCCATGTACACAATGAGGCCTTAAACACTAACCACACACAAGAAACAGTGTTCATTTAGTCCTACACGTAGATGGGAGGAAATGGAAACCCATCAGTGCTTGGTCAGAGCCAAGGTGGAACCTATTAGCAGTTTGTTGTGACTTGACGTTATTCACCTGCTGTTGGAAAGAAGAGAAAACCCTCGTAGATGTCCTTTTGTTTAAACGGCTGTTCGTGCCTCAAGATATAGAGCCTGAAAACACCAGCATGTATGATCAAAGACATGGGACAGCTTCCACATGAGGAAAAACTAAGTATTCTCAGACTCCTTGTTGGAAAGGAGGAAATGCTGAAGCGAGGAGATGGTCCAGGTCCGATAATAAATACAGTGAACATTTCAAATAACTGGGGAACAATTATTCACTGGGCTCTTTTGCATAGCACAGGAACAAGCTACTGGGTTTAAAGCAAACAAAATCAAGTATTTTTTCAGCCAGCACATAATTATGCTGTAGAGCTCAGTGTCACAAGACTCAGCAAAGATGAGGAGTAGAAGTGCATTCAAAAAGAAGGCGGCGGCATTAGCAACATGCCCATGCATCGGTACTTCAGTGAACCAGTAGCAGGCTCTTTTCTCTTGGGGAAATGCTATCAGGCCATCGTGCTAACAAAGAATAAATCTCAAATCTGATAGGTGGCAACTGTCACCTGCACAGTGCTTCGTAATAACTTGCAAAGGCATCAGTTCAAATATGATCCACAGGGAAAAGTTTCACTTTCGAATCCCTGGGATATGTTTCTGCTTTATTTGACATTTCCAAAATATCATGGCCACTATAGTCCCCTTTCAGGAGCAGCTCATTACAGATTCTTGGTTTTATAAGATATTTTCCATTATTTTCAGTGTGTTTGCATTTCACACTGGAAAGTAAACAACCTGTGGGACATGAAAGTAAAAAACTCAGACACATGGTCTATTTATTATTACAGCTTTTCAATTCAGAAGAAAATTCTGAGATGTGTTATGTTAAAGGGAAATCAGATGTCGAGGTAACCAGACAACTTTTACCCTTTATTCTCCCTTTTCAATATATTATGAATATTCTCTTACGTCCCAATGTTTTGTTTTCTACAATAAAAATATTACATCCTGTGTCTCACATTATACCATAATCCATGCGCCCAGACTGAATCACAAAATTGTAAAATGTGACACAGTTACAGCTTGACATGATGCAGCAGCTTAATTCATCATTTTAGGTGAAACTATTCTAGTTACATAAAGCAAGAAAACATCAATTGATGAGGAAGAAGGTGTTATATCTGTTCCTGTTCCACTTTATAGACAGCAAAAAACATTATCAGCATGCATATTCCTAAATATAACTGATTCCATACAGCCACTGTCTTTTGCACTGAGATCTGTGAGGCTGCAAATTGCTGAGACAGTGCTGCATAACTTGTTTCAGTTGTTCTTTCTTTTAAAACAAGCAATATGACAATGCCAAAGAAAACACAGAGAGGTGTGCAAAGGTGCTGTTCGCTCTTTCACTATCCACAGGAAGGTCTTTACACTCTTGGGTTAGAAAGATAGCCAGTTCCAGGCAGGGAGGCACCAGCAAGGTCTAGGACATGACATGCTGTAGGTGCCTGAGTTTGATTTTGCTCTTTTTAAGAAGTCTAGAGTGCGTTTGATTTTTGCAGGTCATAAGAGGAAGAGTAACAGGAGAAAGACATTAAATTTAATTTGAAATGCTTTTGATTTGTACTTTAAGGAAGTTAATTTACTCCAATACGAACTCGCTTTAGCTCTGCAAATTATGTAAGAGATTGACTTGTAGTTACCATGACCCATTTTCTATTGCATTTGTGACTTATTTAGAGGTTTTCTTTGGGACTCAAGCTTTTTATATGAGCTAGCACATAGGAATAAACCACTTCACACTTTCCATAAGAATTTCCCATGATGTACCTACCTTTGTTTCTTGAGAGGAACTGATTTGTGCTTTTGCCCTTGGTAAGCCACATTAGCTGGAGTAACAGCTAACCAAAGCACATTTCCTTCATGTGCACAGGTAGTAGCACTTCATGTGTCTCATCACAGGGGCACTGGGACAGTGCAGTAAATGGCTGCTCCTTTTTTGTCCAACTTCTCTGACCATACCTACCTTTACAGAACTATATCAGACTCAGGCTGCTGTCATCTCTTTTCCTGTCAGACTGACAAAAGTGTAGGAGGGAGCAGACAAGGATTTCAACAGCAGAGTTAAGACTCCCTCTGGTTCTTCTGAATCATTTTTCATGTACTTCTGTCTGAGGTATAGTGGCAACCTTACAAGACAGAAGCTTCCCAAGCATATCCCATACTATGTCCCAGAAAAACAGGATGTCTACTTTCAGTTGTTCCATGAACTAATATCCCATATGCCTTTTACTACCAAAATTTGGCCTTGCAGTTTACTTTCAGAGTGATTTTATGCCATGTTAGAGGAATAAATTAGATGATTTCAAGACTTTTCCCAGTTCTAGCTGTCTTCCAAACCTATACATTGAATGAGAGAAATCCTTTTTCTGCACTGGTACAGATACATTTTATACATCTTAGTGTTAGTTTAAAGTGTGTTACATATATTACCTTCTTGTGCTGCTAGTAGAAAATCTAGAATCAGCCAAGCAAAACCTGAGCAGACTTCATCCTGCTTCTGGCAATCCTCAGGCTTCAAGAGAAAACTGAAAACAACAGAAAATCCTTTCAGGCATCTACTCATTCCTGCAAAAGCATCAGTAGCAGATGGCTAGCTTCCTGCCCCTCTGTATCTACATGCACACCTAGCTTTCAGTTATTTCTATTACTGTGTAAGACTGCAGGGCTACATTCACAATATAACAACTGTCTTGTTATTTTGCGAATGTAGCTCTAAATTTTCCAATCAGGTATGCATCTGCAAGTAAACATAGGGTAGCTCCTTTACTTTTCATCTTTGCAGACTAATCTATTGTACAAATGTTTAAACAGAGCATGTCAACCCTTGTTGATAAATTCATGGAAGAAATATCATCTGTAGACAATGAATAATGTCTGTTTCATGCATTTGTGCCCCACATTCTACCATACATTTGGAGGTGGAGAACATATCGTATGGATTAAGTTAGTAACACTCATCCTCACATTTTCAGGGAGTGCTTCTCCTTAAATCGTATCTCTTTGGATCCTGACAGTCTTTCACACCTAGTCTTATTTCATGCTGGAACTTTCCAGGGACACATTAGTCGTGCTTCACAAATCACCATGCTTGCTAGTGAATGAAACACCCTAACCAAGCATTACTTAAACCCTTGAAGGATCTGGGAATATTTTACACGTCTGTTGGTGGTAAGCTAAAAGGCCTCTTGTTCAGGCTTTTGCCATATGTTTTGTTCTTAAAGCAAGTATCTTAATAAGGCAGTCACAGAAGATTTTGATTAGTGTAAGTTTCCTATGATATCTTTATCTTATGGTATCTTTCCTTTACATTATCAGCCGGCACTATTTTTTTTTAATCTAAGAAGTACTAGTTAGGGATTCAAATAGTTATTTTTTAGCTAATTGCTTTCTTATTTTAGTTAGCAAAAATGTATCTCTTCTCCCCAGTTTAGAATAGAATATATATTTAGAAAATGCATATTAGCAGTAAGTGTCTCTCCTGCATAAATAGAATATAACTTGCCTGATATCAAAGATCAGACACATATGATTATCTAAATAGTGCAAACTAAACTACCCCTCTAAAAAAATGGCTTTTATGAGTCAAAGTATGACATTTTTAGTCTGTCATTGACTTTGAAATAAACTCTGAAAACAGCAGAAAATCAAGAGCAAAACTCTTAGAGTCAAGTCTTTTGCAGGACATGACAACCTACTTCACCTCTGATAGGTTACTACCATCCTGGTGGCCATATAATTCTGAAAACAGTTTTGAGACTTTTGGCTGTATTGTTGTGGGCCTTTAAAGAACTGGGTTCTGAAAAAACACCATCCAGCCTACCTGCTGGCTTCATGATGCAAGTGGAATAAACCCAGGCAACACCAATCAGCAGATATTCAAAGTAATGTTCTCAGGTAATAACCCAGCAGAGCATGAGACAAGAGCCAGGCTGAAGCAAGTCTTACCATCTCTGAAAACACTGAAATTAATAATGTTTACAAGCAAATTTGGCCCAGAGCCCATTTATTCCAGCTCATTGTGTTTGACTGCCTTTTTCAGAAGACCTGACTCCTGAAGTGTCAGAAGCAGTGCAGGGCAATAGTATTGTAATAAGGATGCAGATGGATTTTGTGAATCATTTGTTGGTGACAATGTCCCACCATTAGGTGGTCCATCCCAATGTAAAGGAATTGGCATGGGAGAACCCAAGCTAATTTGAGCTAATTTTGCCAGCTTCATCTACAGCTTCCAAGACAGAAAGCAGAGGTTTGAGGGTGTTTTTCTGAAGAATGCAACTTGTACTCCTCAGTACAAGGTACATCAGCTGGCTGTTGTTGATACAAACTTCCTAAATGAGGGCAGAAGGTCTTTTAAGCTCCCTCAGTTCTTGGAGGAGAAAAATAAATACCTCAAGACGGCAGTAAATCTTATCTGAAGACAGGAAAATTCTGGAGCAATTTTTCTACTAACCATGAAGGCAGACTACCAGCTTACAACAGATAGCTATGTTTTATACAGCTAAACATAAAATGCATTTGGCTTATGTCCCATTGTGCACCTACGCCAGACAGAAGGGCCAAAAGGGCTGTTTCCAAGTGAGCATCCTCACCCTATCTTCTTCATCCAGGCAAGGACAACTTGAAGGCAGACAATGATTTAGCCTTCCAGTGAAGTCAGTTCTCACCATTTTCTTGTGAAATTGTTCTATCTCTGAAGGCAAGTATGGAACAAAACAGTATGGAAACTGTGCAAAAACAGGGAGATAAACCTATGGTATGCACAGAGTTAAATAAGTTGTCTTATCTTGAAAAAGGCTCAGGTAGATTGATTTTAGCAATTAAAACTCTCCCCTTTCATGTGACAGGTGTGAAGGAACAGGTATATTCCCCACACTGGATAAATAATAATGTTCGTCAAACTTATAAGGGTCTTTCAGTCTTACCCATTTAAATAGAACAGCTCACATGCCTAAGCCTGTGAGCTAGGAAGCATATTATCACAATGGTCTTGATAGTGTTAAACTGGGAAAATAGGACAGACATACAGGTAACTAGCTCAGTAAAACAAATGACTAAGAAGAAAGAACAAATCAGTGCCACTTCATTGAGAAGCCTGGATGTTGCAGAAATATGCTTTGGGCTGTTTGGTGTGTAAACTTCGTGGTCATTATGAACTAACACACAGCTTAACTTTCTGTCTACCCTTAAACATGTTCTTTGTCACGGTAACAAAAGCCACAGCTGTGAACAGTTTATGGTGCAATTGCTTGAACAACAACCATCGGAATAAAAGTAAGATGAGCCTGCCTTTGTTGCCTCAACAGCCCTCACCTTTGCTACAAAAATGCTTTTTAACTGACTGCAAACGGGCTTCTTCACAAGTGTTTCTAATTCAGCTAAACATCTTGATAGGAAATGTCATAAATTACATATATGAGACTGTCAGTAGAATTTTCAACAGACGTAACATGAGTTCATATTGAAATAAAATGAGAACCTTGGACAAATTTCTGAGCCTATAAATGTTCAACTTCACCTACAATCCCACTCACAAAGACGCTTGGGAAATCTTTGATGATTCCGGCTAACGTGTGATTGGTGAGAAAGTGAGACTCAGGCTGTAATTTCCCTACGTCTTCGACTGTAATCTTCCTGTATTTCCCACAAGTGATTCCACTTACACATTTCAGAAGTGATAAAAAGTATCACAAATGAACGATTGTGTCCATTTCCTGAATATTCATTTCAGGCAGGGGAAAAAAAAAAGAATTCTCTTTGCACTTTGATATTTGTTTCCAGGTGTATTTATTTCTCTGGTAGGCATTTGAGATCTGGGTGCTGAAAAGACACATGCGCATACTTAAAGTTATATATGTGAATACCACCATTGATCTCAGCAGGGCTGCTCTTTGTCTGAAGTCAGTGAGACTACTCATGTCTGAAATTGGGCAAGTAAATTAAACCCTTTCATGATCAGGGTTAGAGCAAAAGTTTTTTTCCCTCAACAGTGGCAAATGAAAAATATAAAGGAAATGATTTTCAGAACTAGCATTTTTTTCTCTTGATACTTATTATTAATAAGGCTATCTCTGTTCAGAGATTAATTCTGCTCTATCTTCCTGAAGCTTTAAAATTTCCTATTGGAATTTTTGTAAAATCAGGATCTTCCTGTTTTCACTGCAAACTCTGGTAACTTTAAAGTATTGTATGCTAATATGTAACCACATTGTGGAGGTGTTGATTAGTTTCCTGAGCAGTTAAATACATCTACCGCATGCGGTTCTTTTCTATTTTGTGGGATTCATATGCCACACTACTCACTTTTATGCCTCTGGTTCTATGTTAAGGAGTGTGATTAACATCTATCACTGTCAAATTTGCATTGAAATAGAAACCATTGCTTTGAAGCATCATGGAGTTGAACTCCATGTTCTGGAACTGATGTGATTCTACACACACCACTCATCCTAGCACGGTTTCGGGTTAAGGCCAGTTGCTGCATATCTATAACTCACAGTTTTATCCACCCTTTTGACCTCTCTGGAGTACTCCTTCAAATATCCACTTATGTACTTCATCTTGTTAGTCAGCTAAGCATTCTCAACAAGTACAGCTGGACTTTAGCACTTGCTGCTTTTCCTTCCCAGAGCATATAAACAGCAATAAATACAAAAACAATTAGGCAACATACTTCAGCCAAAGTGTTGCTTATATTAAACAGGAGGAACAAGACTGAAGAAAAAGGAGGTCATAAAACCACAAAAATTTGTACTCCTGTTCATCTTCAACTAAGATGGGATACCCAAGGAAAAGCCTGGTTTCTTCTGATGGCAAAGAAATGTGAGAAACAATTTCACAATAGTTCTATGGGTCAAATGGGATGGTTTTGCCATCTGTTGTCCTTTTCATGCGTTGCTTCTCATAAAGCTACATTCGGTGATAGTCAAAGAAGCAGGACTTCCTCAAATAATAGCTCATATATGACCATTTACATTTTAGAACTGTTTAACCCTAAGGTGTCCTACCTCCATTCTGTATTCCTGAGGAAGGTTTTCTGCTCGTTCTACGGGGAACCAGCGGTTAAATGTGAATGAGAATCATCCCAGTAATCAAAACTCAAGTCAATATTAACAAAGTAAGCAGTACAGTCCAAATACATGTTTATGTATATACATTTTTATATATCATTCTGTGGATTCTAACACTAATTCTAAATTCCTACTCTTCCTTGCCAGCCAAAAGAGTTTCCTTCTCCTGTGTTCACTGAGAAAATACTATCAACTGCATAATAAACTCATGATGGCATTCTTTAGGAGTGACTGAAATTGAATGCTCGAAAACCATAGATAAATTGCATTAGATCCATTGCTGTGAAATTGCTGAATCAGATGCCAGCCATAGAAATGCCTCCATTTCACAAGAAAAGAGGCTGAATAGCATTTTCTTGCCAATCTGGAAATACTCAGCCTGAACTGATACTTTCAAAGCTGTGACTTTGTTTCCTGGCAAATAACATTCAGAGAGATCCCAAATTATTTACTACAATGAGCTTATTAAAAAAAAAAAAAAAAAGGAAAAAAATCTTGACAAGCAGTACTAGACACAAACTGTTTTTAGCCCAGTTCCTGAGAGCCCAGTTCCTGAGGAAATAAATGTACTTGTGCATACATCTGTTCATCTTCCTATTTGTACCTCTGAGTCCTGATGCTGTGTCATTGCTTGTCAGTTTTAACCAATGTGCAAAGGGCATAGTGCAAAATACTTTCATACATTTAAGGAGGAGATACAGTTGAATAAAGAGGAGAAAGCAATGAGAAGAGGCTACAGGCTGTACTTAGCCCTGATTTGTTCTCAGAGAGTGCACATGGGTGAAAGATACCATGAACATACGAATGACAGGAAAATCCTTGATCAGTGTTTACACTTCAGAAGAGTCAGACAACCAGGCTTTGGGGCATAAATTGACATGAGCCCAATCCTATTTCTCCTGTTCCACCTGGAACTAGTTATTGATCCATCCATTAGCTGTCGTCAGAAGTACTGATCGCTAGCATCAGGTTCACTGCTTATAGAGGCACATACAAAGCGACTCACCAGTTAATGGTTGGGAATATACTTGTATACAGTCAGTATTTAAGTGCTGCTATGATGTTACTGGTAAAAATATTCATAAGAGTACCTCAGAACTGCATATTTATTTGTTTTGCCCCACAGATTACAAAAAGGATTCAGAAAATGCATAAACATGTTTACTTCTTTCACATACAAGACAAATGGGGCATGGGGTGGCAGTAATGTGTAGAGGTGAAAAGACATCCCAGATTCCTCTGGCTCCAGCACTCTCTTCTAATTATTTGGTTATGTCACCAAATGACAGAAGGTCCTTGAAGCAGCAGTTAGTAAATATACCATTACCCTAGAACCCACACTGGGAAACAGAGATCAGGGCAGTTTTACTGATAACCACTCAGTGTCAGAACAAATAGTAGGAGTGGAAATGCTCACCTCTGCCTCATCTTCTAAACATTAGGCCATGCTCCTTTCTCCTTACCCATGTTCTCAGCTTTATGAATCCACTATATATAAAATTGCCAAATTACCATAAAGTTAAGTGATTCCAGGTTCATATTACAGTACACATTGTGGTTAGGAAAATATTTCAAATACAATTTAAACTTACAATAACTCTTCAGAACTTGTTTTATATTTGACTGTGGCCTTTTATCTCTTCCTAGTGCAGACAGTGACCTGTCTCCATTAACCTGCAACTGATTTGTGTGATGGCAACATTTCCAGCAGCACAAGTGCTGTAACATCTACACCTAAATTAGTTCATGAGTCAACATATCTACTTGGGTTATTACATGTATTGCGTCAATTATCTACAAATGAAATACAGCTGCGTTGTCTATTGCACCATTTTAAAACATCCATTTAATGAGTCTTAGAGCTCAAAAAGATTGGAGGCATTTGGTGACAACAAATAAAAAAGAAACCCAATCTGCTCCAGTATTATCCAGCTGTAATTTTTTTTTTTTTTTTTTTTTTTTTAGTAGAACCTAATCAGGTGTTTACTGTAAACACGGGCAGTACTTTTAGTTTATTTGCTAAATAGGAGCTGGACACAGGAAGCATGCCTGGGTCACTCACAGTCAAAGGCTTTCACTTGCAAAACAAGGTCACCCAGGTCTTTGTGACAGACACTTGAATAAAAAAAGCTCCTTGTCCAGCAGCTCAAGATCAGTCTGACATTCTGATGGATCCTCCTTAATCTATTTCACATTTTCTTTTACTAAACAGGGCAGCATCACCATGGCCTGGCAGTTTCCTCCATTTCTGGCAGGAGGGGGAGTGAGGGAATTGGAGGGAAAGCACAGGATCAGGGTCTGGGAAGTTGTCTCCATATTTTCAGAAGTTGAAAGAATCTCCAGAGAGCTCCCAGATTGCCTGTATACTTTTTTATGTGCAGCATGTCAGGCACCTGTTTTCAATTGCATCTTCAGATCAGAAGATCCTCCTACTTGGGCTCTGCAAGCTTGGCCGTAGCATATAAAACGTCCCCTGCATATGGCTGTCATTTCAGTTTTCCTTGCAAATGATTTCTGTTCCATGTGTAGGTGAGAGGCTTGTTTGAGGCCTGCTTACATCATATGTATGGAACTTGATCCCCACTGTAGGAAATGTGTACGAAGGGCATTTGTTTAAACTTTTGGTCAGTGGGGGTCATTCTCATTGTAAATGGATTTTCACTCATAAACTATGTGAGATTAGTTTAAGTCCTCACCGGAGACCCCAGCTTTGCAGAAATCGTGGCACATGAAAGCAAGAAGACTTCTTGTTCGAGCTTGTCCACATGCAACTTCCAGATGCCAGCACATGGGCCAGCAGCTTTTGCACGACTATCTATCACAGCTGCAACAATGAGGGCTGTGGAAACTCCACATTACAAGAAACTGTGGTTTATCTGTTCCTGGGAAATAGATGTTTCAAATAAGAAGTGACATCACCAGAAAGAAATTGACCCTTCCGCTCACATGAAGGTGGCCTTACTGCCTCTTATTTTGTAAATCCTAATGTTGGACCCGGAGACGGAGCCATACTGTTGAGTTAAAACCTGAGTGCAGTTTCAAACACCCATATCTGTGGGAATCTCAAGGCCAGGGCTAGACCAAGTTCAAGTCTGAGGTATAGTTTGGGAATGAAGGTCAGTTGGCTAAAGGAGGTAGAAGAGGAAGAAGACAGAACAAAAAGCCTTTAAGAGAAATGGGTAAACTGTAGGTTAAACAGGCTGTTTATTCACAAAATGTTACAATAAACAATTAACTTGCCTGAGGAAGCAAGTTAGCACTCCTCTTCCCCCTAGTATAGTTCATAAGATTAAAAAGTGACCAGAGAAGATGTGGGAGCCTCAGTGAGCAAAGAAACATCTGCTTCTTCCTGGTGTGGCTGCCCATGGACACTCAGTGGCTGCCCAGCACCAGCAACCTTCAGCAGCACCTCAGAACTTACAGACTGTCCAGGGCAAGACTGCTGCTGTGGTGCTGAGAGGCCATGGCTGGAGGATGCACTGAAGCCTCCGCATGGGTCTCAGAGACCTCAGAGCCTATGCTGCAGAGCAGGTGCCTCCAAGGCAGACACCTCCATGCTGCTAGTGGCCACCCCTGTGACAATGTCTGCCCATCCAGTAGCTGAACTAGCTTCTTGTAAACAGCCTTTTTTAACTTAAAAAGCCACAAGCTGGTACTGCCAGTGAGCAGTGTGGTAGAAAAACAGGTTGGGAGAGGGAAGTACGAGAGAAATCAGGTGTCACCCTCCAAAGTCACCAGCACAGGAGGCCGCTTTGGTGGCTCTCTCTGTGAGACAGATGCAGGGCCTCCCACAGCCTCTCTGGCGCTCCCTGCCTGCCTCACGGGGTGCCAGACCTCTGTGGGGACCCCAGGACCACAGCAGGGCCCCTGTCCTCCCCCAGCTGCCTGTGGTGCCCAGGAAGGGGAAATGCACCATGAGGTCTGGGGCTGACCCTTTGCACATAGAGGAGCTGGTGAAGGCTGCTCTCTCTGGCACTTGGGTGAAGTTTTGTTTTATAATGCCAAAACATCCTTGATGCTTACATTCCTCTGGACAAAGGCTTTTACACTTGAGACCCCCAGTGTTTTCCTTCCCATTACCATCATTACAGAGCATGTAATCCCCCTTCTTCTCTTTTTTTTTCTGTCTTCATTTGATCTGTCATCAAGGAGCTGTTTTCCTTGCTCCACTGGCCACTGTGCCCTTCCCAGCTCTGGCCATCTCTGGGAAACACAAGCAGGCACACATGGCCTTTACTGTAGGGCGTCCCTCAAAGCAATGAAAAAAAACAAGATCAAAAAGTCACAAGTGTAGCAGATGTCAAGTGGTCCCTCAAGACCTCTATTTAACCCCTTCTTCAGGCTTTGCAGGACCTTGACAAGAAATCAATCAGAAGGAAAACCAAAGCTTTTCTAAAACTTTGCTGTGTTTTATTATAAATCAGGGCTCAGTTTATACATTCTAATGCCTTGCTTGACTGCAGGAAACATTTAATGAAGCCAGAGCTGGCTTTAAACCCTGGCTATGAACCTACTTACTACTAATTGGGGTTGTTTATGACTTTCTGTAATAATGTTTGACATTGCAAACTGTGAACACTTTTTACAGTACTTCCTTCTCTTTCTACCCCTGAAATGTCATCTAAAACCAGGTGTATGAAATGTCTGTACAGCAGTTAAGCAATCAATGCCTCTTATCTAAATGACAGAGATGTATGGGGCATTTAAAACCTAATGATTATAAATGGAGGAGAAAATAAGCGTGGAGGAACTTTTCTATCTTTGTTCTCTAAGTACAGTATGCCTCGCAAATTTATCATGTTCTCCACAAGCCAACTCAGGATTGCCTGCAACTCCTTACACAATGAAAAATTGCAAACCATTTTTCAGAGGAAAAATATCTTCTCAAATTGCAGCTTTGTCTACAGTTTGGGAAATACTGCCCAGGTTAAAACTGAAAAAAAATTGTAACACAAAGCATTGAGTAAGTAAGCCTGAAAAGGTAGAAAACTCTGAAAGAGTTTGTTGGAGCAAACCATTAAAAGACAATTTTCCTGTGAGCACAGTGGGTTTTCAAGGCCCTCTGAAGTCTGAAGGGCAGCGGGGGTAGGGTCTGCCTATGTGTTTTATTCTGTGTCAGTTTTGGTTTTCAGCTGCTGGTTCCAGTTCTGAAATCAGTTCTATCCTGGCAGACCTTTTCACCTAGGCAGAGATCCTATGAGGGCTTTTCATCTCTGCACAAGACGTAACTCCCCCAGTTAGATCAGATTGCAGGATCAGGGCCTGAGCATGAATACATCCAGTCCTCGCAGGAAATGCTTGACTCAGCCAAAGAAGTGTAACTCAAGAAAAAACACTCTACTTCATATGGAAAAACAACTTCACCGAATATATTCGCCTCCAGCATTCTGCTGGCTAGAAAGGTGACATTTGTTCCTTCCTTCAAAAGGAAAAGGTGACATTCACTCTTTCTCTGACATGCCAATCCTCTGCCAGGATAATTTTGGAAAAGTAAAAGTACAATTGAATTCTGGCACAGAGGTCTGTAATTATGGTTCTTCATGCATGACTGGGATCTTTATTGTGTATGATGCAGTTTGATCTTTATCTGCCTGATTACAGGCACAAGGAGAACAGGGGCATGACCTTTACCTCTACCTCACCACCTCCAGCAGTGTGGGGAGTTTCAGCCCATGGTCCATCTTATTACTGACAATCCAGCCATTTTCCAAGCCACAATAATGAAAGTTTCTGTCCAGAGACAGCAGCACATGTACAGTTTACCTGTTCATGCATCAGAGCCGTACGCCCTCAGAGGACGTCAGCCACACCAATACATACAAACCAGATACATATGAACAGTAGGTTCAATCCCAGATCTACCACTTACTAATTGATTACTGTACTTGACCTCATTTGCGTCTGAATTTCACTCTTGATATCAGAAACTGAAACAGAGTCCGGCACTGGGGTTTTCTCCAATTGGACTCTGACAGGCCTCCTAGATTGAATCCTCCCCCCTTATTTTTTTCCTCTTAATTGGTGTCCTCCACTGAGGTCTGCCTTTCCTGCTGATTGAGGAGAATAAATTTCACACATCAAGGAACGTGCTAGAAAAGGCATCCAGCTACCGACTGAAGGAAGAAACCCAGAACATGTGAGCTAGAAATACCTAGATCCAGGACCACGGACACAAAACACCAGAAGACACAGGATGACGTGTAAAATGGTCACTTTTTTGTTTGTCACTGTCGATACACAAAATTTGAGCTGGACTTTAATAACACACTACGAAAGCAGACACCATGCTCAAGGGCACACAGAATGGTGCATACCTCTGTGAACATTCAACTTTGTTTGAATTCCAGGCCACAGTGGTTGGCACTACTCAGACAGACTAGGTATCTAAGCATGTGGCTGCAGACTCACTGGGATTTTCAAAAAAGTCTAAGCAGAACAGATGTCTGGCATCGATTTATCCTAGGTTTTCAGCTTCTCATTTCTCCTGCAGAAAAGTTCAGAAGCATTTATCTATTTCCTAAAATGTCTAAATACCTTTGAAAGTCTGGCACTTACTTCTGAGACCTGTGAAACATTGCCCCATTACATACTCATCTGAGTGCATTCAGAATGTTTCTAGTTAAGACAAACAAGGCCAATTTTTTTTTTATTTTTTTTTAATCCTAAAAATAGCTGAAACACAGCTGGGATTCACAGTTCAATACTTCATGTAGCCTTATATATTATTCACTTAGCTCCTGTAACTAAGGAGTTTCTGTGTCATTTATAGATAAAATACTATCAAGACAAGCTAGCTCCTCTTTATTCTTGATGTCTAAAGAGGGTAAAAATATAGTGCGAATGAAATTCATTTTTTTAAAAGCAGTTCACCTTTCTCTCTAAGTACCTCCACTACAGCATAAGGAAAAAGAGAGAAATAGCTTTCTCCAGTGCTACAGGATTTCTCTCTTTAATCAAAAGCATTTGATGGCTGATCATTAATAACATGTTTGTCAGTAACTACAGTCTGGTTCAAACACCATTCTTTGAACTGGAGTATCATATTTGGGTACATTGCAAGTCCACAGTGATTTTTACAGAGCGTTTTATTTTACCTTTTCCTTGTGTCAAGAGATTCAAGTTACGTATGAACTGACAGGCAGATGCAATAGATCCTCTACAAAGGATGATGGTAGGCAATGGGTTTTGTAACATATCAAAACGGACTGCCATATTTCAAGTGTCTAACCTGGTGATGAACCTGCTATCTTTCACTGTTAAATGCTTTGGTCTCTACCTTCAGAAATGCTTTTTATTTTGGCCTTGTCATGAAATAAAAAGAATGACCAGTTTTGCTTTTATTAAAATTCATGCCAAAACTTCAGCAGACTTCAGCACAAGCAGGACAAAACCCAAAATAAACCTATGAAATCATGTCATATGGCAACCTAGTCATAACCTGGAAGAGATCTCATTGTCATGAACATCTTCCACAGCCATCAAAGTCTATAAGAATGTCTAAGTTATTATGTCTGGCAGCTGAAAAGCAGCAAATAAATACTTAACAGTTTAAGGAGATGTAGGGTTTTGTGCCAGACCCAGACAGGGTATCAGTCTTTGATCTTTGACAGAAAAGAATTATTCTTCGTAGGGGAAAAAAAAAATAAAAATATAAAAGTATGAAATTTTACAAAGATTTCAGAGCTTTGGGATTGTTTTGGTTTGTCTAATGTCTCTGATACTGGCATACAAAATGCAGAGAAATGACAGATTGATGGTCATCACAAATATCAAAGAATATCACCTGCTGGCCCAAATATAGCATACCCTTATGGTATCAGATTCTTCGTGTGCTTTTTATTATGGTTTACTTTAAAAGGTCAGGGTAGACTGAGAATCCCAATGAAATTCAATCTCTCCTTTTAACAAGGAATCTAGTAAGATGTCCTGAATAGGATAAGAAAACTGTATTTTGAGGACTGGAGTAATCCCAAGGGAGTTTCATCCTAGACACAGATGAAATACAATAGACGAAATACTTTATTCATAATGAAGCAATATTTCACTTATCATTTTTAATTACAATTCTATTTCTCAACTTTTCAAGGAGAAATGTACAGAACATAGGCTTTGTGAAAGACACCATAAAGGAGCAGTGGTAAACTCTCTTTGAACAATGTTTTAGGTGTAAAAATAACAATAGTTAAAAGAAAGTCTAAACTCAGAAGCACTTCTACTAGTAGCAATTTGTTTGCCCACATATCTCCTCTGTAGAGGAGGAAGATGGGAATATGATCTCATTGAAGAACAAATGCTTTCCTCATCTCGGTTCCCATTAGCATACAAACCATAACTTCATATTTCAGAATATCAGACTCAGTCCCACAGAACAATATGTCACACCATATATCTTTGTCAACTCCTCTTTTCCAGAATGCCAAGAAGCTGTCCTGTTTAACACTGTGACAAGATAATAGCCCCATATACTTTTCTCCTGCCTCTGATGGAGGTGTTTGCCCTTCAAAGATTATTGGTTTTTTAATGTATGCACGCAAATAGCTGAAAAGAAGGCAGTCTAAGACAAATGTCTCCTGGCTCTTAAATAACATTTCTACTGGGGTGGGAGGGGGAAGGGAAAAAGGGGTTTCGGTTAATACAATACTTGCTTTCCTTCACCTGGGACAATGTCACTGTTGAGGCTGGAAAGAGGACTTCTTTCAGAGATAATCTTTGCAGCCTAGAATTAGTCCTTAGACACTATTTACGTTTGACTCTAGTGAATGCAATTAGTCCCCCTGCTGTTGTAAATACTAAAAGTGCACACAGTTTCTTCTGAAGAAAAATAAGTCAGCTCCATTTAGCTGGGCAGTAGACCCTTGCCTGCAGACAGAATATAGGCAGCATTAAGAAAAAAAGCAGCTTTTAGGGTTACACGCACGACTTCATTTTTCAGTGCACTCTGCAAAAAAAAAAGCAGAACCATCAGATAAGTATGTGCAATAAAAGGCAAAATGTTCTTACAGCATCCATCATCCCTGACAGGACACTTACAAAATCCACATCCCTTTTTCTTCTCTGTCCTACTCTCCACCATCAGTCACTCCCTTCAAGCCACAGGTGGAAACTATTGAAGTGTTCTTGAACTATTTGTTAGCATACAAGTTGTGTAGTGTATTTCTAAGTGAAATGGGTTCTGAGAAGCAGCTTCTGAAGGATGAGTCAGACTCTCACCTTCTGTGAGAAGGAGGGTATTCCTCTTCTATGTCCCATCATTAATGCCAATGAGATGATAGGAGGAGCGGGGTCAGGAGACGCTGTGGACTGTTCTTTTTAGCTGACACTTGTCAAAGCTGTCCAGAGACTGAGTGCAGTGTTAGGATTGTCTATTGAGAAATATAATTCAGGAAATTATAACCAGGTTCATGATTCAGTTTTATGTTTTATCCTGAACTGTCTAAAGTCTAGAAACAGGTGACAATTCAGCCCATAGTGCGTGATGGAAGCAAAGGGCTTGACAAGTAGAAGGAGGCAGTAGCTCAGCTGCTGAAATAATTTTCTGATGAATCAGTGTGGAATAATTTAGTCTAGTCAGCTGCCCTTTAAATGAATTCAACTGCCTTCTCCCTTACCATAAGTTTGGACTCAGGATCCAGGTCTGCCCCTAGAAAAGTAAATTGATCCCCATCATGCTGCAGCACCTTCATACCTCTTGGCTCCCTCACAGCGGAAAGAGTTAACATTTACGTGGGCAAGCAACAAGAATGTCTAAGCAGCATGGTCTGGGACGGTAAGCAGCTCTCCTGAGAAGTCATTGTAATGACTTTAGCATTCAGATCTTCAGAAAAGTTAGCAAGCAAATTGCAAAATTTGGCAAAGGAACAATAATCTCCAAAATGTAGGACCCATTCCTGCCACAAGGACCCCAGTCTAGACTGTTTTTATCATAAAAGCTGACCGGCATGAGAAAAATACACACTTTTCCTTGATTAAATCCATAAGAATTGAAGAAAAATATTTAAACATTCATTCCTATACATTATCACAGTATAAGGTTCAGTCAAACTTTTTTTTCTTCTTTTTAATTTTTAAACAGGAAATAGACTTAACCTTGACAAAATCTGATGGAATTTTCTCAGAGTAGTGATGGAAGAGCTGTCAAAAATGCAGTGGAGCTTCAAGTTTTGTGTCATACTGCACCAAAAAAATTCTCACAAGGCTTGTGAATTTAGGTGTGAGGGCTGACAAGTGGATTAACAGTGCTGGAAAGGTTCTACCTCCGAAGCAGGAAATATGGCACTTACCTATTAGTGCTGGCCTTACCTTGGACCTTCATGGGGAGCTGACTGAACCAGCTGCATGGGGAAGAGCGCAGCTATGTCTCTGTGACTGTGTATGTAATCTTGGCACTCCTGGGGCTACCTCGGACATACCAGTTATGGCTAACTCTGCATGGACACTAACACCTGTTCTTTGGAAATTATGGTGATGAAATTCAGATTGTGAAAACCATTGGTGCTGATGACTGAGACCTGAAAAACTTAGTGATCATAACTGCCTCTTACACATTTGGTATTCAGTTTGGTTTTAGTGGGATTGTT
The DNA here is from genome assembly GCF_028554395.1 of Pezoporus wallicus. NCBI lineage: Eukaryota > Metazoa > Chordata > Aves > Psittaciformes > Psittacidae > Pezoporus > Pezoporus wallicus. The sequence continues at coordinate 998,864 of NW_026637546.1, forward strand.
TGTGGTCATCACATCACCTTAAAACCTTACAATGAGACATGCACGTGTAATAATGGTCAGCAGGCCTGACCATTCCTGTCAGTATTTTCCAGGTTAAATCAGACAGTGTACATGGGGCAAAGGAGTAAAATATCTGCCATACACTGAGTTTGAACCAGGTTCATTTTTGCTTGCATATGAAATTGGAAACTGAGGACATCAACAGAAAACAGATCCAAAATTCAAAACAATAACCACACCAGCTCTTGGACATGAAAGATATCTTATTCAGCTGCTGTATGTTCTTTAGGTTGTACCTACCAGCTGCAAAATCACTGTTTGTTGGACTAAGAGGGAAATACAAAAAAGACCAGCCTGTGTCTTAACCATAACCTACATAGGCCGCCACACTACAGCAGCACTGTTCATCAGCAGCCAGCTAGAAGAAATCAGTGATTTCCTACAAAAGCTCTGGACTTATTTTTAATGCAGAAAATACTGGTTTTATGAGGTTACTTTTCAACAATTATAATCAAGTTTCTGACAAAACCATAGGCCTTGCACTGCCAAACTGCATAAAAATTACTGACTTCTTCAACAAGCAAATTCTACAGTCCTGGAGAGAGACTATTTACAGAGGCATGTAGTGACAGGACAAGGGGAAATGGCTTTAAACTGAAAGAGAGGAGATTTAGATTAGATATAAAGAAGAAATTCTTTCCAATGAGGGTGGTGAGATACTGGCATAGGCTGCCCAGAGAAGCTGTCCTGCCCATCCCTGGCAGTGTTCAAGGCCAGGCTGCAGAGGGCTTTGAGCAACCTGGTCTAGTGGAAGATGTCCCTGCCCATGTCCCCTTCCAACCCAAACCACTCTATGATTCTATGAAATGATGAACTGGAAAAAATCTGAGGACAAACTCATATGAGGCAAAGATCTGCAAATGTGCAGTTTTATAATTTTAATGGAATAGGCAGACCTTAGAAGATATCTTGTCTGGCTCATGGGTACACCACACCTCTAGATGGGAAACAGCGTATTTAGCAGCATTCTGTGTATAAAAGAGCATAACATTCTGGAAATGTTAAAGCACTTAACTTATGATATTCAGGTATCTATAAGATACGTCAAAGTCAGAAACTGTAGGTTCTCTACATGGACTAAAAATTGACATTTTCAAGTTGTGAAGGAAATTGTGGAGAAGGGTAAGTTAAGCTACAGAAAGAGACAGTTCAAATATATGGCAGCAATGGCAAGCATGAGCTGAGCGTTGGCAAGACTGCCTCCTTTTCACAGACTAGTTATCCAGACTGCTGGGCAGTGAAAATAGGCTACGCTGGTCACAGACAGAAAACATGGAAGCACTCCGCAGTCCTGTACCTGAGGTGAGGCAGATGTCTTTTACCTTTTACAGTTTGTGCAGCTCAGCAGAGAAAGGACTGCATCCACATTCCATTTTTTACCACAGACATTTTAAAAGCAAAAACATGGCAGAAGAAATATCAGACAGAGACAGACAACTATGGTTATGAGAATGAGCTAAAGACTCACCTGGAGATCTTTTCATAAGCAAATTATGCAGGACTATATATACAACTATATAAATCACTGCACTGAAGTGATGGATCATTATGCATTATTGTGACATTACATTTCTTGTCCCCAGTCAGAAAAACTAACCATGTAAGATGGAGAGATGGGCACCGCTGTGAAGCACAATCAGATGAACCCAAGCTGATAAGCAATCAGAAACCATTAAAACAAGCTCTTGCAAAATCACAGGCCCAGAAAAAAAATACTCTGTGATGACAACCTGCTGTCATCACAACACTAGCACCTATTATATCAGCCATGCCTCTTTCAAAGAATCCATCATATTTTTTAAAATGTGGAAGTACAGCTGAGGGGAAAATAAATTAACTCACAAATAAATAAGGGTCGAGGGGGGGTGTGTGCAGAGAGAAAAATGACTTTGGAACATTTTTCATTAGCTGTCTGATGGTATCAGATGTAAGGAGCAGAATCAGCACACGAACAAAGTTAGAAGGCCACGGGTATTGTAGTAAATTTTGCTATCTCAAATAAATGTGGCAAAAGGCTGCTATAATGGACAGCTTCCTGAAAGAGGAAAGAGAAGATAATACATGTAACAACATGAAAACTCTGCTCAGAGGAAGTGCTTAACGAGACAGAGTATGTGAAAGATAAAATAAAGGCTGAATTTTTCATTTTCTTGGCTTCTGCCCTTTCCCTATTATAGATGACAAAAAATGGAGAATGCTGTTCCCACCGAGGACAGCAAAGGTCCAGAGATCTCTCCAGGTACTTCCTGGAACAGTCACAGTGCAGACTGCTTCTGCTGAGGTTAAAAGTTAAACCAAATTCTAACTTTAAACACATATTGGAAAATACAGTTGGGCAAAACAGTCCTCAGGGCTAGCCGATGAGTCAAATGATTAAGATTCTGTTTTGGAACAGCTCATGAAACAATTCCCAGTTCGGGCTTGACAAACTTCCTTTCTCACCTGTGATTTTTGTTAGCTACCTCTATTCTTCCAAGAGCAAATCTGAACTTTCTGCTTGTCATCATTAAGTGAAATGAAAAGCTTTTGTTAACCAGTTTGAGTTGTTTGACTGTGATGAAATAGTTTTGATTAGAGAATGTTTTATGTTACTTTCCAGAGTTTGTTTTTCCTTTTAAAGGTAATATGAGACCATAGGTTAGATTTAGAGTTTTCTAAAGTAAAGGAGTTTGTCCAGAGGCAATAGATATTTTGATGAAGGAAAAGCTATCTGTCTTCACTTGCATTATGCTTTCTGTTTATCTTCTTCATAACATGAAATGCATTTTACTCGCTGTGTTTCCAATACCACCAGCAGTCATGACTTGCCATTGACCCCTTTAAGAAAAGTACATGCTCTTAATGTGAGCTTTGTAATTTCCTATGAAACAATAGAGCTGAACTACTTTCTGTTTCTACTCTTGGGGGATTTATAACACTCCACAAGCAGCAAATACACATTAGTAAGCTTGACATGGAAATGGAGAAACCAGGAGTGAAAAGTCTGTAATGAGACTCATCCCAAGCAATATCATTCTGATCCAACCTCTAGCAAGAAAGGGGTGATTGACAAAACAGAAAAGATTTCAGACAGAACTGGAGGTTTATATAGGATATTTTTAAAGCTACACTGTCTCTGTTGTAGGGAGTTTGGTCCCTGGAAGAGTGATTAACCAGTACTACTGCAAAATAATGTCGATCAGGCATATCAAAGTCTAGGAAGCAACTATAATTGAACAGGTTGAAAGAAATATTCAAATAGTAACCTCCCAGATTTCATGGCACATAAAATTTCCATCACACAGTGGATACTTACTCCTCAGGGACAACATTTAAGGGAAGCTGGGAAATACATAGCTTGAGGCATGTATGCACTCCTTTAGCATACACATAGGGAGAAAGCAGAGTGATATTTACTTTTGAAGACTCACATCAAAGATTGAAAAAGCAAGAGTCAATTCAGATCAGGAAAGCTATCCATAAACTAGCAAAGCATTGTTACAGGTCTCTATGAGAAGGTTCATTGGCCTTCAATGTCTTCTGTCCTGCAGACAAGGAAGTGATTGGAAGGTAGGCTCTGGGGGTTGTAAGAGTACCAAAACTAATGTCTCTGTTTCCCTCCTGGCTGAAGACTCTCGTTCAAGATTTTTGAAGACACTGCATGAACAGAGGCGCTATTTCCATAAACTGTGCTACTGCTTTTCTGTTTCATGCATCAGAGGGAAGGGCATGGGGAAGAACCAATAATTTCATATTTCAATACTATTTGCCTCTGAATCTTTTTTAAAAGAAAGGGATCAATAATGAATAACCAATGTGTATTTAATCTCTATGTATGTGTTCTCATAGAATTTACAAATTTACCAATCCATACTTGATGTTTTTTAATCCAAAATCTCAGTCATTGATAAAAGCCAGACATAACTGTCCACTGAAATTTTCTACAGCTGAAATAAATAAATAAATAAACACATTTTTAAAAAATAATCCCATTAAAAGGCCAATCGTTTTTGTCAACAACCATAAGCTGGTATGCACCCCAGAATGAATGAATGAATGAATGATTCCTGAAACCCCTGAGAAAATGGACAGTCATTTAGTGTTCATTTAGTATTTCCTTCCACAGTCTGAAATCTCTCTTGCCTGTCCCAGGGAACCATTTCCTCCTCTTGAAACGAATATCCAGGGATTACTGTTATTTTTGTCACCTGAGATTGTGCAGTTGCAAAACACACCAAAGCCTATGAAGGTAGCTGACATCTCTTTAAGGTACTAGAGCTTGCTTAGTTTTGAACACTGACATATGGGTTTTATTTGACAACCAGATACTTGCCATTTCATTGTAGTATTGGAAATTCTCTTTTCCTTAATGCTCATTCATTATAAAACTCAAGTGTCCTCAGAATTTTTCTAATTGCTAAATGCAATGTAAAATCCTGAGCTGTCACAAAGACTTTTATGTCATTCCATTAAGGATTAAAATTGCTCCTACCACCTGATCCTCTTGCCACCTCTACGTATGTATGTGTCATCCAACAGGCAAATGGGACCCGGCATTTCTCATTAATTACTGATTTCACTTTGCAATAAACATGGAGATTCTGCCAGTGCGTAATCTCTTTGTGTGTCCCAGTATACAAAAGAGAGGAAGAAAAGATAACTGACCTGAGATTAGTGAATTGTGGTGCTACCCCCCTTCTATACCAGATTTTGTAGGAAAATAAAACCTCACCCAGAAGCTTAGGTCCTGCTCTGGGAAAGAGCGAAGGTGTGTCAATGGTACATCCTTCTCCCACCACAGCTGCTCAAAAAGCATGCACCTCAGGTTTCTCAGTGCACCTTTCTAAAGTGCCTGGCGGTGTGGAACTGGGATGTGCTATAATATTAAACACAAAGGAGGCAATTTAACCTGTTTCTATTTTTGGTTACTATTTTTAATGTGAAGGGTTGTTTTTTTTAATCATTGAAACTCTATATGAGAAAGTAGCTAGGGCCAACATATAGAGATCTGGAATATTTTAAGTTGGATGGGACCACTGGATGTTTGTTATCCAGCCTTCTGTTCAAAGCAGGGGCAATTTTGATGTGACATCAGGTTGCTCAGCCCTTCCCTGTTGAGTTCTATATGTCTCCAGTGGCAGAGATTTCATCATCTTTCTGGGAAATTTGTAGATTAAAAAAATCTGATCCTTCTTTCCAAAAGACTTAGATAAAGGCACAGCTAATGCATAATGCTTGATATTTCAGGTGTTGCTTGCACAGAAGTGTAGAGAAACAATTCTTGGGCCATACTAACAGTTTTGTGTTTACTTTTCAGAGATACGTCACCTCTAAGGTGGTCCTTTTCACTTGTCCTAGTCAGTCTTACGGCCTGAGGGTCTCAGACCAGATTTCAGCAAATAATTGAACTGAACTAAGCTCATCTCATTTGATCTCCTGTTTTTCCAGCTCAGCCAGGGATATTGCTTCTCTTTTTTTTCTTTGCTATTTCCAAGTTTGGGTTTTGGTTGGTGTTATTTCTAATACAGAAGTTAGTGGCCATGTCACTTCATTTCAGACTATTCACTTTCAGCATTGATAGGTTACCCTTCTGAAAAAAGAAACAAAAACATACCACAGGTTGTCTTATGCTGTCAAACAAAAACGTCACAGTGCTGTCTTGGCAGCACTGACCTCATTTGTTCAGAGTGGTGAATCAGGGATGTCACTTTCATACACTCATAAAAGAACATTCTGCATGCTTTCTCTGATACTCACTAGCATCTAAGTCTCTCTGGTTTGAATGCTTATGACCACTTTTCTTTAATATGCAACTATTGTGTTACTGCTAGCAGTGTCAGACCAGCAGCCCTGAGCAATATAGTCTTCTCTTTCCCTTTAGTGATACTGAAATTAGCAATGCTGTCCCAGCAGTGTGCCATCTGGGGGAGGAGGGAGTGACAGCTGTGCAGGGGAGACAGTCTTTGTATTCAGTCTGAATGAGATCTGCCAGTTACTGCAGAGACCAGGAAGATCTTTTTATAAAAATAACATTTGTGTACTATAAACTGAGGACATAAAAAAGAACTTATGCTCAAGTACAAACACACTTCCTCATGTGTTATCTAAAATTAAATACCAAAGAAGTTCTGGAAACACCCAAGCAATTAACTTTGTGTTTCCATATACAAACTCTACAGACACAGGTATGAAGGATTGTGGCAAGAGCTGAGAGAATATTTTAGTTGAAATCCAAACCCACTTAAACCAGTTGCATTCAAATTAGTCAGTTCACCACCTATCTTCTGGTTCAATGTTCCATCTCAGAAATGTGGTAAGGGAGTAGCTTTCTCCCGGGTGATTTTTCTCCAGACACTCTACAGCCATAGCTGGCACCACACGCTCTGTACCTCTGCACATCAGTGCTCACTGTGGCAGAGTGGCCAAGGGAGCAGAACAAATTAGTGTCTCCTCCCCACAGCTCCTCTCTGAAGCACAGCTAGTATTGCAGCAGCAGGAGTGACAGATGTGCGCACTGTGGGGATAGTGGAAGCAAGCAGCAGTGCAAGGGAGACTCTGCGCATCAACACCTAGAGTCATGTCTGCTGGAGAAGCAGCAAGGCTCTGTCTAGGTGATGGTAAAAAATGAAAGCAAGGGTTGAAAAAATGATCAGTGAAGCGGAAAGCTGTGCTGGAGGCAGAAGAGAAAGAGAGAGGAGAGAAATGTTCTCAAAAGGGATGATGACCCAAAAGAGGGAGAAAGAACAAAAAGGTGAGCAGAAGTAGAAAGCCATACAAATTACACCAGAAAGTTAAGCCTAATGAAGATTATCATATGGTTACACTGGCAAAGCTGACATGGCAAAACCCTCAAGGGATATGAGGGGAAGCTGGAAGAGGAAGCAGGACGCTTCATGTTTCTCCTTCCCTCTCTCCCCATTTATATATGCACACTCATCTACGTCCCAAGTACATAGGCATCTCTAATATTCATCTGTTTCTACAAACTATGTCCCATCACAGCACCATCTACTCACATGACAGCTCTTGGGACCACACACAAGAACCAGTGTTCCCAGGGCTGCCTCCTGTTTTGATCTATTATTAGCAAGTGCTGAGTCAGCAGCCTCCTAGAGAGCTCCTGTGTGGTTTTGTATGAACCCAGTGTGCCAAGAGCCAAGAGCCTCAATAAGGCTGTGCATGGGCATTGTTCCTGCCAGTCAGAGGCCCAGAGTAACAGATCTTGAAACACAAGCTTGCAAGCAACCCCAGCAAGTCAGACGTGCTGCACTATAGGGTAATTAAAGGGTTATTCTTCAGCAGTGGGCAAGCAACCTCAGAGCTAGCAAGCCAGAGACATTAGTGGTCACCTTTGACATCAGCCTCAGTTTTGAAAGTCAGTCACAAATACCACTAATGCCAGTACATTTGTTATGCAGACCTAATGAGTCCCTGATACTGTAATGGCTTGTTTCTTCACATTATTCTAGCTAACTGGGGGCACCAAAGGTCTGGAGTCACACCCCGGATCATGTGAGCATCTACATACCTCTGCAGGGCCTGAAGCCTGCAGGTAGCCTTGCTTTTGCTACAGCAGACTGTTCAGCACACTCCTGCATTTCTTTTGTATCCTTTAATTCCTTTCCACCTTTGAAGACCTCCTTTTAGCTGTACCTGACTTTAAGCTATTTCTCACATACTGCTTCTGTGGTCTTTTTTATTATTTTTCTTTTTGTTCCATATGATCATGTTCAATTTGTTTGTTGTCATTATATGTCAATGACTGACACCTCTAATCCTGCATTCGTTCCTTTGTTCAGGACTTTTAAGCACTGCAGGGCTGAGGCGCTTTACAGATCCCACTGTTATTATTTATGGGAGCCATGCTGTTCTAAATAAAACATGAAAATGATACTCTGCAGACCTTGATTTTATTCCAATGCTTCCTTATTAACTATAACCGTGAAACAGTCAAATGCATTAAAAATGTGATTTAGCTAAGAAGTTTATTAGCAAGGGAAAAACTGACACTAGTCATAACTTCAGTTGAGACTCGTGTGAGCTAACTGGCAAAACATTTTGATTTATTTTGCACAGTGAAAATATGATCACTGCAAATTTACAGCAATGACTGAAGATAAGTACATTCTGTAAAGTGCTACTGAAATGTATTTCCTTGACAGCAAAAGGAAGCAATGAATGCCTTAAACCACAGAAAATATTTACAATATGAAAGATAAATGGAAGTCACATTCATCTACTGCAGCATGCAGAATGGCCAATATTTTACTAGGTTCAGCTAGAGTTTATGGGAAATGATATCAGAGGTTGTTCTCCCGGGCTGCACAACAGGTCACCAATGACTGGACCTCACAGTGGTTCCTTTGCAAGGATGACAATTTGGTATTACACTTCTGACAAGGATTAAGTGTGGAAGAAAATCATAATGCTAGGCTGCTGAATGGTTTTCCTACAGCAATTCACAATACTGCTGTATCACAAGAGAGTAAGTCTTTGCGAAGTAAGTCCTATACACTTTGAAGAACAAGACATGAAAAGAAAGCCAGCCTACTAGGTGCATGCAAGTTGTCACTCAGATCAAAAATGTAATAACTTTTATCACTTTCACTTTGTAGACACTCCAGCAAAACAACTTGTGGGACCTTTAGCTAGAAACAGACAATATTAGGTATATACTTGAAATTACTATTAGGAAGCAAACCTGAACTCGTTCTCTGGAGCAGTCTCACTGGAGAAAGCCAGTCCTCACACAGCCAGAGCAATAAAACATACACATCATCATCCATGTCAATCACTGCCCAGGCTTCCTATGGTAATGTAGGGCACTCAAATGCAAACCTGAATCTTGAAATCAGTGACTGTTGTTTGCTTCCTTTTCAAACTTTTCAGAACAAAACCCCAGCAGATTAAAACAGACTAAGATATTTCAGATCTTTTTTTTTTTTTTTTTTCTGTTAACAGATGTTAAAATTTCATTTAGAAAGGAGCAAAAAGCTTCAGGCTGAATTGATTCCCCCTTTGTGTGTCTATGTGAGAAAGAACAATTGCGCCATTTAGGCTGAGTTCATTACCACATTTTCTGCTGGAAAAGCTGAGCCCCTTGTTTATATGTATCTTCTATTTTGTGCAGCCAGCATAAAATCCCTGTGGCACACCTGTGTACTTAATGCACTAGGGGAAACATCTGACTAGCTCAGAGAGACACTGCAAGATGTCAGAAAAACTCAAAAGCATCTTGATATTTTCTGACTGAAAACTGAGCCATATGGCAATACCTAGCAAAAAAATTAGAAAGGCATACCCAGACAGCTTTACGGACACATAGACAATTGCTGGGAGCAAAATGCATGTGAAGCACAGCACAAGACGGAGTTGGTTTGCAATGTGTAGGGACAGGCAAAAAACAGTGCAGGTCTCTGGAGAGGTTAAACAAGATAAAAAACAGCCTTCCTGAGCCCAGATGAGCACAACACTGTACACAGGCTGGGCAAAGACTGGGCAAGCTGGGCCTGGTCTGAGGACCCCCGGGTCCAGGCACACTACATGAAGGGGCACCCAGAACGGCACCCAGAACGGCACCAGAACAAGAGTTTTCCTTGGCTGAGAGTGAAACACAGTCTGCAAAAGGAAGGGTAGGGTTTACATTTCACTTCAGAAAGGCCTTCAGGTATTTTAATATATTTTGGCATGTATTTTTCCTTGCTGTTGTTCATAATAAGCCTTTGGAAACTTGAAACTGGAATAAATTTGGTATCTGATATATTCTTTTCTCTGATTGCTGACAAATACTGAGTTACTATGGCAGGTCTGTAAGAAATACAGCTATTCAGAAAATAATATCTTTCCCTACACCCAAAAAATTGTCAAAAATTACATCTACCTCTTTCTTATTATTTCTATTTTCATCTACCAAAAAGGCAGAAAAATAGTTTTGGAAGGGTATGATGTTTGGTTTCTCCAAGATAACAGGTGTGTTGAGGAAGACTTCATTTCATTGAAAAGAAAATATTTCAACAAAATTTTTCAATGACATCTTTAACAAATACTGTCTAACTGTAATCTATACTTCTTGTTTATTTTCAAATGAATGTGAAAACCAGTGAATTTTGCAAGTATATGCAAGTAAAATTACACTACATTTTGAACCTAACAAAAGTTCCTTAAAAAATGTAACTTTTGGTATTTTCACATCATAAAGTCCAAAAATGCATATGAAGATACAGATTTATAAGAGGAAAGAAAATGAGTTGCCATGTAATTCAAACCATTTCTTAAAAAAAAAAAAAAATAGGAAAAAAAAAAAAAGGAAGAAAAATATTAGAGGAAAAATCCCCTTTTAATATATCTTCACTGTTTCAACACGATGGGTTTTACACTATAATGAAAGGTTCTGTTACACTTCCAAAGGCTTCTCTGAGCAACTGAAGTGTGACCACAGTGAGACAAATCAAATAGCATAGCTCAAGCCCACCACCTCAAAAGGGCTCTTTAGTTTCTTGGCTCCCATATTTCTCTGAGCTGTGGATCAGCTTATGAAAAATGTTGATTTCCTCTAAAAAGTAAAATTCTTTCCATGGAGTTGTTCAGTGATTTATTCAAGTACACCTGAGAGTAGAATTATGCTGAGTTGAGGTTTTGGTAGTGTTTGCTTTGAGGAGTACAGGTGCAATTGGTCATAATTATGCCTAGACGCTGTTCCATGAGGTTTCTCACCCAAGGCAGTAAATCAATTATGACAGAGCAAGTCCAAGCCGATAATGTTAGTTACAGTATTAGTAACTTTTACACATGAAACAATACTACACCTTTATCAACAAAAAATGGGTCATGAAAGAGGACTATGCTGTGGTTTCAACGTAAAGAAGAGCAAAGCATTTTTTAAACAAAACAACATATGCTTGCACTGTGTTTTATTTCAACAGTTTTGAAAGGAAGTCTTTTTTACGCATTTTTAAAAGATAATCACAAGCATCTAAACCTGCAATTTTTTAAACTGATGGACAAAATATCTCCCCATTAAAATCATGTATTTTAAAAACTGTTCGTAGTACTAATGTTCTGGAAGAGAAGTGAGTGATAGTGTTTCATTTTATCACCCAAAAAAATAGTTATCCTGGAAAAACAAGGAACCCACTTTGCCACTTGACAAGCTTCCAGGGAGGAAAGCATATACAGAAAAATAAACACTTCAAAGTGGTGTAGCTGGATGCTAACAGGAGTTCCACAAGTTCAAGCAGTTCTCTCATGCCTTTTCTTATCCTTTTGATTTGACTGCAGTGTGAAAGAGCAGAAAGGATTTCAGATACAAGGTGATTTGAGGGTCTGGTAGCCTGATGATCATTTTCTTCTTTAGGATCATATTGACATTCAGTAGTCTAAGTACCAAGGGGCTGAAAGACTGGCTCTGAGCTGCTTCCTTACCTTGAACCACACAGGGTGCCAGACAGACACTCCTGGGGCACTGATTCTTACGAGATGAGTGATTTGGCACCTACAACTCACGTAAGTACTTCTGCATATTGAAAATTCGGTTTCAGCAAATATTTACATATACAGTTGTCACCACACCTACATAATAAAATTTGATGAGCAGAATATTCCTGGGAAAGAAAAATTCAAGCAGAAAGAAACAAGTTTGGCACGGCTACAGACAAATCATTTAGCAGTTGAGAACATCATTGTAGAAGAGATTTTTCACCGTGTTTGCCCAGCTACAATAAAAAGCAGCAATGTATAATACTACATTTATGTTCCGTGGCCTTACCTAGCTGGAACATGTAATACATGGTTGTGCCAGCCTGTTTTACAAGCGCATCTTGATAATTAACACTTGAAACTGCAACTGTGTATCCTCAAATGGCAAAGGGGGGGGAAATCAATGCGAACTGAAAATGTTTGCTTGCTGGCTCACCCTGCCGTAATGCTAAATGAGGTCAAAGGAGTTGGAGGATCTCAGAAGGATGCTGCTACTGGTGGAACCTCAAATCACAAGAAACAATGAAGGAAGTGTAGGTTACGGCAAATTAGATTGCAACTGGATCAAACCAGGAATATGCCCACAGATATTGCAGTGTCTAAACTGATGGGTAGTAACTTTTTGAACTTTTGCTTGGATCACATTCCACAACAGTTGCTTGCAGCTGAAATACCGAAACTGAAATACAGACCTAGCAGAAAAAAAGAGCAGCACTTAGTGATTTGGCTGCCCAGATAACAGTGCTGCTAATAAAGGCAGAGGAGCAGTTTTAAGGTTTTGAAATGAGATTGAATGGAATAAATTGTTGTCCTTTTAGATGAGTGACAGGGATTTATGCAAGAAGAAATATCTGGCTTGAGAGGGACACTCATGAAAGCAGCTTAGGAATATTCAGACATTTTTTCACTAGTACGTAGTACACTGCATAGTAGGAATTGTCTTTTGAGAGCAGTGAATATTCTTTTTACTTATACTAATATTCTGAAAAGCAAACTAAACAAGTGTAAAACATACTATCAAGTAAAACTTGCATCCATACATTCAATGACATCCAAGTATGTTTTGATCTAAGTGGAAAAATAAAGAGACATGATCACCGGTTTATTGGGCAGGAACATAAACACGTGGGTTTGCCATGTGGAGTAATCTGGCTCTTTTCTTGTTTGCATTTCTGCTTCAGCAAATCACGTAGAAACCATTCCTCACTTTCACCCCTCGTTCCCTGTTCTCCCATTGACAGCAGTCTCTTCTGTTATGTTTCAGGAAACCAAACACCCGTGCTAATGAGGTAAACTCATGGGTTGACAAAGTTCTGCTTCAGTGCAAGTCTAGAGGGGAAAAAAAGTCCTCAAGATAAGGTGACTGGCTTTTTATGTATCTTGTCTAGAGCCAAGACCAAGAAATACTTTTTGTGGAATGACTTAATCACTTGTCAGCAGAAAACTCTTTCTCAGTCTGCCATGACTTTAACCATCTTCTTTTCTTCCATGGAAACTCTACACCTAATATATTTCTGACTTATCTGAATGTAACTTCTGAGAGATAAAGTCTAAATACTGGTATTGAATAATAAAATATTTAATACTCTGTTTCTTTTTCAGGCACTTTATAGGGAAAGGGATCTTTAGTGAAGGTATAACTTTGTACATTTATTACACCAATGTCCTAAAAGTTAAGCTATTCCAGACTGAAAAAAGCCAATACTTCTGAGAAAAATAATATATATTCAGCCAGACAAACAGTTGTACGATCTTCTCTCTGTATTGTCTCACTTCAGTTTATTGAGACTCCCTGTGGAATCAAAGAATTTCCTTTTCAACAGTTTTCATTTTGAAGCCCATGAAGTACACTTCATAGTCATTAAAAGTTACAAGTAGTATTGGAAACGGTTCAGTGGACCATAGATCATTTATGAGCTTTTCTGTTACAGCATCAAAGCCTGAGAAATACATTTGATAAAAGAGGATATTCCTGTCCTCTATTGTTCCTCCTCTATGTCTGAGCACCAAAAAACCTTGAACAATTCAAATATTTGAACAGCAACACCAGAAACGGTTACCTAACTGTTTAGAAAGAAAATCAGCACACAAGTATCACTTTCAGTGTGTCAACTCCATCACTCTGGTCTTCCCTAAGCACACTGACTCCTCACATCCCACTTGCCCTGAAAGGAAACTGTTTCCCATATCAAACACCTCACCCACTCTTTTCATGTCTCCAGTGTGCACAAAGGTTGTGAAGGCTCTTGCCAGAGTGGAAAAGCCCAGCAAAAGTGATTTAGACATCTACAGATGCAATTTTGACCTTATTTTGAGAAATAGAGGGTTTGGGCAGAAGGAAAGAAAGTAGACTGAAAATGAAAAGAAATCCAGGTCATTTCAGGCTATAGAGAAATTAAAAATTAACCAAAATCAAAATAATCTTTCTTTAAAGAGGTAAGCTACTTAAATAACAATTTACCTCAGGATTAATACCAACAACCTTCATTATTATGGCTGTGCACTGTCCAGATCCAGCTGGTAGTAACGTGGTTGTCACCCTGGACCCCAGTGAAGTTGCTGGCACTTCTCCCTTTAGGGAGCAAAATCTTTGCTCAGGGGTGGGGCTTGGTTTCCAGCCACATAGCCTGTGTTGCTTCTTCATCTGCTTGCAGAGATATTATACGGAAGCTATAGGAGGCTGATAGGATGCCAGGTTGGTAAAGCCATTCATTTCCAGGACCATTTACTTCTCTCTCCAGTTAGGAAACCAGCTGACAAGAAGAGGGGCTCCTGACTGCCACTGCCGGATGCTACCATGTTTCTGCCCATGTTTTGAGAGTGAGAAGACTACCTGCTGACAATGCATCTGGCACGACTTGGCGCCAGACCAGAACCACATGGATCCTCAGGCTTCCTTTCCTTCCCTCCGATTTGCTCCATCTTCCTTTCTCACAGTCACTCCTGTCTCACTTCGTCTGCTCCTGCCGTTCACCTCTTCTTCCTTCCTATTTTATCCCTTGAGTAACTAACTGAGCATGAAGCCTAGCAACTGGAGAGCAGCAGCGACTGCTGAGGCTGCCCACCACAACTCCTGACTTCTTCAGCAGCATGCTTCCTTGCATGTCTGTGGGGCCAGGGCTCAGGCCATCCTTCACACTCTCTGCAAAGAGGTTTCAGCCCTACTAACGCAGTTCAGACAAAGTTCGGCAAAAGCTCTAAACAACATATTGAGGGAGCCAAGGACACATTGATCTAGTGAGATCTGAAAATTCTGGTGCACAGTTACCAATCTCCTCCCCACCATGCCACTGGAGGTTGTGAATTTTAACACAAATATGCTTCATTTGATACCAGGTACAGTTTCTGGGTGTTTTAAATTCTTACAGGGACTTGAGTCCAAATTTTTGTGTGCACAAAAAGTTACCTCAATGCTACATCTTCCCTTCTCATTAGCAAGCATAGGCAGAATTTACTGAGTCCTGAAGTGGGGCATTCCCCCATTTTAAAAAGAAAGGAGAATCAATGCAGTCCTGATGACAGCAGCCCACAAAGAGCACAGCTTTCAGTCTCCACTGTCTCAACACCTTCATCAACACCATCAGAGCAGAAGTGAAGGTGTCAATGCCATCCCAGGAGCCTTGTTGAATATATTCTCTATTTACATGTTTCCTAAACTTCAGTTGTTTCTTGCTATACAGTGTGATTGAAATATACGTTAATCTGCATACCTTTAAGGAGGCTTTCCAAAATACAAAGAAAATGATTGTGTTTTCCATTAGCAAAACACAAATGACTGGTCATCCAGATACTTTATACAGAGCTCGTATATCTGAGTGCTAATTTCCAGGAGATTCACATGGATGTGCTATAGTCAACAGACACTGGCAAGGAATTATAAACTGCACATTTCCAGTGGCCCACACACAGTGGGCACCACGGATGAAGTTGGCTGGGATCTTTTGCAAACTCTGATGAAAAAGAAAAATGCAGAGTGAGTTGGAAATGTAAGAATGAATAGAGGTGGTTGTAAAAAATGACCTGCAAATTACCTGAGCTTTTGGCCTCAGGATTTGTTTTAGGAGTATGTAATATTACATTAACACCATTTACAGAAAACATTTTCTTTCTGAGGTGTTTCTTGGGGCAAATTCTGAGTTAGGTATGAACAAATATAGCTGTATTAGCTCAAAATCAGCATAATACTATTCCAAATCTGCAACCATAGCCCAAACCAGGCAAAAGTAAGAGGATAGCAAAAAATTGTCTTCACCAGATCCGGAAGAGCCTGTACCTTGCTGACCAACAGAGTGAGTTGTTTCAGGTTTGCACCCCGAACAATGAACTAGCCACCAGCCTTCTTTTGTGCCACATGCACAGAAGTCACATAATCCCTTACCCTCAAAACTCCTTTGAAATGAGTAATGAAAAACACTTCACAGCAAGTCAGGGCTCCCACTGAATTATCACTACACTCCTAGGTGTGCTGTCTGGACACTCCCAGATGAATAAGGTTTTAGGTGGGTGGTCACTTCACTGATTTCTAATGTAAATGCCACTGCCTGTGTAACTGGAACAGCTGGAAAGGAGAACTCAAAAAGGGCTACTGAAAACCTATTACCTGTAAGACCTTTGCCAAAGCTCTGCGTGATTTCACCATGTTGAACAGTTACACAATCACAGTCAACATTACCCATTTCTTTTTGGCAACATTTATATATCGCAAAGGTGAACCTGCACTTATTCAGCAAAAGTAAAGGAGTAGAGTTTGCTTGAATAAACATGTTTAACATGCCATGGCATCAGTTGCTTGCTGCTGGGAGAGAAGAATTGAAATGATACTTTTTCATCCCCCACTAATCCACTGCTGTAATGAATGGCCTGTTAAACACCCTCCAAAACTGACAAGCCAGGAAAGCTGAAGTTGTTCAGGTCACACTCTTGCAACAGAGAGCATTGTTAAGTTCAATGGACACTGACTACAGTGGTTTCTTAGTATGGCTGCAGAGAGCTCTTTGCAGCTAATTAAGCTCTGGCTGTACATCTGATATGTCCTAAATCATGGCAGTGACTTTTCAGGGGTATATTCTCTGCGATCTGAGGAGTCCTTCCAGTCTCCATCTGTGATGATTGCATGCCACTGCTTTGGAACATTTTATTGCCATAGGAATTATTTTATGACACCTGAAATCATATGAAGACATCCCTGCTGTCTTTTACCCTCATTTCTGGGCCTTTTTCTCCTTTCTGATGATACATACCCCTTCCTGCTCCTTTTCAGGTACATTACCAATAAGGAAGAAACTTTTGCCTCATTTTCTGTTCACTTGACTAGATTCGCTTTCTCCTGAAATATCATCAAACCACCACAGCTTGCGGTTGTGGTTTCATTAATCAAGTGAATTAGTCAATTCACTTCACTAAATGAGTTACCCAGGTGATTTGCAAACCTAGCACCTAGAACATCTTAGACCAGAAGCAAGAATGTCTGTTGTTGAGGCATTAAAGCCATTGAACTGTACCAAGTTCATTACCCAGTTATAAGATCCAGCCATTTAAGGGTCAAAGACTACTACTCTGAAGTGTGGCATAGATGCAGACGGGTTTTCCTAGATGTGGTTCAGTTCACACATAGGCTTTAACCGGACACTCAAAGCTAGGATTAGCTACTTCTGGTAATGTTTTCCCAGGTTGACTGTAGATAGCATGATTTTAACTTCTCTTTGGTTTGTTTTCAGTCAACAGTGGTAGCAGAAATTGCAATGCAGACTAATCCAGCAGGAACTCCTTATCCCTGAAAATGGGTGAGCAGAAGTAACACAAACAAATTGTTTTCCATGATTATATTGGTGGCTAAAGTTTATACTGTCTATAGTAAAAACAAATCCTGATAACATTCTGACTTCATCTTTAGGCAGCTCATAGTATGGAAACTTATCTAATAACTTTCCATGAATAACTGGGGTGGGTTTTTCCCCCTCTTATCTTCCCTTTTGCTGCTTTAGAGGAAAGGAAGAACTTTATTCTGATTTTCATTTTTCTTTCAGTATTCACCATTGTTGATAGCTTCATAATATTTTCCCTTTTAAGTTTCCAGTCCACCTTTTTCTCTGTGTGACCATGAATTCACAGTTCCTCAGAAAATCTTGCTTAGTGATGACTTTTAGCTGACTTGCTTCTTCAATGCTAGTACCTATGCTGTGCCTGAGCACCCTGAGTCTTCATATTGAAAGGAGAAGGAAAAGCAAATTCATAGCTTTGCTCAGTAACAGGCTAATGTAACAGGGTCTCAGTATGTCTTCTCCTTTCCCAGAAGCATCATGAGGACCCAGAAGAAGCAATCTTGGAGAACAGCAGGTGGGTCAGCCATCAATGCACAGGTCACAGAATTTTCCTTCTGCTTCTGCTGTGTAAAAGTCGTACCACTTCTGGCAGCTCTTTCTGTTCAGTTTTAATGACAGCCTAAACTGACTGGTCCTTTCCCACCAAAAGGTTCACTGTGCTGCTCATGGCGAGGTGTGCCAGGCAGTGGATCATCATAAGCATTGTAAGAAGATTTAAACAGATGGGTAGATGCAATTAGCAAACCCTGCATTCAAATGGTCACAGAAGAGCAGAAAGTGTGATATTGTCTAAACAAGTGATAAATAAAACAAAGCTGGTGATATGTTTGTTGTCTTCTGGGCCAAGACTCTGAGATACAGTTTTGCAGAATGCTAGACATAATTTCTGTTGATGGGAATAGCTTAATAAAAATGCTTTTGAAGAAATTATGATTTAGTTCCCCTTTCCATATCAGAATGTCTCCCTCACTTTTGCGCTAAATATAGCTGATCTCAGAAAGGTTTGGGTTTTTTCTGAAAAAGCAGCACTTTTTGTATTTAGCAGAAAGTAACAATCCAATTTTTCATCCTTGCATAGAATCATATTCATAAAATTGACCTTTTCAGTTCAAACTCACAGAGTAAATTATTAACAGAGTACACTACCTAACAAATGATAGAAAAATAAAAGTTATGTTGAAAGGGGTTTTCTTATTATTTAATTTGAGGATATCTTCCTGATATCTAAGAATAAACAGTTTAAAAACTCTTTTGTAAAAAAGAGTTAGAATGAGACACCTGAGCTTTAAAGACACTCAGCTTGAAACAAAAGTTACAGCGTCTAGAAGCCAGAAGTAAAAGAAAGTATCATAATGCCAGGTGATGGATTAACATATTCCAAAGTGGATTTAAATTGTCATGCCATGCCAATATGCTGTCAGTCATGAAAGATTAGTATGGCATTGTAAAGATTTTCATCTAACAAAAGTACTGAGAAGTTAAAAGTATGCTGTCTAGTTTTATATCAACACAATGCAAAGTTATATTAAGTAAATAAGAAGAAAATTGTATAAGAGGTATAACTGTTGACATGCCAGTTTAGAAACAACAAAGGGAGCCTTTTAAAATGTCATTGCATTCAGATAAGAAAACGTATCTTTTATCACTTTAGCAAAAGGGGGGGCAGCCCTTATAGTATAGTTTCCAAGAAAAATAGACATTAACTCACAGGGAAGAGAAATTTCACCTTTTCACCAGCTTAATCCACACATGTTTTAAGGATACCCGATACTTTTATTTATGTGTTTCATATCCTATTCCCTTACAAACTTTTTGTTAGCTTAAGTAGCAGAGCCTGTAAAGGTAGCAGAATTGGCACAATAAAAGCCCTGATGCTGAGCAATCCAAACACGATTAACAAGCACATGTTGCACTCACCGCAGAGGGGATGGCCAAGGCAACCTCAGCCCAGGTCCCAGCTGCCCAAGGTGCAGATGCCAGGATGCAGCAGACACTTTCCTTTCCCCTGCCCACCCATCCCAGAGGAAGCGTGATGCCAGGAGGCACTGGCCAGAAACTGGGTTATTCTCTCAGTAAGATCTGGATCTGACTGGAGAGTAAATTTCTTCCTACTAACCACAAGCAATCTTTCCCCAGGAGTGGATGCTTCTTGCTGCACAACATCTTGTGGAAATGCAGATGGTAGGGGTCTGCAACTCTTTGTAAATCTGAGCTACAGAAAATGAACAGCAAAAGCAATGGGGGGACACAAACTCTAATTGCTGCCATTACACACACCTTGAAGGGAAGATGATAATATATGCTAACCATGTGACAAATGCATCTTTGCAGACAGAGCACAGGAGCAGGAGCCAGGACCCTGAGACGGATTGGTCTTGTGGCTTTGGCAAGCTCACTTAGACTTCCTTGCTTAGTGTGTTTGTTTCAGCTAGGGAGCTCAGAGATGAGCACAGTTTGTGGAGTAAGAATATATTCAACCCACAGCAGGACAGCAGAGGGTGACAAATGGCATCATTAATTACTGCTGAGCAAACCCCAGGACTGATCCTGAGCAGAGGAACTGAATACTACAAGGACTGAAAACGAGGGCAGAAAGGAGAAGTCTCTCTCCAAAGCCCATGCAAACTTTGGTGGACCTGACCTCAGCCTAGATGTAGCTCACATGTGGCAGTAGTCAGTTCTTCATTAGCTCTTCCTGTACAAAGCACAGAAGGTGTCAGCCTTGGACCTCACCAGCATAAACAATGCTCACTGCCTCCCTGTCTGTGTTGAAGATGATGTGCACTATAACAATCACATGGATGAAATGCCACCCTGGACCACGCACAATTCCAGGAAGACCCAAAATTTTAACTCCCCACTCTGGGCAGCAAATTTCCATTTCATTCCGTTTCTCTCTGGCCAATCTTTTCTTTGCCTGCCTCTTTCTCTGTGTTGCATTTTATATATTAACTGAGGAACAGAGAAAAGCTTGAGAATGCCCTGGGTGGATGTGATGGTGACTGTTAACCCTTTCTGTGTCCACTTCTGATTCTGTAGTATAGGATGGCTCATGCCCAGCTTTGTGTGTAGCTTGCCTTCACTTGTGCCCCACAGTGACTCTGCAACTGTGCCTCTGCTGCTGTTTGCCATGCCTACACCAGTCCTTCAGCCTGGGAGACTTGAGCTGTCCATAAGGTGCCATACTCTTCCTGCCTCCTTGTTGCTGTTCTCCATTTTCTTTGCAGAAAGATCCCCCAAAACTCAGTTGCTACCTCTGCAACTCTAATAGCACCTGCAGGGGATGCCATCCCTCCATATATGAGTCCCTGATTTGGATTCCTCTGGAATATTCCCATTACACACCAGCTGTTCAGACCATCACATAAGAGGCAGCCTCAGAAGAAAGACCAAGGCCTGCAAAGGCAGAGGAAGTGAGTTAAACTCTCACCTTCCCCAAGTAATCCTTCCAGACCAGGGTGGATGTACGATGGCCGCAGCCACTGTTGGAAGGCTTAAAGAGCCACCCTGAGCTGTATTCAGGCAATGAATACCAGGCTGTAGTGTCTGACCTGTTGTGTTAGCATTATATTTATCTTTTGCAAGCATGGAATTCAATTCACTGTGCTTTAAAAAATGTGTATTTTAAATAGTTCAACCCTGAAAATGTACTTGTTCTCAGAGTTTCATATCAGCTTTTTGCACAGCTGCCAACAGCCTTCACACCCCCTTGCCTAGCCCACCTGTGTAAACACGAGGAAAGTTTCTCTTTGTGAAGCACAGGTAGGGTCTTGTGGCTTGATAATGTCAAAAAAAAAGGACAGAGACTTTCTTTGCAACACCAGATGTGGGAGGGATCTGCCCCATAGAAGTTACTGTGCATTTGAGGGTAGCTTTTAAACTGCTTTTTATAAATAACACTTTTTTCAAAGTATTGTCTGATATTTCTGACCAAACCAAAGATTTCAAAGCCTCTTTAAATGGTTTCTGATTGAATGGCACTGAAGAAGGCAGCTGATGTGCAGCAAACACTACCTCCCCTCTTATTTGCCTTGTTTTGTGATTCTTATCTGCTCTGAATAACATATTTTTATACAAATGCTCCTGTTCATTTCAAAAAGCTTAAGCATATAAGAACACAACCAGCCTGAATTACAGTTGGTGAATACATTCCTCCTATTCCTCTTTCTAGATTCAATGACAGAATGGACATGAATGTGATGAAACTGGAAAGAGAGCAACAAGCTTGCTATAGGAGAAGTTTTGTGGGCATGATCTGAAAGGGCCAAGGAACATCCAAGTACAAAGTTTCCAAAGCAGTATTTCCAGGATGCCCTCTCGAATTCAGTAGTCTCTATTAAGCATCTGGGATTTATCAGTTTTATGTTCGATGAACAGGTCTATGGAAGAGGAATAGCATGTTTCTTAAACCATCAAGCACATTGGTAAAAGAGTGGCTGCCCCAGAAAGGAGGAAAAAAATGAGGAATAAGTCATTTTCATGCCACTCCACAGCAGAAATCCTTCCCATAACAACAATTGATAAAGACAATTTATCATCCTTTCACCTTAGACCTGGCTCCTTTCTCAGAGAAGTTCTGTTTGACAAAATACCATTTTCTGCAGTAAAACAACTTTGGAGTCACACCACAGCCCATCAAAGAGCTCTTTGGAAGAGGGCTTATCCACTACGTGTGGCCCATGTGCAGCAGTTTTGCCAGGCTATTCATGCATAGGCTTGTTTGTGCCTGGCAATGAGAAGACAACCAACCAATCCAAGGCAGGGCTCCCATTCAGCTCCTGTTTCACCTCAAACCCAACCCAGCACCCAAATCTCTCATGCCTGGCACAGGAGGAATACTTCTCTGCATCCCATGCTGCATGTGGCCATGAGGTTCTTCACTGCTGAGCTGGAAGCAAAAGGAAGACTATGCAGCTTGCTTCTACTTTGCATGACTGAATTTGAACTTACTGTCCTCCAGCTGTATTTTAGATGCCACCTTGAGACCAAGAGATCAAACTGGTGTGTTTAGCCAGAGGGAAAAATTGCTAAATACTTTTGCAGGAGAAGATTTATATCATTAATTATGGGAGAAATCATATCAAGCAAGCTTGCTTATAGGTCTTGTTTCACCAAAGAAAGCATGTTGTGTCAGGCAACATACTAGCCAGCAAGTTTTAACAACCTCGGACTAGAATGTTACTCTGCCCATGTCACATCCCGCGACAGTGAGCACACGGAGAGTATTTTAACACATCACACTCCTTCCTGTTCATTTTCTCCCCAGCAAAGGTGAAAGAGAAGTAATTCAGGCCATGCTATAGACATCTTCTCCCCCTCATGAACCTCTGGATTCATTGAGGCCTTTCAGCAGAGAAAGGCACGTACCACTGGGTAGAAGGGAAGTTTCTCAGGCAGGCTGAGGAGTCACATGCTGGAGCCTGTCTATACTGTGAATGCAAGGGTATGGCAATCATTTTATGGTTCTCAGAAGGTACAAAATTATGCAGTGACCTGAGATGCTTGGATGCATTTGTGGAAGTGAAAAAAAAACACTGGACGTGTGCCCGTTATTGCTTCTTCCTAATGCAGGAATGCAGGCCCTTGTAGGAGGGTCTGAACACTTTTGTCTTTTGGAGAGTTATAGTTTGCCTGCTCTTTATTGTTTTCACATCAAGAATGAGTTTTCTGCAGTAAGGAAGAGGCTATAAGCACCAGTACACATGCCAATTAGTAGCAGTAACTGGTAGCAGAGAGAGATAAACTGGGTTAATTGAGACTGTCTAAAACTCTTTAAGCATTTTCAGTATGATTCACATACCAAGGAGAAAAGACATCCTAGGTAATAAAACAGCACAGTTTCTCCTCCAATTAGTGGCCAACAGTGGTCCTAACTGACATATCTGAAGGTCCCAGGAGGACTGCCAATGAAATCAGGCCATGAAAATCTCAGCAGTCCTAGCAGACCCAGGGTTAAAAAAGAAAAGGCAGAGAAGGTCAATCCAGAAACAATTTCAGTTCCTTCTAATATATTGGAAAGAAATACCTTTCAGAAAACATGTTTGAATTATTGCATAGGTGACTGATTACTGTATTAACATCATAAAAGCATAGAATCAGCTAGGTTGGAAAAGACCTTTAAGATCAAGTTCAACCATTACCCCAGGACTGCCAAGACCACCTCTAAAGCATGCCACTAAGGGCCTCATCTACACAAATGGTGAACACTTCAAGGAACAGTGATTCCACCCATTCCCTGGACAGCCCATTCCAATGCCTGGGCACCCTTTTGTGAATAATTTTTTCCAAATATCCTATCTAAGCCTCCCCTGGTGCAGCTTGAGGCTGTTACCTCTTGTCCTGTCAATTGTTACTTGGGAGAAGAGACTAACCCCCACCTCGTTACAGCCTCCTTTCAGGTAGTTGTAGAGAGTAATATGGGCCCCCCTGAGCATTCACGTCTCCAGACTAAACAACCCCAGTTCCCTCAGCCACTCCTCACAAGACTTTTGCTCTGGGCCCTTCACCAGTTTCGTTGTCCTTCTCTGGACCCGCACCAGCACCTCAATGTCTCTCTTGTAGTGAAAGGCCCAGAACTGAACACAGGATTTGAGGTGCAGCCTCACCAGTGCTGAGTACAGGGGGATGATCACTGCCCTGGCCCTGCTGGCCACACAGTTGTTGATGCCATTGGCTTTCTTGGCTGCCTGGCCACAAGCTGGATCATGTTCAGCTCCATCAATCATCACCCCCAGGTCCTTTTCCACTCAGCAGCTTTACAGCCACTTTTCCCCAAGTCTGTAGCATTGCATGGGGTTGTTGTGGCTCAAATGCAGCAGCCAGCACTTTGCCTACTTCCTCCTGATACAAACCCACCTTTCCCCTCTGCCTGTTATTTTTTAAGTGCTCCAGGGGCTGGCTCAGGTCCATCAGGACTAAGAGCTGCATGTCATTTGTGTTATGTATGTTTCTCACTACAGACTCATACCACAGCCTTCACACACTTCAATTTTCAAGTAACAGCAGCCTGTGGCATCTTTAGCCTTTGACAAACTGAAGACTATTGCCCAGGCATAGGAACGTGTTCCTGTATGACATCTTTAATTCTCCCCACCCACACTCGCAACATTGCTTTCGGAATACAAATAACGAAATGAAGCAGGAGCACCTGCTCCCAGAGGAAGAAATGGCGTTTGCCTATTATAAACCAATCAAGATAACTTAAACATATAAACTTGCTGCAGCCAGGCACAATGGCTAGTCAATCTAGTTTTATGACCTCTATTTACCATTAGTCTTAACTACATTGTGTATTTCTAAAATAAATCATGTCTTGATTTTATAGACTCAAATTATGTTAACCCAGCAAAAGGCAGGTAGGTGAAACAGAGTGTCCTTTGCCATTCTGTAACTAGAGTGTTGACTTAGCTTTGCTGCATGCATTCCTGAGGCATATCGCCAGCAAAAGACTTCATCAGGTGATGAATCCATTCTTCTTTCAGTTCCTTCCTGCACACATCCACAAGACATGCACTACAAGACAGAGTAGCAGTAATGTACCTGTTTGCTGATGTTGTTGCTGGTTTTCACTATCGTTTTTCTTCCTCAGTTTGATCTCAGGTTGTATATGTCAACATCACTGCATTTGTAGTATCAAAGCGTTTTCTCCTTCTGAAGAAACAGCAGAGTTATTTAGCTATGTCTCTTTAGAGCTTGGTATTCTAGCCTAGTCTAGGTTGTCACCTAGCCAGGTGACAGAAGGTGCTAAAATGTAAAATACATGTCTGCAACCTCACAGTTCTTGCTCACATGGAGTACTGAAGATATTTTTCTATCTTCCTTGCGCTCGAGACCTTTATACACCACGCACACACATACACAAAATGTGGAATATTGAGAGTGAAGCGATGAAATCTTCCACTCTTAGGGTTACGAGCTCCTGTTAAAATCACAGGCGTCATCTAGTGGGCACTGGGAGAAATAGGGAGCACAGGCGCGCCGCTGACGGATGCTTCAAGTATGAACAGAGGGTAGCAGCACAGATGCAGGAAATACCGCTTTGCAGCCGGCACAGAAGAGCGCAAAAGACAAGCCGGTGCAGTTCTGATATATCTGGTCTCATTAACCGCAAACAACTAGGAACCACGGCAAAACGGCCTCGTTTCTCCCATTTAAACGACGTGGATGCTAGGCAGGCAGCCCTAGCTCGTGCTTGCCATAAGACTGAGAACGGAGAAAAAACTTTAAAAGTTTAGATTGTCTTCAAAAGCAATAGAAGAAACCACACTTCTGCTTCTCCACTTTTACCGTGAATTCATAGTTTGTTGTTTTATTAATTTACAAATGATGAGTGGATGCAGAGAAAGCAGCACTTCTGAGGGTGGATCATCCCCTAAACCACTATTCATGTTTAAAAGGCAATTTGTAAATTTTTTCAGTATCTTGTATTTGTTCATAAGCATGGGGTTTTTTTGCAATTGACTAATTATTATCCTTCAAATTTATGGCTCCTGCTGTCTAATTAAGAGCATCTCAAGTATTATAGCAGTATTCAAGATACTGATACAATTACATTGGATGACAATAGCAAAAAATGTTTTAAGACCTGGCCAAAGAATTTTGCAAGACAGGTGGCTGTGTCTTCAGCTCTCACTTATCAGCAGAGGGAAGCAGCCTGTCTATTCACGGATTTGAGCTTTATTACAACAGCAAGCAAAGCTGATAATGGTATTAATCACCATGAGAACGTGCCACTGCAGAGAAGGTGCTGTGGGCTGGGTTTAAATATATAATAACTGTGCCCTTGCATAATAAAAAATTAATTTTATGCAGCTCTGTGAATGCCATCAGGCTGGGATATGTCTGCAGTGTTCACACAAACCAGCCCATCCAGAGTGTGACCCTCTGGTACACAGCAGCAGCTGTAAAGGGTAAGGGCAAATTCACTGGTCAGCAACCTATGAAACAGACACAACGGCTAGCACTGCCAGCCTTCAAATCATGACCCCATGCCATTAAAGTCACATTACTTGTGGTACGTATATATAGGAGTCTCACTCACACCTATCATGAAAAACTTGCAGTAGGATCCTGCTACAATGAACACAAGTCCTATTGCCTTAGTTATAAAAGACAAGCATTATCAAACTTGAATCACAGCAATATTGCCAAATAGAAGAAAGCACATGTCAGTGAATAAGGTGGGCCTTTTAGTGGCCCAAATGACTATAGCTTCTGTTAGCCCTGTTGCATAGCTTGCTGGCAATCATTCCAAAGAAAACCACCAAAGAGTTTGCTTCAGAGAGACCTGAGCAGTTGCATGTCCCTGGCAAGGGACCAGTGAATGCTTCAGGGACAACAGGGGAGCAGCAGACTTAGAAGGTCTCTGGCAATGTGCAGAAGAGGCTCTAAAGACCAGCAAGATGTCAAAGGACAGACCTTGAGGGGTTTACTTCTAACTCCTTATCTTGGCAGTAATGGGGTGGGAGCAGCAGAGATGCTCTCCTAGCTATGTTATCCCTTCAGCTTTAGATCCGTTTAATTTTCCCTTCATGTGGCTATCTGATCACATACTGTGGCACCCTTAAAGCATAGTTTGCATATATCATAAGAGAAATGAAGCCGGTAATCACAGCCTACAACCTGATACTTCTGCAAACAGGAACTGAAAAGAAAAATCCCTGCCACAGCCACTCCATCCGTGCCTCTCTAACCTTTTTAGAAAGTATGTTTACTACTGCCTCCCTGCCACAGCCCTTAAAAGTTATTTGTGGGTGAATGACAGAAGCTGCTGTCTCTAGCCCAATCTACACTTTGGTTGTTACCAGGCTTTGAGCAGCTTACCTATTGCTGAATGTAGCTTTATAATGAAGATTGAAAAGCAAAGCACAAGGTAGAATTTGCATCCTGATGTATATGTTGCTTAGCTGCACAGAATTGTTTCTCCATGATCTCTGCTCTAAACTGCAATTAAAACACGAGGAGTGTGCTTGGGAAGAAGCATTGCCCTGTATTTGGGTCAGATGACTTACAGGAGCCGCAGCAATTCCTGTGTTTGAGCAGAAATGACACTCAGGTAAGTGAGCAGGAAAGGTAAAGAAGAAAGAACGTGCTCTGTGCACTAAAAAGCAGCTCACAAAAGAATATTTAGTCTTTTCAAATTTAAACTTAAAAATCTATACACTCTCACTGTCCTCTCACTAAGGCTTCTGTGGAACCGCAAGGCTTCTGCTGAGATGTTCACATTCTCCATAAAAGAACCCAAATGCCATTGTACCAGATTATCTGCAGAATCAGGAGCAACAGCAAGGGCTTGTAAAACCATGAAAGCCATTAAAATCATGTCTGCTTCTAAAATTGGTAGAAACAGATTCAGTTTAGTGAAAATCTGACTCAGATATCCTCTTTTGATCAAACTAAACTATTTAAGGGAGGTTAACACTATCAGTTTCAATGAAGAGCTGCCCAAAGAGACAGCAATGCTCACATGTGTGCTACTGTGTAGGAAGTATCTGTCATAGGTACAAGAAAATGCCACATCTGAACACCCTCTAAGGTGGGAACATGCACAGTGGGAACCCCCTGCACTTTGCCAGCAAGGACACCCTTGCCACTGCTAGACACCAATATGTAATTTTTCTTTGGATCTCTTGAAAGGTTTATTCTTTCCCAGTCTGGAAGATGGCACAAACTCAGAAAGCTGTCCTGTGGTCAGCTACGTTTTCTCTTAGCAACTGACAGCAGCAGTATTTCCTTGGAGCAGGTGTATGCTCATGTGTAGTGTGAATCACTTGGACTTCCCATCTCCAATACTGATACCCTTGAAACCTTTCATTCAACAAAGATTGATGGCACACTCAAAAATAGTTATTTCACAGATCTGTCCTTTGGAAGTTTTTACATGCTCATGCTGAAACACTGCAGCTATTTTTCATTTATTTTATTGACAATATCTGCAAATAACATTTTGCCATTCTAAATCCCATCCCTCTTGTGATTAAGAGTATTTGATAACAACATTGCCTTATAAGCAGGAAGGCAAAATAATCTGGGAATGAAACAGGGCTTTTAGAGGTTGACATCTGAATGTACTTAGTAGAGAGGAAACTTTTTGGGGGTTTGGATTTGTTGGGTTTTTTTACTTTCATTTCTTGCTTCTTTCATCCTTAAGCTCAGCAATAAACTAGCACTCTGTGGTTAAAAAGTCAGGAGAACAGATGCATGGTACCAGTGCATCAGAATCTGTATTTCAGCTATGGAGTGTATATTATGAGGAAGTTCTTCCAAGAAGCTTTGACACTATCTAGTTATCTTCTGTTGCAAAGGTATTGCAACGGCAAAGTTGATGATGATTATAATTATCATTGTTATTATTCCAGTCACTTGATTACAATAAAGTAAACATTTGAGTAAAACTTGAAGTCAGGGTTCACCACACTGTGTGCTGGTTTTAGGGTGAATTCCTGAAGAAATGTCACTGAGCACTGTACATTCTGCAGTATGTTTCAGCCAGCTCCAATGCAGACTTCTTATCAGGGGTCTGCTTGTTCCTCTGCTAACTCTGGAGAATATTTGAAGGCCAGACTACACTACCAAGCACCATGCAATAAATGTTAAGGATTCTGGTGTTAGCAGCCATGTACTAAAGTGACTTTACACGTCTGCTTTCTTATCCTGGCTTGTCCTTCACTCTTGTCACGTACATGTCACATTTGAGAGGGAATATGTATAGTGATTAGGCATGTGGAAGCTCATTTTTATTATATTTGTTTAAAGTTACTTTACAATAAAGAGTATGGGTTAGCAGTGAGACAAGTGAGTCACAGTGCTTGTGTTGGGTGTCTGGATGTGGCTCTGCCTGCAGGTGTGGTGCTGGACCACAGGACCAGCCTCCTCACCTCAGCCCCTGGTGAGATGTTTCTGATGGCCAACTGGGGACAACTCAGGGCAAGTGATCTGTCCTGGTACCCCCTGCAGCCTGCTTCACTCTGCTGTCCTCAGAAGCCACCCGAAGTCACAGCAGCCAAAGGTGCCTGCTTTTCCCCTCAGACTGCTGCAGTGCCTCCACATGGGTTGGGACTTGTTAGTGTCCCTGTGATGTACTTTGGTTCACTCTCTTTATCACTGAAGTTTGCCCACCTTAGCAAGGTACTTCTAACCTTAGTAGGAGTATGTGGAAGAGAGATCAAAAAGGTGATCAAGCTTTCTCAAAGCACATCCCACAGGAAGATCTCTCCTGTTAGGAAGGGCACAGCGTATTGTGCTCCCTCTGCCTACAAAGATTGCCAATGCTCTGGAAAGCTGTATGGGCTGTGGGTGGACTGGGAGGGTCTTGCATTACTGTGTTAATCCAGTGATCTATGCAGATGAAGGTGAAGATGCCCATTTTTAAGAATTTATTAGTCAGCATGTGCTTCTTCCCAGCAGAAGGAAGTGTCACATCAGGCTACTAGCTTGGCGAGGAGACACTGATACAGCAGCTGCATCAGCAGCATCAGCCTTTCCTCTCTATACCCAGAAGCCAGTACATTAACTATGCCTTCAACGAAATATTCATGGCACCAGGGCTCCTGACTGCAGATCATCACCAATCACTTCTGTCCTCGTTTGTGAGGGTGAGAGACAAAGACAGGAATTTCACCAGCAGCTTCGTTCAGAACAGAACTGAGCCCTTGGGTCACACAGCCACTGCAGACCCCCATACAGTCATTCAAATCTTTGGGAGCTCTTGCCCCTTTTCAAAACTCTCTATGGCAAATGGCCAATGGACTAGCCCAAAAACTCACCACTGCAAAGAGACAGAAATCTTGCTTGCATCGTTGTCCTCCTGCAGTCCATAAAAAAAAAAAGGAGCTGAAATATGGGAGGCATCTCTTTGCTGTTTAAAGCAAGTTTTACAAAACCTACCCAGATCTGGAATGAATAGCAATAGCTCACCAGATATTGCTTGCCCTGGATGGTTTTCTGAGATGCAACTCTTCTCTTGAGTAGAAGATTTTCTCACAAAAAAAAAAACAACATCCAGGTGCTTCCATGTATTGTCATGCTAGATACTCCCTGTCTTCTGGCTCCATGAATTTGAACTCTTCAGCTGGCAGAGACTAATGGAGACAGACCATCACCAGATCCTTCAGAATTGCTGTGCCCCTTTCTCAGGAACAGATAGCCTGTATTTACTTCTCCTTCAGCACAACAAGTCACAAAACTCCCTGTCGACCTGCCAAGCAGGGCTGGAAATGGCAATAGTTTCTACATCATTGACACGTTTCATTCAGCCATTTGAAAGCAAGAAGGCTTCAACAAGCAGAAAGAGACTTGCAATGTTGATGTGAGCTGCGCCTCGGCAGAAGTTAGCTGACTTTCTCTTACATGCAGGTACTCTCACATGGTATTAATGCTAAACACAGGATTTCTGAGCTTCCTTTTTTTGGCCAAACATTAGTCTCAATATTCACTGTATCTTCTTTTCATAGACTTCATTAGCAGTAAGATGGACAGCAGATCTCACATCAGATGGCCTTTTTCCCTGCACTCCAAGTCCAAGTCTCTGCATGTACCACTGTAGTATATTTGCTCAATACAAGAATGCATCTCCTTAATATAAAACAACAGCAGAGATTAAACAGTCCAAAGTAACTATAGGAAGGAATTAATCAGATCAGCTGCATAATAAAACATCAGCCACAGGACTGAGTTAGACTTTTTTTCTTTCCTTTGAAGATTTAGGGCCACATTTTGAAAGCTCTTTAGCAGACCAATGGCATGACAGCTTGAAGATAAAACACTTCCATTTAAGCATGTTCATGTGTACAACTGCAGAATGCACCATACAAGCATTTTGGAGTCCTGTCTTCTGGACTCAACTGCTAACTCTAAACAAGTACCAGAAAGTGCAATGGTTTAGAAAAGCTTGTAATTGCTTTTGCTGAAAACCTTAATTCTATGGGAATACTTGTCTCTTCTAAGAAGTAGCTGTATGGAGATAAACATCTCTGCTTCATCTTTGACAGCAATGGAAATTGGGCTCGTTATGACTGGAGGTTGAAAGACTCAGCCCTATATTTTATTCTACTCTCATGGTCTTTTTGAAATAACATGTCAGAGGAACATTCATAACTGTAATGTATTCCATACATTTTCTGGTATAATCAGTACGCAAGAGACTTTTCGGATGTACAGTCACTAGGGAGTAGTGCCTACCCTGTTTTGATTCAGATGCAGTATGATCTTTACCCTTTGCTGTAAATTGGCTCAGCACACATCTTTATGTGTCAGTTTTGCCTACTCACTTTCAGATGTTACCAGCTTTAAGTGCTATGGAGCTGCTTTGCAGTACATGTGATTTTCATTTTACACATTTTTCAGTTCCTTCACATGCCCAAATGAAAAATCCAGTGTTCAGGGACATCACATAGATTTATGGTACTCTCTGGTGGGACTTTGTGTTCAGAACCTAATGAATGGATTATCCTGATCCACATGTGGCAACTCCCAGCTGTGGGAGATACATTATTATTATTTCTTGTTTATTTTGAAGCTTCCACATGAGCACTTCATGCTGGTTGCTTTGTAGAAAGCTTTAACAAGTCACGCTGGGTTAGGCTGTTTTGTAGCACAAGAACCCAATCCTGAGTACAACAAATAGTGCCAGTACTCAACAGACTCCTTCCTCCAACATGAGTCCTGAGGTCTGGTATGTCTTGGGTCTGGTACATCCCAGACAGGAGGGGATATCGTGTGACAGGAAAGGAAGGAGCTTCAAAAGGCACATAAAGATAAGTGCATGGGAGAAAATGACAGGTAAAGCACATGAAAACAAATGGGGCTTTTTAGGGGTTTCCCAAAACATTTAGCGTCTACTTTGCTCCTCTCCACTTTTGAAACTATTAGTTACATTTGCAGAAAGCAGAAGTCGCAAATATAAATAATTCAACAAGTATCACAGGTCCAGTCAGTTGGATAGAGAAGATGCATTATACAGATGCCCACGTGACAAGAGAAAAAATGGTAGGAGAAGCCCTACTTCTGTTAGTTGGGCTGCAGAGAATCTAACTCAAAGACAATCTGCTGGGAACCCAACTTCAAGTGATGTGTCACTTTGCGGAGGGGCTTGATTTGCATTTGCAGGTGTCAAAGTGAGTGCCAAGTAAAAGCTAAAGCAAAGCCAGCAAAGAAAATGCATACCAGTCTTGTAC
Source organism: Pezoporus wallicus (assembly GCF_028554395.1). Taxonomy (NCBI): domain Eukaryota; kingdom Metazoa; phylum Chordata; class Aves; order Psittaciformes; family Psittacidae; genus Pezoporus; species Pezoporus wallicus. The sequence goes on from NW_026637546.1 coordinate 1,031,373, forward strand.
TTCTCGTATACCTGCTGGAATGGCAATCAACCTACACCCCCAAATGTCTGCTTTGGGGTGCTGTGGGAAGTGTGAGCTGTTCTGCAGTGCACACCAAGTGAGCAGTAAGAAGTGGGGGAGTGCAAAATAAGTTCTCATTGCTTCATTGCAGAGGTTCCCCCTGCCCTTTCTCATCCTGCTTCTACAAACATGACAACTCAGAGCACACTGCCTGGGAGTAACACCAGAAGATGAATCAAGACATTGCTACAGGGACCCTGTTGTTAACATGCATATGCTTTCCTTTCTGCAAGCCTGGACATGCTACTGGTTGCCATAAATTACAGAAGATCATGCACTCAGTATAACCTTCTGCTCATATCCTCCTCTGTTAGACACAAACCACTTTATGGTTAGCTACACCATCATTGCTTTGAGGTTAAATTACTACAAATAATGCTCATGGCCCCATGAGTTTACTCTCAGTTAATTTTATTCCAAAATCCCTGAGTCACTCTCCTCTAATTCTGAGCAAGGGGTTTAATCGACTGAAGAAAATAGTTTTATCCCAAAACCTTTTTTCCTCTCATTTCTTTGCAATACAGAACCTCTGCCTAAAGCCTCCATACCCAGCAGAGCATGCTCCTTTACTGATACATCCGCAAAGTGTTAGTGCAAAATTGTCCAGGACGTAGCAGCTTTGTAAGAAAGCAGTTTTGCGCTGGGGGATGTTCGACTGTCTGAAAAAGACAAAGCTTTTTGACTGAAGAAGCTCTATGAGGGTACGCCAAAACTGGCCTTCAGCCACCCACCATCCATGAGAACAGCTGTTTGTCCCTCTGTGTCCAGGAGGGTGCCCAGGCTGCAGTTGTGCTCTCTCTGCCCAGCTGGGGTAGGCATTGTGGGAAGCATGCAGGTGCCAGGCTCCGTACAGTGCCCTTCTGCTACTCCCCAGCTTCCTAAAGACCAACAAGGAGAAGGTGGAAGTCAGGTGGGGATGATGCACCAGCCAGGTAAAGCCCCCTTGTGTGTTTTGGTCTCATTTTCTCTGTACCTTTCTGCCATACCAAGACAGTCTCTCAGAGTGACCAGGCTACCAGCTCCTTCCAGGCAGATTAATGATAATTTCAGCATGAAGCCCTTTATTCCTGAACTCGAATCCTAGACCAGTTTGCCATAGTCAGGATGGAAATAATTTTAAACTGTGATAATGAGACTCTTGTTTTCTCAGTCCATTTATGAAAGAGTAATATGGGAAGGCATGGTGAATGATAAGACAGACATTATGTCTGAAGGTGGGGGAACTCAGCCCTTCCTAACATAAAGCTTTTTAGTCATTTTCTATGCAACTACTTCATCTTGAGCCTGAGCTAAAGTTTTAGTACCACCATCATTTCAGGTTTGCATTGACTTGCAGATTGATTGTTGTTCTGTTTTCAGAATTTCACAGCTATTCTTTATTTTTTCTTTTTTTTTTTTCAGACCTAAAGTGATAGAGAGTCATTTATTTTTGTACTTACTCCATCATGAATCTAGTATGTGATGATTTGACAAAGTAGAGTTTATTTAATCCTGTTGCAAAATTTAAGCCCTGAGTCAGGGTGGCCTCTGTGGGCACTGAGTTGACTAGAAGGCAGCAATGTGCCCTTTGGCAAGTATGTCCAACAGCACCCTGGCCTGCATTTGGCAGAATGTTGCCAGCACATGGAAGGAGGTGATGCTTCCTCTCTACTGAGCCCCAGAAGCCACATCTGGAATACTATGTCCAGGGCTGGGCTCCCCTGTACAAAAGGACATACTTGAGTGAGTCCAGCAAAGGTGCCTTGAAGATGATTAAGGGATTGGAGCATCTCTCATATCGGGAAAGACTGAGAGAGCTGGGGCTGTCCAGCCTGCAGAAAAGAAGGCTCAGAGGCAACCTTATCACTGTGTATAGATAATGAGACCAAAGACAGTGGGAGCAAAGATGACGGATCTTGTAGTGCTGTCCAGGACAGGACAAGAGGCAATGGGCACACACTGTAAGACAGGAAATTCCGTCTAAACCCAGGACCCTTTTTTTTCCTGTTCAGGTGGTCAAATACTGAACAGGCTGCCCAGAGACTGGGAGTCTCCATCTTTAGGGATATTCAAACTTAACTGAACATAGCCCTGAGCAACCTGCTGTGGCAGTGGTGGGACTGCGGGTTCTCCAGAGCTGCCATCCAGCATCAGTGCCACCAACAGTTTTGCCCTACAGTTCTATCACATAGCACTCCATTTGAACTAATAAATGTGTTTGAAGATATAGTAGAGGAAGTAATATTCTTCTACAAGGTAAGGACAGCTCAGATGGTAACAAGTGTAAGTAAACTTTCTAAATTAAAGATTACATAAAAATTGATTTTCCACACAGGTTCACATATAAGGCTTCATAACATTTGCCATGTCCAAGTCACTTACTAAGATCTTCTGATTTTATTTTTTTTTCAGCTCTCTGTTCATGCTTACACTGCTGCAAATCGAAAATTACCTGAAAGGAGATGGTTTTACCTATACATATTTCACATCAATATTTTGTTTTCCTACCTGTATACATATGTGTGATCTTTCTAAAGCTGTGATCCAACAATTCTATGACTACTTACAGGATCTCCACAGAGGACCTGCTCCCAGTGTGCTTTTCACTGAGTCAAGCCATATCTGAAGGCGGATGGTTCATCCATGTTTTCTGTCTAACTTAGAAAAGTGGAGTGTGGCCATGGCCAGCTTACGTAGGGCATTCTTGGTGTAGAAATAAAATGAGTAGATGAAAACCAGGCAGAGTAATGGATGCCACTACAAGTTATTGATACAGAAACTGTGCATCATGCACGGTACTATTTCAACCTGCCTGTTTCCTGCCCAACTGGATTGCCAAGGAATGAGTGAAAAATCTAATCACTGTTTTAAGCCCAGATGTGGCCAGCTACAGTGAGGTATAGATGCAGGAGCTGCCATCCAGACAGTGTGACTGTGAAATCTGGCATTACTAAGACCTTTGTATTGCTTCTAAACTTACTCCTAGACTCTGTTTTGCAAGGATAAGTACATATCTTAGTAGGCTTCAGTTGGTGTACACATCAGTTAGGCTTTCCTATGTAATTTTTCACTTTTCTCTGGATGCATTTCAGCAGCAATTATTTATACAAAAATGGGGGAAAAAAGCTCTCTTCCAATGTAATTATTCATTCTTCCATTTTTTTCAATATAGTATCTCAACAAAACTGAGTAAGAAGAATCATTTCATTATTTTCTGCTGGTCATTGTGGAAACTGTTATTTGCAATAAAAACTAGGCACATCAGTGTGTCCTGTGGTAACACACAGATTAGGCAGTGAGGTTTCATGCCAGAGACCCAAATGCCCCCACATCCATGCAGAGTATGGAAAGCTGACTGAAGTGAGGGGTGAGGGGTAAACTGCTACCCCTAGTTTGTGAGAAGGAGTGCCAGTATCAGCCTCTGCACTTCAGGAAATGTGTCACAGTAACAGCAGGACTCACTTGGTTTTAGCTACGAAGTCCAAAAGATGAAACGGGATGGCCTCAGCCCATGACAGTGATTTCTGACCTGTTTATGGACAGAAAAATCATTGTAGCCTGCTCACAAAGAGCTGGTGTTGGGGACAGGAGGAGAGGGAACTGGCAAGTTGAACAATTTGCGGGGGGGGGTCCCATTTTCATATTTTCGTTTTTATGAATGGGGATGTTTCCTCCCATAGAACATCAACTGGCTCCTGTCTCCCTCTCACACTGACATTCCTGCCATTGGTTTCCACCTGCCCACACATGCTTCACCAGCAGCCCTTCTTGCATAAGCCACAGTTTGTCTTGGTTTAAATGCAAGCAGACAGAAAATGGCTCATCACTGCTACCTGTGTTAAAGGAGGCATTATGTGTACTTTATGCTATTCAGTTGGCAGAAATTAAGTGAAGGAACTTAGTGATAAGGTGAGAATATCATCCATCATGGTATGACTGCTGGTGCCAGCTTTCATATCAAGGCCAGCTGCATGGGAAGTGTTGGATACAAGAACTGAAAGGTTTGGTCATGCAAACCTGCTGCCAATCAAAATGAGAACATATCTCCCTGTTCTACACTTAAAATAAAGAAATGGAGCAAGCATCAAGTTCTCTAATTCCAGAACTATAACAGCTGGGAGCTGGTTAATGTTCAACCTTCAGAGCCATTAACCCTACAGGAACTTGAGCCTTCACAGCTGGCCCCAAAATGACTTGCTTTTATGTTCCCGAGGAGATGAAGAGCTCAGAGAGGTCTTTGTCATAGCAGAATGACAAGCAGCACAGAAATAAGTCTTATTCTCAGGCCAGAATGCAAATGCATTCAGCTGATGATTTCACAGGCATTTCAGTCTTGACATCAGCTCAATTACTCGTGTCCTATTATCCAGCGACCTCAATAAACTCTGTGCTTTGACCTACCTCAAACCCAGCAGCTTGGTATGCTGATTTGAAGGCATCAAAGACAAATTACAGTTTTAAGGCATGTTTTGTAGCAAGTCAGCAGTACTGTTGCAGTCACCTCCAGGAGGCCACCACATGAAAAAAAGCCGACAATCCATACTTATTCAGCAGAGACTCTTCCTCTACCTGCCATAGCTCACACCTCAATTCTCCTTGTCATATGAGGTAGAAGCATGGTCACTGCAGCAGCTGTCAATAACCTATCCCTTCTCCAAGTGAACCCATCACCACTTGCTCCTTGCCATCAGGCCAGGTAGTAAGCCAGGCATTGCCTGGGGTGATATTAATTCACAGTTCTAGTTCTGCACACTTACACAGCTCTGTATACCTACAAAAAACTTGTCACAGCATGCATATGGTGGGCCTGCACTTCCAAGTTGCCTCTGACAACACTAACAACCAGGCTTACTTTTTTGCAGACCAAGTGAGTAATTAATTGTTCTCTGTACTTGCTTCCATGACCATTTTGTGCTCTACAGTCAGCACAGATTCTTGACCTGCTGTATCAGTGCCAAAGCTGAGCTTCCCAAAAAGAGTGTTCCACTGTCACATAAGAAAAACTGGGGTCAGAAGGGGATCAGAAAGGAGATGCTCAATGACTCTTTTGCCTCGGTCTTCACTGGCAAGAGCTCTAGCTACATTGCCCAAGTTGCAGCAGGCAAAAGTAGGAACTAGGGGAACGAAAAACCACCCGCTGTAGGAGAAGATCAGGTTCAAGATCATCTAAGGAACATGAAGGTGCGCAAGCCCATGGGACCTGATGAGATGCATCTGCAGGTCCTGAAGAACTGCCACATGAAGTTGCCAAGGATTATCCATCACATTTTAGAAGTCATGACAGTCTGGTGAGTTCCGGCTGACAGGAAAAGGGAAAATATAACCCTCATTTTTAAAAAGGGAAAGAAGGAAGACCCAGGGAACTACAGGCTGGTCAGTTTTGCCTCAGTCCACAGCAAGATCATGGAGCAGGTCCTCCTGGAAAATAATCTAAAGCAAATGGACATTAAGGGGGTGATTGGTGACAGCCAACATGACTTCACCAAGGGCAAATCATGCCTGAAAATTTTGGTGGCCTTCTATGATGGGGCTATGGCATTGGTGGATAAAGGAAGGGTGACTGACAACATCTACCTGGACTTGTGCAAAGTGCTTGACACTGTCCCACATGGCATTCTTGTCTCTAAATTGAAGAGATATTGACTTGACAGGTTGACCATCCAGTGGATAAGGAATTGGCTGGATGGTCACACCTAAAACATTATGGTGAATGGCTCAATGTCCAAGTGGAGACCAGTGACAAGTGGTGTTCCCCAGGGGTCATTATTAAGGCTGGTGCTGTTCAACATCTTTGTTGGCAACATGGACAGTGGGACTGATGCACCCTTAGCATGTCTGCCAATGACACCAAGCTGTGTGGGGTCGACAAGCTGGAGAGAAGGGATGCCATCCAGAGGGACCTGGACAGGCTGGAGAGATGGGCCAATGCCAACATCATGAAGTTCAACAATGGCAACTATAAGGCTCTGCTGCTGGATCAAGGCAATCCCAGGCACAACTATAAGCCGGGCAGGGAATGGATTGAGAGCAGCCCTGAGGAGTAAGACTTGGGGGTGTTGGTTGATGGGAAGCTCAATGTGACCCAGTAGTGTGTCCTCGCAGCCCAGAAAGCCAACCATATGCTGGGCTGCATCAAAAGGAGCATGACCAGCAGGTCAAGGGAGGGGATTCTTCCCCTCTTTTCCACTCTCATGAGACCCAACCTGCAGTACTGCATCCAGCTATGGAGCCCCCAACACAAGAGAGATGCAGACAGGCTTGAGTGAGTCCAGAGGAGGCCATGAAGATGATCAGAGGGCTGGAGCACCTCTTCTATGAAGACAGGCTGAGATAGTTGGGCTTGTTCAGCCTGGAGGAGAGAAGGCTCTGGGGAAACCTTAGAGCAGCTTCCAATACCTAAAGGGGGCCTAGAAGAAATCTACAGAGGGACTTTTTAGAAGGTCCTGTGTTGTTAGGACAAGGGGGGATGGCTTTAAGCTGAAAGAGGGGAGATTTAGATTAGAGATACTATGAAGAAGTTCTTAACTATGAGGGTGGTGAGGCACTGCCACAGGCTGCCCACAGAAGCTGTGGCTGCTCCATCCCTGGCAGTGTTCAAGGCCAGGCTGGATGGGGCTTTGAGTAACCTGGTGTAGTGGAAGGTGTCCCTGCCCATGACAGACGGTTGGAACTGTTGGACAGACGGTTGGAGCTTTAAGGTCCCTTCCAATCCACATGATTCTATATGATTCATGATTCTATGATAGGCAACCTGATGTCCATTAGTACAGCACAAAGGTGAATCTCATACCCAAAACTACTCACTCTGTGCAGGAGACACAGGTGTCCACAAACCAAACACCACAGAATATGTATTTAAGAAGCAGGGAGCATGGGAGAGCATAGGTTATTTTAACAGTTGATTTATTGCCAGGGAGACCCTGCCTAGAAGTAAGTTCTAGGCAGTTTCAGAGCAAAGACTTCATTTCTCCATGAGTTTGTACAGCCGCACTAGCACATGCAGACAAGTCACTACTGCTCTGGAGAAGCACATGACTGAAAGAGGCAAGAGTGCTATACATCCACTGCAAAGATGTGTCAGGAAAATCACACACTATTTATATGTTACCTTGCTCAAGCTACTAACTATCCTCTCCATGAGGCATAGCCTTTATATGTCTTTCACTTTTTTAACAAAGGAAAGGAAAAAATTATCTGGGTGCAACATGTTTTCAAGATGCATGAGAGGTAAGGTCCAGGGTCTGTGAAATGAAAGAAAAGTAAGTACAGGAAAATTTGTCCAAGTTTCACCTCAAGGGTCACATTTTTTCAGATAGCAATAGAAATGGCACCCCTGCTGACTGGGATTTGAACAAAACTATCTGAAACATATATATATTATGTATATAAGTGTGTGAATATAGTATAGTTATATGTTACTTTCTTATGTAAAAGTCTGGTAACCATTGAGACATAAATATGTTTATTTGGGAATCATTATACCAAATTGGCACTTGTTTTGTTCTATGTGTAAACATCTGCCATGGACCAGTGTATGTAAGGAGAGCTGGGGTTTCCAAACGGAAGTGATTGAGTCACTATCTCTGGAAGTATTTAAAAGATGTAGATGTGTCACTTTGGGACATGGTTTATTGGTGGACTTAACAGTGCTAGGTTTATGGTTGGACTCAATGGTCTTAAAGGTCTTTTCCAACATAAACAATTCTGTGATTATACATATTAGTGTTCAGTACACCTTCAGAGTCCGAATTTGTTCAGTACAACTGGTTCTTTGAATGGTCAAGAGGTACCAGACTGTTGGAGGGTTTTGGTTTTCTAGCCTTTTTTTTTAAGAGCTAAAGAAAGACAAGTGACTTCCTGGAAAAACGTTTCAGATGCTAAACTGAAGAATGTTAGATGCAACACTGTCAGGCAAAAAAAAATATTTATGCAGGACAAATTCCAGTATCCAAAATTGGTTCTCACATAGATTGCTGAACTCTTTTCATCGGTCATCCTAGTTTATGCCAGCAGCTTGAAAAACTGAAAAGTTGTATTTTTAATAACAAATGAAACCCCACTTAAATTAAAACCCCTTGTTAGCATTGAATGTTCAACTAAGCCAAAGAAGGAAGCTGTGGTGAAAGCAAACGGATATGAAATGTGAAGAATTTCTCTCCATTTACTCTGGGTAAAAGCTGCTTAGCTTGGTCTGACCACTAAACTGATTAACAAGCGGATTCAGCTCTCAAGAAAGTTAAAACTCCCTCTAATGGCAACTGGATAGAGTCTGAAAAAAATGAAAAGCATCTCACTGTATTTGAGATGTATTTTTGGCTAGGCAAAATCTGGTTAGTAAGAATGCTTTTGGAAAGTGAAACCTTAGCCAGTGGCCAAGATTCCTTTAAATTACAACAGATTTGTTTAGGCTCCTGACATAAAAATTTTATGTGCTTTGTAAGATGTGCTCTTTAAAAATTAATGTTACATAAAATGCGTTTTCTCCAATGTGTCTGTTGCTTTAAGAAAATGGCTTAGAAAATCACCCACGACAGAGAGCTCCTCCCCTCCATGAAAAGGGTCCTGCTATTCAGCAGCAGCACTCCCAACAGAAACAGTAAACACTGTCAGAGATAGTTACAGGATCAGAAAATCTCAGGCTTAGGTTTATTCGTACCAAAATAAGCATTTAGACTGTCCAGCGAGTGTAATAAAATACGAAAATACTACATTCTGCTCTCAAATACCAAAAAGAAATTCTCATTAGAAAATAATAAAAATTGAGAACATACCACATGTCCTTTCAATTGGCAGAGCGGTGTCTGCAGGATAAAAATATTAGGGAATCAATGTAACCAAAGGATTGATGGCTAGCACTAGATGCACTAGCAATAATATACAAGGAAAAACTTCCAAAATCAGGAATTTAGGAAGCTTCAAGCTCAGTCATAATGACAGCTGATCACACTTTTTTCTACAGCCTTGAGGGCATTTCAGGTTCCCAGGTAAATTCTAGCGCTTAATCTCCTTTATTTTTGCTATCCCTGCAAAACGCATGGAATTACTGAGAGATCATGGCTTGATTTTTCATTAACAGTGATCATTCTGTGAGTCATTTTTACAGCCTAAAGGTCATTTCAATTACCCCAGCACAAGAATCACAGGAAAATATACTAGGGGCTGGAAATCCAGAGTAAAGTCAGCAATAAAAACATTAAATATTTTATTCAAAAACTGATTTTTTAAAAATGCTGACTTTTAATCTAAAAGCTCACGAGAGCCGTTCTCAAATCCAATCTAGTAACTCTTCTGCTTTAGGAACAGAAGCTCTTACAGAAGGGTGCAGAATAAACCAGCCATTCATGCTAGCATGTACTCCCCGTTCAGCATATCAGAATAAGAAAGGCATTTGGAATCTGATCCAAACCTTGCTTAAGTTATTAAAAAAAAGGCTTGCAAATTCGCACGTGTACCTTTGTTACCCCTTCTTTTACTTACTGGAGGTTCAAAGCCACTTACCCCACCAAGAAAACTAGAAACTAAATGGATAATAGCGGGAAAAAAAGCGTAAGTACATTCGGAAAACAGGGCATACTCGCCTGTGAGATACTAGAAACAAAAAAGGCCTGGAATACGTCTATGTTTGTAGGCAATCTTATTTTATTGAATGGCTTGAAGTGCTGCTTAAAATAACACTTTACAGTCTGTACAGGCAGTTTCCATTAATATTTTTTTTTCTTCAGAAATCATGCATATTTATGCACATCATTTTGAGATAGAATTACCATTTAAAGCAGAAATTCCTTTTAAAAAAAAAATTTTAAAAGATAAGGCAGGCAACAATTCTTCAGAAGGCAAAGCACACAAACTCTCTACACTAAAGGTATAGTTTATTCACTGAGAGATATTAGTAACTGCACAAGGTCATTTAAGGATGGATTCAACTGAAAATGACAGTGGCTCTGTTGTTGGAAGTTTTGCTGTTGCCTGTTTAGCCCCAGAAAAGTTTTTTGTGCATTTATCTGTTGCAAACTTGTATTTTTGGTTCTCTTTAATAGCACACTCTCTGTATTTCTTAGAAGCATCTTCAAAATTCTCTTTCACAAATGATGCTCTCAGCTCTGCTCCTGACCCATCAGGAAATGTTTGGTGGAACATCAATTGAAATGGAGCGTATTTGAGAGGAAGTTTGGTACTGGTTTTGCTGATCTTGCTTAATAGCTGCTCCTGATGAGCCAGAGAATCCTTATTAGAAATCTGAGAGAAAGTCCTTTTTGGAGGAGAGAAAGCTGATCTTTCACGAGCTTCCTGAGGAAGGCACGGTATCTCATTACATGGCTGCTGAATGTCTTGAGCATGGGTCAGAACAAGTGAATTTTCCAGTTTTGGAGGCATGATGTCATGCTCAGTATTTGAACAGTCCTGACTTTGTGACACCTTAGCATCCCAACCTGCCCCAGGTTTGAGAGCTTGGACAGTAGTAGCATTTAATAGGCATTGTTGGTAGAGGACAGCATCACTAATGGGGCCACATTTTGGCCACATTAAGAACCTAGAAGGCAGGGGATACTGTCTATAGGTAGTAGCTACACTGACATTTGAAGAAATCAGTTCCATGTTGCTGGATCCTGAACACTGCATGGTTAGATCAAGGCAGGTCGGTAAAAAATTGCAAAACTCCTTGTTTGGAGTATCAACTTGAGTAGTGTTGAAGGCTGTCTTATAGGAGTTGTATTCAGCTCCATGCACCATGCGGTTAGGGAGGAAAAGGGCAGCTGCTTGTGTAGCTTCCATCATCTCCCTCTCTTTATACTCTCTCTCTAGCATAATGTTCTCCAACTCTTTATCAGCAAAAGCCCGTCTCTTTCTCATCCTGTCACTTACAGGGGGTGGCAAGGGTGAATTCCCTCCCAGGTAAGGGTCTGTTGGAATAGGACGGTAACCTAGAACAACAAAGCAGCATTAGGAATGAGGCTGCATAAGAAAAACATTGGTGTGCTTGTAACAGGGCTCTGTTTGAAGCCAGTCCGGCCAGGCACGGAGTATTTGCTACAAACCGTGGACACCATCAGCTCCTGCTGAAACCATGTCACGGAGCCTTAGCTCCTTGAACCATCAGGCACATTCTTTACAAGCTCTTCAGTGCAGATAAGCCAACCCTGCCCCCCTGACATATGTAGTCTCCTAGCTGATTAGTAACTTTAAAAAGGTATTCCAAAACAGCAGATTGAGGAAAAAAAATTAAGGCAGTGTGTGTGTGCAAAACCCTGCTGTGTGTTATGACTGATATTCCACCATGCAGCTTAACGAGATAACCATCCATTTTCAACATTCAATACAGAAAGTATTAAAATATTTTATTTCTTCAGAACTAAAAGAGAACTTCAATAAAAGATATAAAGCCAGTCTCCAGTATATTCAAGTACCAGGCTACCTAGATTTATTTAATATAACCAACAAGGTCCAATCCCATTTGCTCTACTCAGACAAGTAAGCCCATCAAATTAATGGAACTGCTTACAGGAGTAACAAGAACAGGGTTTTACCTGCTTTCACTCCCATTCCTCTCACACAGGTTTCCCCATTGCCAAGGCAGATATCTATACCTACAGCTGATGCCTTTTCTATTCTCTAATGATGAATCACTACGTACATATTGCTACAGATGGTAGAAAATTCGAAGGAGAACTAGGAGAAAAGAAAAAGAAAGTTAAGATAAATTAGAGAAAAGAATACAGAAGAGGTTTTTTTGTTTGTTTTTAAATGGTGAACTGTAGATGAAAATTAAGAGGTTTCTAACAGGACAGGAGTTTAATTGTGCTGTCACAGGCAGAGAAAAGTGCTTTCTATTTTGAAAAAGAAAAAAAAAAAAAGAGCTAGATTAGAGAATTGTAGTGCTTTACAGGACTACAGTTTGGAAAGTAACTAAAACATATGCAGAAATAAGTTTGGGCATGATCCCAAGAGGGAGTGGGGAATAAAAATACACCCTTTCACTAAAATATCAATCTTTAAAGTTTCATTCTTCTGCAGTTAATAGTTTTGACAGAAAAAAAAAAGAAAAAAAAAGGAAAAAAAGGCAGCCTATCATCGATATCTTATTATTGATAAAACTGCAAACAGTGCTGCTGTGTTAGGTCAGATCAAAAAAGCCAAAGATAGTAATTTATCTATTCATGTGCTGATAAAAACACACTCGAACAAATTACCCTGCCCTGCAAAACGCTGCTGGGCAGTCACGTAAAAAGAATGTCAGCTTGTAACAGTAACTCTCAAATTTCAAATTACAGTTGCTAGCATTTCAGGCGTTATTGGAGGGGGGAAGGGGGGGGCAGCTCGAGTTTTGCCACATCGATCTCAGCCACGAAGGGCAGGAGGCCTGCGCCGCACGGAGCCAGTGGCCGGCGTGCTTTAACGTCATTCGGCGTTTATTTCGGGAAATAACGCTGTATTTCACGCGTATCCGCTAGCAGCCGCGGCTCGGGCGGAAGGTCCAGGTTTTCCTTGAGGCGGAGCAGGGTTTCCCCGCTGCCAGCCGGTGCTGCAGAGCTGCCCGCGGAGGGGCGGGGTACGCTTACCTTCCAGGATGCTCTTGGCCAGGAGGCTCGGCGTCCGGACGTGCCTCTGATAGACGGCTTTGCGCTCCAGGCTCGCCTGCTTCCCCGCTAGCCCCTTCTTGTCCTAGGACAGCGATCGGGCGGCCCCGTCAGCCCTGGAAGTGCTCGCCCCGTCCGTCCCGTCCCTTCCCGTCCCTACCCCTCTTACCTCGGTGGCCTGCTGCCGTCGGAGGGCCACCTGGGCGGCCATGACACGCTGCCGTTCCACCACTAGCAGGCAGTTGGCGCACTGGCAGTCACGCCAGCGGCAGAACCGCTTGTGTCCCTTCAGGCACGACACCACGCCGTGGTTGCGGCACCGGGCGCACTTGGGCGTGCGGCTCAGCTTCCGCGGCTCCCCCCGCCGCGGGGCTGCCGCCGCCGCGTCCTCGCCTTCCTCCTCTTCCTCCTCCGGCCCGGCGCTGCTGCCGGTGGCCTCGGCCGCCTCCCCCTCCACGCTCTCTACGTCGATCTCCCAGTCGGCGGTGGCACGTCCTTCAGCCATGGCTCCGCGACAGCGCAGCTGCAAGAGAAGGGTCAGGTCGTTTGTCCCTTCGGCGGGACGGCAGCCGGGGAGCACCCGCTTCCTAGGTGGCCGCCTCGGAATCGCCCTGCCCAGCAGCCCCGAAGGGATGCGCCCCGGTAGGGAGCTCATGGCAGAGCCCGCCTGGGATATCGTCCACCCCCTCATCGCCTGCTCGGCCCTATTCTTCACGTTCCACGAAGGGCTTAGTTGAACCTCGACGGTCGCTCCCTCTCTTCTCTCCACCACCCCCACCCCCGGCCCGACCCTGCTTGCCGCAGACCTGTGCGCGTCCGCAGCGGCGGAGGGAGCAAGAGGAATAGCGCGCAGGGCTTTCGGATCTGCCAGGTCCTCACAGGGACCTGTTTGTTTCAGGGTCCTAACAATGTCTGCTCGCCAGGCTCAGACGTAGGGGACAAATACGGAACGCCTGGGCATCACACACCTCTGCCGTCCGCTACCGCCACTCGGGACAGCAGGATGAGCTCCTTGAGCTCTCTGCACCGCGGAAGCAGCTCCTTTGCACTTACCCGGGTTCAGCGCCCGAGGCCGGCAGGGGGAACGAGTGCAGGCAGCCCTCCCTGTCCCCACAGCTCGTTGGGCTGCCCAAGCGCGGTCGGAGGCAGGAGGGCACTCCCGGTCTCCGCACGTAGGAGTGGTGCAAGGCTCCGGGCCGCCGTGCCGTCGGGGGGTCACTGACCGCCGCGCCGGGTAGGGTCGGGAAGACCCCGTCACTTGTCTGCGGTCGCGCTGTCCGCAGCAGCGCCGCGGATGACACCCGGGCCGCCCTCCGCGCGCCCGCCCCGCGGCACAGTGCCCGCAGCGCCCGACCCGCCGCGTTTTCAGCGCCGGGCGCAGCCGCTCTGATTGGCCCGAGACGCCCCCTACACGCCCCTTGTTCCCCCCCCCCCCCGCGTGTGCCAGCCACCACCCGCCCGCTCGTGGGTGCGGAAGAGCGGGGGGGGGGGGGGCAGAGGGGTGCTTGGGGTGCGCTCAGCGGCCGTAGCGGGAAAGGCGTGCTCGATCCCTGATGGTGGGGGGGAAATGGTGCTTGAGAGGAAGGAAAGGGGAAAAAAAAACAGTAACGCGCGTGGTGGTGCCAGCTTAGAAGCCAGCGGCGCGGGGGAGCGGCTTCCCCGCTATCGGGGAGCCTCCCGAGTCCACACGGCTGGGACAGCCCCGTGGGTTTCGTTTGCGGTCGTTCGCCTCGCTAGGGCCGCGACGTGCCACTGTGCGCCTACCGGACCCGCGGCAACGGGCTTTTCTCGCGCCTGAAAATGCAACGGAATCGCTGTTCTCTTCCTGCCCTGTCGGGAATTAGGGCGAGGAAAATGCCCGTTCATTTTTTCAGCGTTATATCCCCTCGGTGGCGTTTTCCACCGAGCACCGAGATGTTGACTTCCCCCCCACTCCAGCTCCCTGACGGAGGCCGCTCTTCGGAATCTGGGTAATACACTCTGTCTCCCAAAATAATGAGCAATTGGGATCGTAACGCACGACGTCTCGGCCGTGCCGGCAGGGTGCGGGAGCTCGATGCTCCCGTCGGTGAGAACGGTAATTCCCACGGGACGAGAGCTGGCGAAATACACTTGAGCCGGGCAGGGGAAGAGCGAGTGAGTTTAAACAGAGTGTTCCCAGGAGGACAAAAAAATAATAATAATAATTAAAAAAAAAACACAAGAAACAAACAAAGGTGAGAAAAGGCACGGGGGGCAGGTGGGGAACGGGGGACAGCATCATTTCCCCACCAGCGCGCGGAACGTGTGTCCGACGCTGTTCTCCGAAAAGGAAAAAAACATTCTGCCCGTTCTCGGAGAAGAGCGTGTGTACAATAAATACCGGCAATACCCATGTATATAATAAACACAAAATATTCGCTCACGGTGAACACACGGCCCGGCTGCCCGCAGCCGGTTCGGCATGGAAAAACCCTGCTCTCGCAGCGCTTAGGAAGGCAGGCCAGCGGCCGAGGCGCGGGCGGCGCTGTGAGGCTGGTGACGGGCGCAGCCTCCGCCGCCTCCTCCTTGGCCGCGCAGCGGCCCTTCCCCTCGCCCCGCGGACTGCTGGCACCTGCAGGGACGAGTGGAGGGAGCGTTTGCCGAGCGTTTGTCCCAAGGGACCGTGTGTCCTCCTCTGGCCGTACCGCCTCCAGTGCTCACACCGGGAGAGCGGGGAGAAGGAAACGCATCCCCTGACGGCAGGTATTATTCATCCTAAAAGAGACTCCGGCTACTGTTTGACTTACAAGCATGACTAAAAGGCAAATACCCAAGGAATTCCACTTTCCCCCTTGGGGTCCCTCTTAAAAGGCACAAGCATGACAAAAGACCTGCTAGGTTAGGAAACAGAAGTCCCCTTTGCTTGTAAACCGACACCAAATTACAAAGTACGATTCTGCGGGCCGCTGGAGTAAATTACAAAACAGTTCGCCTCCTGTTTACTTTATCCACAGGGAACTCTGAAACCCGGCCATCACTTTAAAGTGTGTTTGTACAACTTTCTTCTGCACCTCTTGGTTGAGCTCGGGTCCGCAGTGCGTTTGCGCTCCTCTCCAGCCTCTCTCTCCTCTCCCTCCGGGAAAGAGGGGTGACTCTGCCGTCCTCCGGCTGGACAAACATGCGGGAGGAGGAGGCGGAGAGCGCTTCCATCGCTGCTGCTCCCACTCGTGTGCAGCGGAGACCTCCGCTCCCGCTCAGCTCCCCCTGTCCCGCTGTCTGCGTGCTCGCTCTGAGCGAAAGCGGGCAGATGCCACTCCGTGCACTGCGGGGGAAAGGCGCTGATTTCCACTCGAGGGAAGGCAGCGAAGCCCACGACATGCCACTGTGCACCCATCTGCCCCCGCTACAATGCGCCCCGCAGCCCGCGGGTACGGCTGCCCGGAGCGGCAGCCAGCGGCCGGGACTGCTGGGGTGCTACCGGGCTGCTTCACAGCCTCCGCGGCACACCCTTGCCGTGCCCGACCCGGCCTGTGTGTCCCCACCCCAGAGCCACGGGGGTTCACCCGTGAGCTGAACTGCCTGGACCGGATGGGAGTTCCCGGTGTTTCCTCGGGCCGGTCAGGCGACTGGTGCTGCACCGGCCGTGGCACCCCCAGGCCCCTGAGCAGCGGAGGGAGGGAGCGAGCAGCTCCGGGTTACTCCCTTCGAAGCCGGCGGCTTCGCCGGGCCCTGCTTTGCATTGGTGTCCGGTGCGGCGTGCAGGTGCCGCGGTCCCTCCGCTCCTCTCCTCCTTAACCCTCCCTTCTTCTAGAGAAATTTATTACCGAGGTTAGGGCAGGCTAACCAAACGGCAACCCCGGGTGCAATTTCCGCGGAAGGAATGCTTTGATCTTGCCTTCTCCCCGCGCCGTCGGGAGCACATTACATTGCCAAACGAGGGAGATCCCCTCCACTTGTTTGGCCAGAGATGTTACCAGTTAATCTGAAACAAATTGCCTCCCCTCGCTCGCCGACCCCCGCCACCCCCGCCCCGCGGTCCCGGTGCCCGGTGCCCCCTCCCCAGGGGCCCGAGCAGCCCAGGAGCCGGGCACAGCGATAAAAGCTTCTGCTCCGTGGAACGTGAACATGTGTTCCAGCGAAGTGATCTCAGCTGCGGGGAAGAGAAGACGAAGAAAGAGAAAGAGAAAGTAAAAGAGAAAGGGGGGAAAAAAAAAAAAAAGAGAAAAAGAGAAAGAGAGAAAGAAAGAACCAGTAAAAACTGTGATTTCTTTTTGTTTTACATCACTCACCCTCTGTCTCTTGTAAACAGCACTTACTCTAAGGTAAACCTGGATAAGAAACCCATGGCACAGATCTTTCTAAACTGATTGTACCTTAAAACACTTTAAGCAAGCATGTTGGTTTTATTTTCCTTTTTAAAAAAATCTTTGCGTTTTAAACAAGCATTTCATTGTTTATGTGTTTTAATGCACTGCTACCTAATGTATTTGTAAAGTAGCTAGGTAAAGTCAGAGGACGAATTTTCTGCTATTTCTGGATGTCAGTCATATAAATATAATAAATACATGTAATAAGGATGTAGGAAATGTCGTTGAAATGTGTTCATTATAGAACATAGATATGCAAGCAAATTTTATTGACTGTGACAGTGATTCCACTGCCTTTGTAGGAATGTTTGCTTTGACAAGGAGTATTATACCAGGATAATCTTCAGTTGTGTGAAACTGGACTGATATCAGAAGCAGTAACAGTGAGCAAAGCAGAACTGCCACTCTGGGCACAGTTAGTGAAAGTCTGATGAGAAGTCTGGAGGTGTCAAAGGAAAGTTTCCCATGGACATAGACTGTCTAAGCTTTTTCCAAAAGACAAAGCTTCGACAGCTTTGGATCAGGCACAGGGTGAAGCAGTTTTCCCTCTACAGCCCTTTTCATCCTGGCATCTGCCTGGAAGAAGGGATGAGCTCCCAGAGAGAAGGAAGTGATGGGCCATGAAGGAAGGGCGGGTTTGCTCTCTGCAGCTGGGCGCTGCACCAGGAAGACACATTCTGGCCCATGCCTCTGCAAACAGGACCATGCTGGCAGGGTGATCATTAGATAAAGCAAGGAAGAAACACAGTTCAGTGGAAGTAGAACTCCTTCTTCTGCAGGGTCTGTGGCCAGGGGACGCTTAGGTAGACCTAGAGAGACTCCAAGTCAAAACCAGTCCAAACCAGTCCTTATCCAATCCTGTGATGGAATTTTGAATTTAAACAAGAAAATGCCAGGAGGAGGGCTTCTGTGCCATCCACAGCAGCTTTGCTTTGTCTCGTAAACAAGGCTGACCTTTGGTTTGCCACCATTTAATAAGTCAGTAGACATTTGGCAGGTCTCTTGCTAAAATGTACTAGAAAGTTGGATCAGCTCTCAGTGTGAATATCAAGAATCCACTATACAAGCAGTGAGCATAGCAAATTGTCAAGTCAGCAACTAGGGCACTTCACTATAATCTTCCCAAATGTCTTAAGTAGTTTGGCAAATCTCTTGTTGTAATAAATTCTAGTGAAGTTTTGGGGTTTATGTTTTTTTTCAACATATGGCCTTAAAAAGTAACGTAGCCAAGAATATTTTTAGAGTCACTGCAGAGTTTGCTGGAGATGTTGTCTCGAAACTTGTTTGTACTCTGGCAGTTTTATTCAAATGTCAACCAGATGCAGAAAGTGTGGGGTTTTGGGTTTTATTTTACAGTCCTGGAAAGTAAAGGTCAAGCCTCTGCAACATAAATTGTCTTTTTCATTGCCATATTTTAGTGGAACAGCAAGAAGTCTTGCTAATAAACTGCTTTCTGGTGGTTTTTTTTTTTCCCCTTCAGGATGCATTATAATCATATGCAAAACATCTAAAATGCCAATAAGACACCTGCTTAATCAAATAAGTTGGGTAGGCTATGCTGTGCTTAGCAGTGAAAATTCAATCACATAACCGTAACTAGCCAGACTGTGTTCTCATTTACTAGGTAGCATTGCACCCTCTGACTAGCCTTACTGAAATTAATAGGATGACCTGAGGTATTAGTCAGCATGAAAAATAGCATCAGAACCTAGCAATATATCAGTTAAAATAAACCAAGCAGACTCAAGCTATGTTGATACATGCAAATATCTAGGCCACACTAAAAGATGCTTGTTTTACTCTTATGACCAATGAAGCCTGTAGAACTATTTACAAAGTGTGATACTGCACCATGCAAATATGCATATCAGACTCTGGCTTCCCTATGGGGTATGCAGAGTTCTGAGGTGGAAGAGGTGGATGGAAGAGATGAGTGGCAACTGCTCAGCATGTCATAGTGAATGCAAGACACTTTGGCTCTCCAAAAACTGTGCAGAAAACACAGTGTAGCACATCCCTGCCTGTAAGATTTCCACTGAAGATCTCTGACAGATTTTACCATCTATTCTTCTGAAAATCCTCCTTGAAAATCAGATGAGTGTTTGCTGTAACTCCTTGGACCAAAAGATCTCTCCACATGGCATGTGGAGAATGTCCACTTGCTTGGTTCTTGAGCATCAGTTGAGGAAACAGGGGAAGCAAGAGATCAGGTCCTTATGCAGCAAGTGTGATGCTGATGCATCTTAAACTCATACTTAAAAGGAAACATTTATGGATGCAGCACACTTCCAGAAGATGCTATGTGGTGTTTGAGGTGGAAGAGATTTCTGCAGCTATACAGATAGTATAGCTACAGGGGTTTGTTTGGCGGTTTGGGTTTGTTTGGGTTTGTTGGGTTTGTTTTGTTTTGTTTTTTTTCTGCGTGTTTCTGCTGGTGGTGGTTTGGTTTTAGGTCTGAGGATGTTTGGGGGTTTTTTTCACTTTCAGCTAGTACTTCTGCACAACTTCTGGCTTATCTTGTTGAGACTATGTTCAGAGATAGCACCAGAAGAATCAAGTACATGGAGTACAGAGATAGAAAGTGGAATCTTTAGGACTCTGGAAAGGGAATCTTTGCATTTGAACAGCCTGGCAATTTTTTTGATATCCAGTGAATTTTCCAGTACACCACACTTGGTATATACATCATTCCTACCAAGTATTTTGGAGGGGGAATGAGTATGGCTGCTGCCAGCCTTTGTCTCTGTCTAAGCTGACACCACTGGAACCTCCACCTCTCCTCAAGTCAACATAAATGGAGAAGTGACACCAGGGTCACCTTCTGAAGAGATGGTGTTGCCACTACAGGAGAGAAGCTGGTGCACTGACTGGACACAGCGCTTATGTGCTAAGAGTCATTTAGGAGCATCTCATTTGCTGTTTCTCCTCCCCTGCCTTTGGTGCACTCTTGGTTGCAGTGCTAAGCAGTGGTTATGCAAACGCTCTTGATAGCAGAGTGAGCTTCTGCCCCATTTTGTGAATTTGCCCCATAGCAGAAGGGAGCAGGACTGAAGTTTCTGTATTTATTCTGACTCACATCTGTGAAGGTGAACTCAGAAGCTGTAACTGGTTCAAACTCTGTTCCTGTCACAAGTGAACCTGCTCAGTGACAGGCTTGAATATGACTCTTGGAATAGATATCCTAGTCATGTGTGTAGGCAGAGCCCACCCTAACCAGGCACATAGCACTGTGGGTCAACACATGGCGACACATCAGACTTATCTTTGCTGAAATCATCAAAGAAAAAGAGAACAATATGTGAATTTTTTCCTACATTAGATAGACCATTGCTAGTGTGGAAATACATGATAAATATATCATTAACAAATACTGTATATATTGCTATAAACACAAATTTAGGTGAAAATCTAAGGCATAAAGTCACTCAGTATTCTGGGATCAAACTCTTCCTTTTATTCCATACAGACATCCCATTGAAATCCTTGATATTAAATGGGCGTAAGTCTGAGTTTAACATATTGCAGATGTGTGTATATATATATATTAAGAACATTGGATACATTGTGCTCAGAAATGCTATTTTACTTATGGTATTTTTTCAGCACTTATGATTACTTGCAATAATAAAAAAGATTGTTCCACAAACTGTGCTAAGATCATATGACATACCAAGCACACTGTCATCTACTTTATGATTTAACATCTGTGATGCTTCGGTATGCGCGGTCTTTGGCCATCCAGCATGATACCAACTACACAAAGTGTCAAACCACTCAGTGCATAAAATTAATGTATTCTAGGAGTAAAGGGCTTTAACCAGCTCTGCTGAAGTCAACAGAAAACCTCCTGTGTCAACTGTAGAGGAAATTGTGTAAGGCCCACATTTAATTTCTTTTGACTTAAAAAGAGAAGGCAATGCACTGTTCAGAGATTCAGCCTGTCCTGCATGACCAGTTTGCTGGCAGTGTGATCCACAAAACACTGGGCTTGATGAGTTTCTTGCTTTGACTACCTACCTAAGGAGGAGGTGAGAGGAGCTGCTACGCCACAAGGTTGAAGCAGCATTGTCTTGCTAAAACTGGTCTGGCACTGCACATTTCCATCTTTTTTGTGACTTCCACTTGAAGGATTTTATCTTTAGGGCCTGCTTTTTGTTGAAGATGTTTTCCATCCCTTCCCAGGTTACAGCATGGGAATACCAACACCTCAGCCAGAATGTTCAACCAGTAGATGCCATCTGGTTTAACCACATACTAGACATCTGGGTGATACACAGTTTGGAGGATATATAGCTATAAATTACTAGCTCTCTTTTCTAAGTAGTGATGAGAAAACTCTGTCAAAATATATTTATGATAGCACAACACACACCAACAGCTGGTTCAGGTGAAAAAAAAGATGATTTAGATTTTTAATCAAAGCATAAGGAAATGTAAGAATGTGCCCACGTACCTAACTGTCTGTATTGGTGTACTGACTTACAAAACTTACCATCACTTCAACAAGATACTACAGTTTCATAGCATAATGATTAAACTACTGCTTTTCATAATCAGCCCACTGAATGATGTGCAACGACAGGAGATACACCACAGCCTCAAATGCTGGTGAGTGAACTCTACTGATTTCAGCCAGAGGTACCATAAAATCCTAACCATTAAATTGTGGAAGTAAAAGGTGGCTTGCCCCCAACATCCACAATGCCAGGCTGCATCCAGTTAGGGATCACTGCAACATGAATGTGCTAATCTCTTGCTGTTTAGATTCCTTCCAGTTTTTCTTTGGCCATACATCATGCAGTGAAATTATCATACATGAAAAAGAGTGTATTACAGGGTTGTCAATGTGTTTCAATATATAGAAAACTTTTCTGGGACCTAAAAAGAAATGTTCATCTAGCCAAGAATAAATTTTAATCAAATTGTTGCCCTTTTCTTTTTTTTTTTTTTTTTTTTTTACACAGGAATTAGTTTAAGCCTGGGAGAAAAAGACAATTATATTAGTAAAGGTTTAAGAACAGTAAGATTTTAATTGTAACTGCATTTCAAATAACAGGAATGTAGATTGATAATAAGGCATTCCTTTCACTTGTGCTGGGGCAGAACATGCCCTCAAAAGTAATCACATCTCACCAGAAGTCAGTAGCTGCTCTGCCTGCATTAGGGCTGCCTGCCCAGCAGCATGTAACACACACAAGTGCTGGCACAGTAGAAATGTCATTGTACATGATTTGAGAACTCTATTCTATGATATACCAGAATAATAATGGACAATAATAAATGAGGGTCCTTGGCTCTCTTCTTTGGCTGAATATGTGTAGCTGAGTCAGAAGAAGCCGTGTCTCGTTTTTCCAGCGTGTGCTTTTGTTAGGTCAATAGAGAGACTGTTAACGGAGTGGTAATGTGAGCTGGGTAATGCGTGCAGGTTCTGGGGCTTTATTGTGTCCCTGCTATGTTAATTAGTATTAGGAACATGATGGATTGGCAACACGTGTATTTTCTGAGTCTTAAACCAGCCCTGAGAGTTTAGCACTCCATTAGTTACACATCACAGGAACCCAGGGATGTTTACTTGAAAAAGTATCGCTTACAAGAATGAAATATTCTAATTCATTCCTGATAGGGGCTGTGGGGGACGCCCACCCCATGTTCAGACCCCAGTGGATGATGCTACAGCCCAGCCCAAAATCGTGCTGGGATCCCCACATCAAAGGTTCCTCTGAAGCATCTTTCGAGCAGGCACTTTCTCTTCACAGCTTCTCTGTTACAAAAGATAGGAGCGGAGAGTTTGGTGAGAGATGGGCAAGACACCTCTTGGTGAAATTCCTTCACAGAAGGCAGAAGAACTGAAGGGGCTGTTGCCTTCCACCATCCCCAACAGCCTGTTCTCCCCAGACAGTGCTATCATACCAGCCAACAAGGAAAGTCCCCTCTCTGCAAGCTGGAGATGCAAAAATATTTGTCTCCTTACTATTAGTTTTAAAATCTGCAGAAAATCTGCAAGAAAATCTGCAAGTATGACAACATAAATCATGCAAGCAAAGTGCCATCTTCACCTTCCAGCAAACAGCTGCTTCCTATGATCATCTTCAGTAGCTACCAATTCTGCAGCTTTTCTGCAGTGGTGATTTTGGCAAATATCCCAGAGCAATTCTGTGTTCTGAACGTGTGCATCCGATTGCCCTTCAGCATTCCAGTTAGAATCATTAGCAATTACTAATTAACACAGAGGGTTCTGGTAGAGCTATAGACCTGATGCTGGCTGATACTCTTCTTGTTTTTCAGCATGGCTTAGAGTAGCTAGAAATAAAAATGGATTTGTGCAGCCAAGCGTGCTAACAGTAGTACTTGATATAATTGCAAGTCCAGTTGGCCTTGTTGAAGCATGTGTTGCAAACCCCAGAAATATGAACTCAAATGGATGGTTACAATCAGAAAAGAAGCATTGAAACCACTTCCGGATTGTCACCGAGTTATTTTCACTCTACAGACCTTATTTTTATAGTGAATTATGTCTGTGTAATCTGACTGGGACAATCTGGGTTAAATATCCATACCCACAAGATGGATTTATTTGTGTCTTCCTGGTCATATCATCTAATCTGTGAACAAAACCATTTTCTCCTGTTCAGTTTAGCATCTCAAGTGAGCCCAGCACATTCTCAATTGCCATGTAAAGCAGGCATGGTTTTGCTGATCTTACCATAATGGCAGCCAAAACGAAATATTATTTTAACTTGAAACTAAAGGTGGTCACTCTGTATCTCGGTGGGTGCAAAACCATTTTCAATACATGCCTCTTTCTATCATGACTGCAATGGTGCTTTAAGGATTTCTGTGATTTTATATATTTTTTTAGTGAGTGAAAAGGGTGTTAACAGTGCTGCTGTCCACAACTACAAAGCTAAGAGCAGTCTGGGATAATTAGAAACCAGCAACAGCTAAAGGGATATTTTTGGGGTCTGTGTCAGATCCTACAATATATAGCATGTCATCATAGCATGTCTACCTTTCAGCAGTCAGACTATGTCAGCATGTGAACTGCCATAAATAACACACACAGGACAAGCCAGAAGAATGACATATTCGTTATTGTTCCAGGGAAGCCAGAGCAGCATGTGGCATGACACTTTGGCATCGCAGATAGTTTTGCAACCTCTTAGTACCCTAAGAGTGCAAGCTTACTGACTTGCATTCTGTAGTGAACCTTGAACACTGCAACCCTAAAACCTGACAGCAGCCTCTGAGCAATGCCAAAATACAAACAGGCAAGTCCAATCGTAATCCTTTGCAGGATGCCGTGCTCTGCAGTCATTTCCTGCTTCTCATATGTAGAGGTAACAGACACAGCCAAAGAGGCTGAAATGGTCTTTATGGCTTGGCACATCTCTAATAAAAAAGAAAGAACCTTGATCATATGAAGAAAGGGACAGTTCTGGGGTATAAATACTGCAGAAATCGGGAACTCCTGTGGCAGACAGAACATCTGTTTATTACATTTTGCAGTGCTTTATATTCAGTTGCCCATGACAAAGAATCAGAACTTTTACCAGTGCAAACCATGCTCAGTCATAAACACAGCGCTATCCTTTTAAGGTGCCTTGAACATTACAAAGCAGCAGCCTTATTATAGGGAAGTAACAGAGCCGGAAATCAGGACACAAGAAAGACAGTTTGAGAACAGGCCACCTTTTATGAAGAAAGCATTTTACTTACAGGTGAGGGGATTTATTTTGTGTGAACATAAATACTTTAAGCAGCATGAAGAAAACTTTTGAGAGAAGCTTCTTGTGGTAAAACAATCTGCACTAAAGTTCTCCACAAAACCCCCGCAGCAATATTAACCTACTGACACTCATGTCAACGAATGGGTTTTGGTAACATAAACTTCACTCTGTGTTGTACATTAGTGCAATATCACTACTGAACGAGAAAGAGGATGTGTTCCAAAAAATGTTATTGTTAATGGGAAAATCAGAAAACACTGCACTCAGCAGAGAAGCCCATAAGGAAATTCACTTGAGGCCACATCCAAGGTATTCCTGTCCTTGGTTTAGTCTTCATTTTATGTGCACCAGTGAAAAGTGTTACATGGTGAACTCACTTCACTGTAATGCAATGCTGTTTTATTAAATATACTTTTGATGGGTCCCTGGGTCAGCCAAAGACCTCAGAATGAGGTAAACATAAAGTAAAGTCGTTGCTCAGTAAAATGAAGATCCTGCTCTAACTCAGAACAAACCAGAGCAGGGTAAATCTGTGCACTGGTTGGCTCTACTGAGGAGGAACCAAATATGAGATTAGAAAGCCAGTCTACAGTCACTTATACAACTTATTACTCCCCAAAGTCTTGCATGCTGAAGACAGGTAACCAGCTTCTGCACAGAAACTGTCTCCCAAAACACTGATGTCCTGGGCATCCACACAAAAAGATGTTCATCAGGGCCCTGGAATGTGACTGCAAAGCTAGAGCAGACTGCTGTCTGTGTCCTCTACTGCCTATGTCCTAAACATAAAGGACACAAGCTGGAACAAATTAGGCAAAAAATACTGGATATTAATGCCATCTCTCCCAACACTTGATAACTTGTTAAAATGCATGATACTAATTGCCTCAATGAAGGGAAAAGGTCCCAGGGCATATTTTTCCCATAATTACCAAGAAGGTTACTGAAGTGGCCAATCTATTTTTTTTTTTCCCCCCAGTATTTGGAGTGATAATAAGAACCAGCAGAAGAATGGTGGCAATGGTAAATTCCTGTGTTTGAAAGGAGGACTTAGCTGAAGAGACATGTACAAGAAATGTTGATGACCACAGCTCCCACAGCTCCCCACCTCCCACCAGGGTGATTCCTATACTTACTCCAGACACAGAGACAGTTGAAAGTACAGCATATAACTGAGTGCCACAGATTTTCTTTACATCTTACTTCACCAGATGCTACAATTTATGAGGGGAAAAGGATCACAGAGAGTCCAGGCTCTCTTTGAGCTGTTGTCCTAACAGCTTTAGCCTAACCCTGTAACTACTTGGGAATTTCTCAGTCTGCTCCTGGCTCACAGTACTGGCATTTGTGGTGTCCACTGGATATGCCAAAACTTACAGTCCTTATTATATTCTAGCATGTGCTGGGTGATGTGACTGCATTTTCTCCTGTGCACCCAAGACACCTGGCATGATATTTAAGCCCAAGCACACCTAGCATTCAAAAGTCCACAGCCAAGAGGAACAGTGCCTAAAATGGATATCTAAAACTTGTATTAATACATCTATATTTCTAAACATAAATGCTAATTTAGACATGGACTAAACTACTCAGCTCTGCCATCAGAAGTAGCAAGCAGGGAGGCTGGCTTTTCCAAGCAGGCACTTTGCCTGCATGTATTAAAGAAACAAAAAAAACAGCTTATCACAAACCAGGAGACATTCCACCACCAAATCAAGCCAATGCTAACTTTCTCTCATTTCAAAATTGAGATGTTAGCATGTCCCAAATAGCAGCATAGTTAGGATATTTTTAAGGCACATAGGATGAATTTCAAGCCCATCAAAAGGGCTGCTCCACAGGCAGGATATAACATGGACTGTTTGTCATGAAAAGAAAGCTACCCTAGGAAAATCTTAATTCCAACAGATACACTAGGCATTAACACAGACACTTTGTTTTGACTACGAGATGTTTGTCGTTTTAGAAAGTGAAACAAACTGCTTTATCTGATAGCCTCACATTCCAGGCAGACTTACAGCTCATCCTCTGAAAGAGTATACTTAAATAATCTAATATGGACTATAACCAAGAGACTTCAAGATACTAATATCAAAAGAAGGGCTTGAAATATCCAAGACACAGATAACCGGGAAAAACCCTTGTCTTTTCATAGTGAAAAGCAGCTAGAAGCTAGTCATCCAGCACAATATGACCTCAATTAAAAGAGCATAGACATCACCCACATTTATAACAGTATGATGTACTGACATAGCCAGACATCCCTGAACTCATTAGACACTACTTAACTTTCCGCCTCTGTGACCTTCTACTGCACAGTGGCAAAATAGTTTTGGCAACATAAATAAGAAAAAGAAAATAAAAATAAAACGTCTCTTGAATGATAAGGGAGAAAAGCAGTATCATGTGTGTTGAAACCCTGAGACACTTGATGAGCCAAAGGTCTGGCGTATGGTTTCCTCAAGTATTCCTCCTTTATTTTGCTGGGCTCCCTTCCATGGTCAAATAGAAAAAACAACATACCTTTGACATCTTCAACTTCTTCTGAAAAAGAAGTTCAAAGCAAAGTTGTGTATGTACGTGTGTATGCATACACTACTGCACCTGTTTGTTTCTGATTTTCTCCCACTAGATGGAGTTTGGTGACTTTCGTATGTTCTGCTGCAGCTGTCTTGCAATGCCATTGTTAATGGTTGTGTGTCTGTGTGCATGTTACCGATGTTAATAATCTGATTGTGTTCGGTCATGAGTTAATTTTCCTGTCTACAGGGAAACATACGTGATGGGAATGGCCCAATACTCTAAAAGGGCCATATACAGGTACTTGAGCATCTGCTTAAGCTACCTTGGGAGTTTGAGGTCAAATATCTAGAAAGGTTACTAAGCAGCAACTAACATGTTAATGAAAAAAGATTAGAATAGAAAACAAGAAATATGTAACTTGGTTCTTGAAAAACTGAAAACATTATGTGGAGTAGAAACAAAATACATTATGGCAGTTTGGGTATCATGTCAAATGTGACACCAAACCTACCTCTGCCTCAGTGAAAACTGCTAGTAGCTCCAGTCAGCAACTAATATTGATTCATGTACAGAATCCCCAAGGCTGCATAGTCTGAATGTGTCCTTTTATTTGCTTTGTTTCAGCAACAGAAACTGAACCTAACGATTAAACGCAAGGACTTGATTTACTCCCAGCTCCATTCTTTTTACCAGTGGGTAAATGTCCTGGGCTCAGCATTAGCAGTTATTTTTCTCCTTAGTAGCTGGTGCAGTGCTGTGGTTTTGACTTTGGGCCTGGGAACAGTGCTGATAACACCGATGTTTTTAGTTGTTGCTAAGTAATGTTTGCTCTGACCAAGGACTTTGTGAGTCTCATGCTCTGCCAGGGAGGAGGAGAAGCCGGCAGGAAGCAGAGACAGGACACCTGACCCAAACTAGCCAAAGGGGTATTCCATACCACAGCACGTCTTGCCCAGGATATAGAACTGGGGTCAGTTGCCCAGAAGGGTTAGATCACTGCTGGGTCAGGCTGGGTATCGGTCAGCAGGTGGTGAGGTGTTGTATTCTCTTCCCTTGTTATTTCCCTTCTTGTTATTATTATTGGTGGCAGCATCAGTGATTTGTGTTATACCTTAGTTACTGGACTGTTCTTATCTCAACCTGTGGGAGTTACATTCTTTCGATTCTCCTCCCCATCTCTCTGGGAGCGGGGGGAGGAAGGGGGGTGAGTGAGCCAACGGCTGTGTGGTTTCTGAGTTACTGACTGGGCTTAAACCACAACAGTAAAGCAGAAGGTACAGTGACCCCTTACTGTGGAAGGAGAATCTCAGTCTGATTCAGTCCTGTTTTCATCTTCAGCTTCTCTCCTCATTTTCCTCTCCTCCTTCATCACCACCATCATCAAGGCAGAATTAAGGTAGTGCTGCAATATAAATCTTTAAAGCAAACCTTCACTAATGAAGAACTCCTTGTAGTGCTTGAAATATGGTAGCACATGACATACTTCTTGGCTTTAATCTGTTGAAATGGCCTTCTTGACAACCTTTTGAACAGTTTGAGCATTCCAGCTTACATAGCTTATATAGGAATTGCAATAGTGTTAAGCAAGAGGAAGGCAACCGGAGTGCTACAAAAGAACATTTTAGCACAAGTCATTTTATTAGTACACTGAAAAGACAAGATCTACTTCATTACAGTACAAGAAGCACATCAAACTGCCTGTGCTCCTCTTGAAGTAGCCAGCCAAACAGCTTATTTGTTTGGAGGTGGCATTGGCTGATTGCAGGTGCCTTCATTCACTTTTTCAGAGAAGTGGCTTTCTCTACTGGGACAACTTCTGGATAAAACTTCAGGCACAGATATGAACTACATTCAGGCATGACAGGAAAGTCAAGGCCACATCTTTCCTACTAGATTGCTGTCTCCAGAGAATAATGCAGGTTAAATCACTCCCCGTACAAATAATGGGAAAATTTCATCCTTCGTTTGTGCTTCACACTCTGCTTACAAATTACGAGGAAGTTACACAATCTAAAGGCCTGCCAGTGTTGCTACCCATCAACAGCTTGGCTTATTTTATGCACTGCCAAATGATTTATCTCTTCTGACAGGGGACCTAGTGGTTGTCACCTATGCCTTCAACTACTGTAATGCATTTTCTATCAGTCTACGCAGTAAACCTAGACAGCAATGAAACTGAGAGCAACATTTGGCAGCTCAGTGTTACAGAGTACTCCTTCCAGGAATCCACACCACCAGCCATTTTCAGTCAGCAAAACCTGACACTGACGCCCTCATTTATCAGTTGTCAGAGTGGGTTGCAAAAACCATTTATTTTACTCCTCCATGTGCCAGTGAACACAGGACAGTTACACTGCAAGTGCTGGCACCCAGAAAAGGTGTGTTTTCTCTGCTCTGCCTGCGCCAATGCTTCCTCTAAACTCTGCAAATCTGCCATTACCTCGCACGCAGGAGGTTTTCACTACACATTCACCATGCCCCACTTGTAGTTGCAGTAATTTCTCACCATGCCTCTCGTGTAGGTGCAGGGATTTCTTCAGTGTGTCAAGCCAGCCCTGGGAGGAGTGAAGGGCGCTGTGGAGACACGGGCACTGACCTCCTGGGAACAGCTGCCTCTGCATAGGCCTCCCTGGAGAAACTGCTGGTGTGGAACCCAGAGCTCAGAAAGGCACCTGCCCACTTTGGAAAGGCACCCACCCACTGGAAGCACCCACCTCGGATTTCCCACCCTGCAGTAGGAGCCCCGTGCTGCCTGTGCGGGGGCTGCAGCACCCAGCTGCCAGGGCCACGCAGAGCTAGGGAAGGGCAAACCCACCCCACTTCTTTACAGCGTCACTCATCACAGTGGGCTGCGGCGGTGGGGCTCTCTGTCGGGGCGGTGCTGCGGCCGCGCTGACACTAGGTGGGGCAGTCGGCTAGGCGGCGGGGGAGGAGGAGGAGGAGGAGGTCCAGGTCACAGCATCGCCTTCTCTCCGGTTCCCGTCTCAAATGAAATACCACCCCCCAGCCTTTACAAATCCATCCAGTATTTAACTGGAACAGCTCCAGGCTGCCTTACTTTATGGGAAGACAAGGCCATGCCTTTGATGTCCGGATAAAGTTGTGCAAGACAGCTTTTATTTGAGATACATGTCTGAATAATACCTGTTACAGTCAGTTATGACTGACTTTTTCTCCCCTAATCTCGAGCATGCATTCAAAGACAGTTGCAATTCCAGACATTTGGAAAGGAAAAATATAACCCATTTCCCCAGGAGCTCTCAAATATCTTCACACACAGTTCGCATTTTCTCCTAAACTTGTACTTCACCAATTTAGGGAGGAGGGAGCTCTGGGTTGAAGAACTGAAGTCACAAAGCAGTTTTTCAACAGCAGTGAGTTTTTGGGGTGCTGGTGAAGCAAAAAAAAACAAAAAAAAAACAATTGAAGTTCTTTCAGGAAGTAATTTTAACCAGTTGCAGATGAATTTAAGCCAAGTCACAGTAACCAGGTGCTCGCCTGTGCTTTCAAGCCTCGAGAAAGTGTGTGAAGAACTGGAGGAGCGCTGCTGTAAAGGAGGTGAGGAGACAGAGGGCAGCAGCTACAAGCAGGACAGCAATGACTGTATTGCCTCTCACCACACCTACAACCACAGTTATTTCTCCTTTCACCAGCAGCAAAAGGGACAGAAGAGAAAGTGAAAATCGGTTAAAACAGCAGCCAGCAGTGATGGCCAAATCAGGATGCCAGACAATAATTTAGCAAGCAGGATGTTTGCTTGAGATTTCAGATGTTAAATATATACTGACTACCTGGGGAATTAGTCATAGCTTTCCATATTCATACATCACACAAGCCTGCTAAAACCTCATGCAATGAACTTTCCAGGGGAGGAGGGAGGCATGAGCACAGCCAGGCAGTGAGACCAGCACCTCTCACCTCCTGTCTCCTGCTATAGACCACTCTGTTCCCTTTTCAAGGCAATGGCAACGGCAATGTGGGCACAGACTGATAGTGCAAGCTTGGGCCTGGGAAAACACCATTCTCTAGGAGCCACTGAAGGTCAGAAACTATCTCCTCGCTCCTTGTTTCAAAGTTCTTCAAAACAATCCCAAATCCAGCCCAATCCCTACTTCTTTGCAAGGACTGTGGTGATTGCTGCTTCTTGTGTTCACCCAGCACAGGTGAGAATAGCAGAAACATGTATGTGTGCATAGGAGGAGCCAAACCCTGACTCTGTTTAGAATGTCATAAATATTATAACCTATGTTATGAAATATTTATGTTTTTAACAAAAGTTCAAAAGAAATGCACTTCTCTCTACCACCCCCTGTCCCTGATTATGATTTTTTTTGTCAATGGATCTAAAAGAAGCAGAATACAAGGCTGGATGTTCCTTTTGTTTGTACTTCTGCACTTTTAGAAAAGAAGAAATTGGAGAGGAATGAGCAAGGAAGAAAAAATGTAACTTATACACAGCTGACTGTAACTGTACTAGTGACTAATCCACATAGTTTAAAATGTGATATCTGGCTGTGAGTTGGGCCAAATCTATAAAGGGTGTTAAAGTTTCCTGGAAAGTGTTTTGCAGTGTGTATGGAGCCATGCAGAATAATTTTCTATAGCTTAGAACTGTTCTTCTTGAGAAAGTGTTGCTTTTCAATATGTGTACCAGACATTAAGCACTGCTGGTATTTTACTGGGGAACAAGGCAGATTCAAACCGAAACCCCATCACTGTCTGTTCCCAGGGGAGGTACCAGTTGTGCCATGTGAACAGCTTGGAGCAGGTTCTAGGAGCCCACTCCTTGTGATTGAGCCAAGAGATTAATGTGCAGAGGCAAAGAAATGGGAACCTAAGATTTTACTGCAGCACTCCCTCAAGTAAAAACGCCTCATCAGGTTTGCTTCTGCATCCCTTGTCACATCAGTCATGTAGCCCTTGTAAATGATAAAACCATCTAGATTTGACAAGTAACAAGGAAGCCAATCTCTCTGTATTTCTGTGTATTTCTTTGTATATGCTGACTTTTATCTCACTCCAGTTTATATTCACTGTGGCAAGAAAGAATCTCAGCAATGTACAGGCAGATCAGGGGGACTGCGATCCAGAGAAAGATGTTTCTTAAAGGTGGTTTGAGCTTCACCACACACAACAAAGCAGGAAAGTAACTTCTCCCATTAGTTACCACAAGCCCCTTCACAACCATGCTACTGCCACATACTCTCGCACTGCCCTTCTCCTGCAACACGTGCTCCTGAGGGGGCTGCAGCCCCCAAGATGAAATGTGTACTGCTGGGAGAAGTGTCAGTGTGTGCTCACCTCTCCCAGTGAGACTAGGAGGAGAGTGGCTCCTGCTGAGCCTGCAAACCTCCCTGCCTGAGCCCCACAAGTGTGGCAAGAGGAGCTTAGAATAAAGAACAGATTTCCTTGTATCTGAAGTTCTGCTATCTATCTCACTCTTCTTCAGCCTTTTGCTGACTCGTATATTCACTGCCATTAGGGAAAAGAAAGGCAGTTAGTATGATTTTACCACTAGGTTTCTGCTTTTATCTGGGTGTTGCAGAGGAGAAAGTTGGAATTTATGAAATCTATAGGTTCAGAAATATGGCAGATGAAAGAACACAAGCAATGTTTACCTTAGGTCTCATGACTTTTAGCCACAGTATAGCAGTGGCCGACTCAGGCTTATCCCAGGGTTATCCTGGACTTAATTTTTCAGAGGAACTCTCTTGCTGACGGCAGGCACTGTTCAGCCATTCAAAAGCTACAGCCTCTCTCTTGAGGAGAATAAAAATTAGAAACAAGATCTTATACTGCGTGCTCTGGTAAATACTATGCCCTGCTCTTATATTTACAGAGCACTTGAGTCTTTTAAGAATTTTCAGATAATAGCCATTAAATCCTTGTAGCAGTTATCTTTATGTCATGGAGAACAAAAAACAGACACCTGAAATTTAAACTGACCCATGTGATCTTCACGTTACGCGGCAGAGCAAGGATGTAACCTTGCAGAGGTTCCTGCTGTTCACCCCTAAGCTTAATCTCCTGCACTGCTTGCAAAAATAGCAAACGACAGCCTCAAATATGCTGCAAATACGTTCTTTCAGTTGCAGCTTCAGGACAGCTTGGCTTCTGGCAGCAGACCTCATTAAAGGACATCTCCCTCTCTAGATGCCAAATGTCTCCATGCATGTGATGCTCTGTACCCATTCTCTACAAGATCTGCTTCTTAGTAGTGCTTTGAGTGTTTGATCTGCACTTAAGGTGAGAATTCATCCTGTATACAGGCATGTTTGGCATATAGCTGTGGCTGTGGCTCTCAAGAACTGCTGCTACTGTGGAAATGAACAGAATTAGTCTATAGTGAGGGACGCAACTCATAACCAAGATTCCTATTACATCATACGTGCAACAGCCTGCAGGGTATTGCTGAATCATGCACCAAAACATCCTGTGACAGTGCAGAATGCTGCAGGCACCACGTAAGCGAAACACCATTTAGGGTGAAAAGACTTGTGTTTGTTATCTTCCAGTGGCAGACTAGTGCGAGAGTGTTAAAATACTGTATTAAGTTAGTTGTTATAGGAAAGGGAGAAGAATGATGCTTCAGAGTTATATGTCCACTAAAATTGAAGTTTGGATAGTATGCATTCAGAAATAATTTTATTTTCCAGTAATGACAATATGCAATATCACGTAAGAAATGAAATTGAAAAATTGATCTTATTTTTCAAATACAGGATAGCTTCAATATTAAAATTAACATATAAATTTAGCATCAATCTTATTTCCTCACTCACGTCTGCTGAGTAAATGCACATAAAGAATGAATCACTGAAACAGTATACTGAGGGAATCAAAGTCATTTTTCAAAGATGTCAGCACAAATGTGAGGTGAACCTGTTCACCAAGCATCTAACAAATGTTGCAGAGGTGGCCCTTCAGACCCATAAGGAGGGAAAGTCAGGGACCCCCAAGGGGAGCAGCACAGCCACTAGCAAAGGCAAGGCAGGGGGGAGATGGGGCAAGAAATTCCCATTGCATGGTGCTTACCCTCCACCCTGACTCTTCCCTTGTCTACGGGCATGTGATCTGCTGGAGAGCATGAGCATCGCATTAGGCTCTCCCCAGCATTCCTCTGGGGGAGAAATTACTGTTACTGTTTATGTCATCGTCAGCCTTATTTACTGTGTCACAGCTACAGGTTAGCCAGCAGGGATTAAGCAGCATGCCTGCGGGGCAGCAGGCAGCCTCTGCAGAGCCCACTGCCCCGGTCTCTGCTAGGCCAATGACAAGCAGAGCTATAGGCATGAAGGGTTTCCCATGACATTACCATCGGTTTTGCGTGCACACAGGAGAGCTGACAGTGAAATCACCACCCTCACAGGAGAAAAAGCAGCCCCAGGCCATTCCAGAGAGGCACCCAGCAGCTGCTCAGCCAGGAGCAGGAACTGTGCACAGGGCAAGGGATGAAGCTCTATTGCTCCAAGAGAGCCACACCGGCTTGACCAAACCCACAAAATAAAAAAGAGAGAATAAAAGGACCCCTTGGTTTCTGGGCTTCAGCAGAGACTCAGCCAGGCTCAAGCCATCTTTCTGGATGCTTAGATGCGCTTTTTTCCTCTGGGACTTTCTGACCATCAATGCATACAACTTTATTTCCCTCACCTACACGTTTCAGCTCTTTCACAGCATGGAGCATTTGCTCCGGAAAAAGGAAATACCCTTTCTTACCACAAGATGGAGCTGGAAAACTCAGGGTTTGGGAGCGGTGGGCACTGGCCTTCCCCCGGAGTCTCGGGAAAGGATGCTGCACCGGGCGGGCCCTGGACCAGCTCTGCTGCTGCCATCTGCGCAGACCCCGCTCAAAGCACGGGCTGAGATAAAATGGGGCCCCCAGGGCACAAAAGGGGCTCTCTCCCCAAGGTTGCCCTTGCTGCAAGAGTGGTAGTGGGTTATGGGCATCCCGCATGGTGAGGGACTGCTGGAGGTCCCTGCTCGGTGTCCTGCCAGCACAGCAAGGCATCCTTGCTGTGGCAGCTGGAGATGAGAAATCACATTGGCCTGTAGTACCAGCCTGGAAATACAGCTGGGTGGATACAGCGTGAGCACAGTCATTGTTCAGCATCAAAACTTGCCTTGTTGATCTTGAACACATTTAGGTTTAGTTTATCGCAAAAGGAAAAAGAAAAAAGCGTGATTTTGAATTGAGTCAAAAGGTGTAACAGGACAAGGATTATTTTAACCCGTTTGATTTTTCAGAACACAGTTTATCAAAAAA
Organism: Pezoporus wallicus; assembly: GCF_028554395.1. NCBI lineage: Eukaryota > Metazoa > Chordata > Aves > Psittaciformes > Psittacidae > Pezoporus > Pezoporus wallicus. The sequence continues at coordinate 1,066,828 of NW_026637546.1, forward strand.
AGACCTAATTAAAAAAAAATCTGCATAATCGTTCATTTCACTTTAGCCAAGAGTCACCTTTCTTTGAGAGATGTGTCCCAATTCCAAGGTGCCAAAATTCTGTTTTTTGGAAGCCCACAGCCAATAGTGTGTCACTATGAACGGTGGCGGGCACTACTGTTTGGTCTTTCTGGTGGAGATGGTTCACGTTCTGTAGCAAAAACAGCAAGAAAAGAAAAATATTCAATTCAGTGCATAGGGATGCCTGTGCAGAGGTATCTGCTGGAGGAAAACCGCCTTGGTGAGTGAGCTCAAAAACAGCTCCTGGATCTATCTACTCTTACCTACCCTTTGATGCTTAATTTCTCCATGATGTTGGAACACAGTATTTTTGCTGCCTCATCCCCTTTCTGCTTGTAAGATAAAGACTATGTTACCTCTTACTTTTCTTTCTGGAATGGCTGGAAGATTAATTTGTTTACAAGTGCCACTTGAGTGCAGGCAAGTCTGTCAGTACAAAATCGTAATTCTGTGTTTACGAAAATTCCAGATGTTCTCATATTTACGCTTTCATTAGGGAATACAGGTTTTTTTTATTCCTTCCCCGTTTTTATGTCTTTGCTCTGTAGTGTTACCAGTAAATTGCTTTTCTGAACAGGTTAGAAAATTATGCAAGAAAAAGTATCTTTCTGTTACTTTATCCCCTAAGGAAAATAAAATCCTTATTTTACTCTCCTTTTTGTGCATGTTCAGTACACTTATAAAATGGAGGATTCACTAGGTGCACAAACCTTACAAAATATGAAATGCCAAATGAGAACACAGGCATTCATATCAGCAGTGACACCAGATAACATGCTTGATACATATTACACCTTTATAAGCCCATCTGCACTACAGCCCAAATTCAGGGCAACCTCAATTGTTTTTGAGGTGAGGGACTACTCATATACCTGACAGGCCTGACAGCCATTTCATCTGCATTCAGTGGTGCATTTTGGAAAAGCCAAATGTCAAGCAGATGCAGTCACTTGTGAACATTGAAAAAATGGCACTAAAACCTTAACAAACTTCCAAGTGGACAATTAGTTTAGTGGCATTCCTCATCAGAAGCAATTCGTAATATTACTCTGACACACATAAGATATGCAGTGTAATCAGTGCATGCAAACATGCAATAAATTGTTCAAAGCATTACTTTTCTAGAGTAAGGGAAGTTGCCATTTGGCTAAAGATTATTTTAAAGAAATGTCTGCTATTACATCCTATTTATTTTTTTTCTACTTCTATATTACAGGAAAGAAAAATGCTTCTGAAGCATTTGGAGAGCCTGTGTTTCTGCTTGTTGTGGCTGTAGCAAGCTCTGCTTTACTCAGGTGAGCTTGGAAATGCCTGCAGTACATACTCAAGACAACTCAGCTTCCCTGATGACAGCATTTGCCTTATCTCAGCTGCAAGCTACAAGGCAGAGAAGCAGAACCTGGATTTGGAAATAGAAGCTTCCTTTGGCTGCAGCTGCTGGAGCTGGACATTTTAACCCCAGCTGAGGACTAGGCAGCTCTCTATCTTCAGAAGTGCTATTTGCCCAGTATAAATGACATAAACCAAGATCAACATCTTAGTTTATTTTTCTAGAGTCCTTAGCATGCTACATTAACCTGACAATGCTTAATCTGGTGTTCATTTCACAATACACTTCATGCAATTCACAGCTGTAATTGGTTTTACACTGACGTTACACATTTCGACCTAGCAATGGGAAAAGAATAACTCTCAGTAATATTTCTCTGAAAAGCGTCCAAGCGCAAATAGCACAGAGGCAGGTCATGCTAGTTTCATGTGCATATTTCTTTCTTCTGCTTTTCTTCCACTGCAACAATGATCACTGGCATAAGATTGTAGTCATTGATTTAGTCCATTTGCAATTGAACTACGTTTGTTTGATTTCTTGTGTCCTGAGTAGTTCTCTCTTATAAAACAGCATTCAAGTATTCTAGTTTAACATCCCCATTTTTCTGAGTTAAGGAACAAAGTAGACCTTGGGTTTCTGTTTCCATTATGAGCCTTCCAGAGTCCCATAACTGATAGCCATTAAGTCTTCCTTTGTAACACACACTCAGCACTAAAGCCAGAGTATTGCTTTTTGGCATTATCCAGTGAAGTGCAAGAAATTAAATAAGTTATGTCTTTATTGCTGTAGTACGATACCAAGCAAAGTCACTTTTTAATACAATTGCAAGGGTTTTTCAGAGTACTTGTCCCTTCTCTTAGGGCCCAGTAGTTCAGCTGCACTGCAAGTTATCACTTTTCTATCGCATTTCAAATGTCAGCCTAAGAAGATGTGTTGAGTATTCTTGAGTCTGAAGAATCAGACCTTTCATCATACTCATCTTCTGTGTATATCGGTTGCTTAGACACAATAGGACACCCGTCATCAGGGATTGAGATCCTAGGATCTTCTGAAGAGCGGGAAGGAAGGACAGGCGAGCTTCGGAAAACGCTGGCTGAGTTGCTAGAGAAAGGACTGACGTACTGGGACCGCAGCTGGTACTGCTGCTGCAGTGTCATCGTGTTCCACAGGGTAACATCGTTGGGCAGGAACGGGCTAGACTGGTTTCTTGCCAAAGTGTTCCTCAGCATCAGCGGGTAGCGTGGTGGCTGAGGGAAGGGGTGCTGCAAAGGTACGGCTAGAGGGTTTGGCACGACATTACTGGAATCAGCAGAGAACCTCAGTGTGTCTGGAACCCTAAACGCTGAGCCCACAGACCACTTGGAAGAGGAAATAGGGTACGAACTCAGTGTGTGCTCAAAAATGTGCCCACTAGAAGGCAAGACAAGGCCATCAGACTCTGCAGTAGTTCTCTCCCCACTGGCCACTGAAGACCGACTGGACAGGAGAACCTCTACAGCACTCACTAGATCACCGCCGCACCCCTTCAGGATCAACTCCAGCACAGTTGGCTTTTGGTTAGGGAAGATCTTTTTCAAGACTTCAAGCGGAGGTCTGTTCGCTTTCAAACTGAAAGGTAAAGAAACTGTCCCAGAGGGACCTTCTATCAGGAGGTGGTTCTGCTCCGGGTGGTACTTGGGGCTCTCTGGACGGTTCTCTGTGCTCCCACCATTTTTCTGAACTGCGTAACCAACCTCATCCACTGAAACTATTTCAGGGCTTTCAGGGGTGAAGCAACTTTTGGTTTTAGTCATGTCTGGGGAACTCCTTTGGTCTGCATCTTTGTCACTGTAGGTCTCGGCATTGTCTGCTCCACTGGCATCGCCCAGTCGCTCCTCATTCATGTCTGCAAAGAGAAGGCAGGGAAGTTAAAATCAAGTTGAGGCCAAAGGCTTTTACAGACATTTGAGGATAAAGTCTTCTTAAAGTGAACAGAGCGGGTTGCTAGGGAGAAAAAAAATAATTTAGAAAGGTGTTTTTCACAGAGATCCTGCTAAAATTAAGGGAGGTTTGCAACATCTCATGAGAACAAAACTGCAAAAGAATAACACAGCTTGGTCCAGACACCTTATGCTGCCTTACAGGTATCTGTCTCATTCTCCCATATACAAGAAAGGAAGCAGTGGTTATTTTTCTGCTGTGTCAAATACGCTATCTCAGTCCTCTCTCACTGGTTATGAGGCAGCAATACCTACCCACGTGCAAGCTTTCTCTGAGGAACTTCAGCACTTCCCTCACTCACTGTGAGGAGAAGATATCCAGATGGCACTTGGAAGACCAAAATTCCCTCTGCAAGTTCGACAGCATTGGTGGAACCGCTCCTTCACAGTTAAAGAAGTCTTCAAGTGAACCAGTGTATTCCAGTTCTGGCTCTGCAGAAACTGTTTCCTTCCCCAGCAAGAATCATAGGCTTTTCCTCCAAACCCTGGAGCACAGCTGATGCCTTGGCCCTTTAAAGCACAGAATCTAGAAAAATCTGGTTTGGAGAAGACTTCTGGAAGGCATCTGATCCAGCTCCTGTTCAAAGCAGGAGTCACCCAAGATACAGAGCAGCTTGCTCATGTCCCTACTTCGCTGAGTTTCAAGTAATTTCCAAGGATGCAGACTCCACAACCTCTCTCAGCACTTGTTCCAGGTACCTTGCTTTTTGTGTGCTAAACTAAAAGGCCAAGAGCTGAGTACGGGGCTGAAAACATCTGCTGAACACACTGTCTCCAGATAGACACTCAAAAATCTGATACCCCAAATCTCTGGTCACTTTGGTAACGCTGGGCCAGAGTATGGAAACCTCTGAAATAAGACAGCCTGTCAGAAAGAAGGAAAGTTGGCAGCTTTCAGAGTTTATGTGCAAGAGGGCAATGTACTTGCTTGATGTTGTTCAGAGTTTGCTCCCAAGAACACTGTTCTGCTGGCCTTCCTCATACAGCACAATCATCTCCTTGGGAATCATCAATGTTTGGGGGAAGGGTTGCTGTCCAATTTGCAGCTGACAGAGCCTACTTTAACTGCACAGGGCAATGCTTTTGAACACATATATGTAACAGAATATCTGCAGAAACTAGTACAAATGTTTGCTTGGTTTCCCAAGACCCTGATGACCAGTCCAACTAAATAAATAAGCTATAAGAAGCAAGCAAAGGTTCCCAAAATGTGCTGATGATCACCCCTGATTAACCAAGATGAAACAAACTAAAGATGTGCAAGAAACTGAGACTTGCTGCTACTGCAGACAGTCCTGTCTCCCTCTTGCCCAGGTATGGGCAGGGCCTTTCCCCATGCAGCGGGCTAAGTTTAGCGTTGAACAGATCAGCTCAAGTCAAACTCTATTAGCACGATTTACCCACCTTGAGAGAAAAGGCAGGGTCTGATTAAGTCAGTGCTGAGCAAGAAACCACTGTGCTTGCCAGAATGTGAGCTGTAAATAAATATGAGATCTTGGCAAAGCACTGCCTAACAGAGAGCACGGCAAAGGGAGGTTCTCCTCATGAGGATGCCTGTGCCAGGCTGAAATGATGGGCTATCCTACAGCTGTGGGATGCTGCGAGTTTGGGCTGTGGAAGATGTGCATGGGAGTAGAGCTGAGGAATACAGATGCCCTTATGAAGATCTTGCCTTTCTCTTTCAGCAGGATAACCTGTTTTGGGTGCTCATTTTTATATTGATTATGCTCTTTGACCCAATGCAAATGGAGAAGCAATAATTCTCCATGCTGGTGTATTACAGAAAAGTCAATGTATGTAAGCTCTTCTTCACACACTCAGTGCATCAGTCTTGCCTTAGAGGCCAAAGAGGGATGTGAGAAATATTTGCTATTAGCAAACTGAAAACCTTTTGAGGAGGTGGTAAAACTTCAGCATAGCTCATCCATTATTTGAAAAGAACACGAGGCTCAGAATATCTTTTCCTACTAATCCTTTCTTATAGTCATAATCATGCATTAATTATAAAAGGTGAGATGCTAAGAATAATTCACATCTGAGTGAACGGGCAATTTATACATACAAGCCTTCACAGGCAGTCTGGCAATTGCTAATGACCTTTGTCCTGTCTTGCTGGAGTTAGAAGAGGCATTTAAGGGAGATGATGGTCCTAATTTCCACATAAATAGATTGTACTGTGATACCCAGTACTACCAAATGGACCACTTACTTGCAAGTAGAGCCTATTTCAGAACTACAACCTTTTCCAGTGTATCTTTATGGGCTGATAGCAAATACCACTGGGTAGCAAATGCATGCTAAAACCAAAAACAAAAGTACAAACAAAAATCGGGTTAGGTCTCCCTAATACACTCCCTGATCCTTACAAAATATTATTTTCAAGATAATTCAGGTGTGTTCAGTTTTGAGTAGCCTTAGAAGTATCCTCACCAGGCTTGACTAAAAATTCTCTTCGAATTCTGGTAACTCATCTCACTGAAGTTTGCATCTTTACCACCTGGAGACTGCACAAATCCCGACCCTTAGCCTGGCACAGGAACAGCCCCCTTGTACAGCACAGATCACAGCGGTGCATCTCGCCAGGATGCTGTATGCACACGGTCAGACCCGTAGAACAGAATTTCGGTGGTATAAACCAAAGGCACAAACCAGATGACTCTCCGCTGGTTAACACTGAGTTTGGATGCCGTGATGTTTTATTCTTCTGCCTTTTTGAGAGTGGTTCTTACCGCCGGTGCCGGCTGATGCTTCTCCCCGGGGCTTCAGGAGAGCCAGACGGCTGCGCCTGCTTATCGGGCCTCTTTCCAATGGTTTCTTGCCAGCAGGCCACCTTCCGACCCTGTTTTCCACCCCCTGACACCACATCCGAACCACGGCCACAGCACGGGGAGCACGGGGAAAGCGTGCTCAGGGGCTGTCACCATCCCACCCCCCGGGAACCTTCGAGATCAGGGCTCTGTCTGTGTAAAATGGGCACAAAACAGCAATTGTTGAATAAATGATGATGTGGGATACCAACGATTTTGGTACATCATAAACACCATTATGTGGGCACGGGCACATAATTGTAGAAATGCTGCTGCATTAATCCCAAATGTTTAGATTTTCAGGTACAAAAATGCTAATTTTGTGTTCAGACTGTATGATCCCCTGCGCTTAGCCAAAAGGTTTTGCTGTTTTTTTTTCACCACTCCTAAGTTTCACATTAAGATTGTTCTGGACTTCAAGAAAGAAATTTTGTCCTCAGACATTTTCGTGTTTGTGGGTTTAGAGTGTTTTGTTTTGTGTTGTTTGGCGGGGGTGGGGGGGAGGGAGGGAAGTCGGTTCGTTTGTTTCTGGTTTTGATTTTACTTTGGTTTTGTGTGTGCGTTTTGTAGGGCTTTTTAATTTTTTTTATTATTGTTTGGTTTTCTTTGGGTTTGCGTTTTGTTCGTTTGGGGTTTGGATTTTTTCCCCACACCCTGTATTTCAAATTGCCTGCATTCAGGTATTCACTTTGGCAGCCCTGAGTAAACTAGGAAAATTGTTTTCAGATCGGTATAAACGATGGGGAGTATTCATCAAATAATACTCTTGCAGAAACAGATACATCCCCAGATCTACAGAGATGCAGTCTAAATGCAGGTAGACATGAAATGCAAAACAGTGGGAGAACCGTGCATGCATTTCTCAGGAAAATCTACATTAATAAATAAAGCTGCTACAAATTTGGAGCAGTGTAAATCGCAGCTTTTCCTTGACTATTTATACATTAAGGATCATGAGTCAAACATTGTAAAGCGTCCAAATAAAAATATAACGGGTGACAGAGAGCAGCTGTTCTCTTCAAGTTAATAACTTGTCTGGAAAACTTGGTCTAATACTTTGGAACCGAATTTGCTTCCTTGATATTCCCACCGCTGACTTGCTGTTAAAACAGTTTGCACTTTAATTGTTAGGACAGCATTTTCCACAACAGATTTTCTTGAATCCCCAAAACATCTGCTATTTCCCCTTTTCTACTAGAGCTGTCCGATACCAGAACTAGCATAAAGCCGCATAAATCGAAGGTCGTATAGAACTGACTGGGGGTTGGGGTGCTTTTCTGGTTGGTTGGTGAGTGGGTTTTTTGTTTTTTTTTTTGTTTGTTTGTTTGTTTGTTTGGGTTTTTTGAAATTACTTTCACTCCAGAATTTCTTCCTTATCTGCAAAGGTCTACGGTATTTTGTAGGAAGCTGGTCACTGCTCCCAAACTAACACAGAGACTACTGTGTTGCCTTAAGAAGCTGGCTCTGACATTAACAGCAGACTCATAATAGTGTTATATTGTTTACAGGCTGTGACAACTATTACTAAGAGAAATGCTCTCAAGTGGGAGATGAAAGTTCATGAGCACAGCGTCAGGAGGGGGAATAATTCCGGGTTAGCACAGGCGGATACAACAGGGGTAGTTTCTGGGTGCGTTATTTGCCTAAAACAGAACTTTGCAACTTGTCCCACCAAAATGACCAGTTCTGGCAGGAATAACCAGATGTGATTCTACTGCACATCGGGAAATGCCACCTCCGTACTGAAAAAAAACCTCCCATGAGACTTATGTCCAGGTGGAAGGCGGGGCAGAGAGAGAGAAAAGGGGTGAGGAGCTAGGGGAGCAAATAATTGCTGTTTTGAAGATGTTTTTCAGTAGGGAGAGAAAGAGGAAACCCTGCTGTTCAAAACATGCAGGATGGTTGGAAATAAACAGGTTGTCTGGTTAAACAGTGTCTGGTGGTAGGTGACAGGAGGACCCCCCCAGATCATTTTCTGCTTTGCTCTCGCTTATTCCCATGTTCGTAAGAGCCGGGGACGAGGAATGAAAAACAAAACCAGAAAACACCACAAAAAAAAAAAAAAACCACCACACACACACATGAAAATACCCAAAACAAAACCACCACCACAAAATACCCCAACTCTGTAACAGTCTGGGACCAGGGACCACTCGGGGCAGGTCTGTGAAGACGGGAGCGCCCAGGGTACCTCGTGCTCTCCAGCCCGGCCTCATCACGGGCAGGGGCCGGCGCGGAGCCGCTGGCCCTGATTTATGGAGATCTCCGTTATCCCCCTCCCAGAAGCTGTTAGCAGAAAGTGCTGACTGGCTGGCAAAGAAAAATCTCTCATCAATACGCTTTGATTGTATTTTGCAAACAAAATGCCTGTTGCTTGGTAACATTTCACTTGAGCCTGACCTTCTCCAAAAGTTATTGCTATCAGATTCGATTTACACTGTCCTCCCGTGATTACTGTAATCTTTTAAGCTGGGAAGTTCATATATCAGGGGGAAGAAAAGTTGGCCGTGCAAGTTAATACCGTTTCTACCCGCCAGATTTATATCTTGCTGGCGGAGTTTTTGTTTTTACTTTCTGGAAGGAGCTAAGGCGGCTTTCCCCCCCCCCCCCCCCCCCCCTCCATTGTTCCCCGGTCTCTTCCCTCGCCGCGGTCCCTGGCCCGGATGGTGCCGCGGCGGAAGAGGCTCCGAGCCGCCAAGAGGCTGAAATCAGGGGGAAACCTGGGGGGCGGAGACACCCGAACGCCCCGGCCCGAGCGAAGATGCGGGGTATAGGGAAGACAGAGGGCGGGCAGCCGATGCCGATGGCCGGCCAAGGGGAAGCGGGCCCCAGACCACCGCTAAACTCACCGCGCCGGGGGACTGGCCGCGCCAGCGCATCGGGCCCGGCGATGTGTGTTTTCCGGACAGAAGCTGGAGGAGTGGAGCCGCTTTTCGGGGGCCCTGAGGATGCCCTGGCGGCCAGGCTGACTGCACACCGCCCCGCGGGCTCCGGCTGCACGGCGAAGAGCCGTGCGGTGCTCGGGGTTCACCGGGGCACCGGGTGCAGCCGCCGCCTGTCACTAGAGCGGCGGGCAGCAGCCTGCCGGGCATCCTCGCTGGGAAAGGCTGTCGGCTCCCGCCCATGCACGGGGCGTGAGAAGGGCACGGCCGCTCCAGGCCGTTAGTTTTGCGTCCAGAAAAGTGTTACCGGTAGGTCGCACTCAAGAGATGCCGGCCGCGGGCGGCGGTTTCCGGGTCAGCATTACCGACCTGCCAGGACAGTTCTGAACACGGCCCGGCGGGACATGCCAGCCTCGCGGGAGGAAAGCTCTAGCTACCGGGCAGCCCCGCTCACCCCCTCCTGCCCCCGGCCCTCCGTGCCCCTTAGAAACCCTGCTGCTCCCGGCGCCGCTTTTTCCCGGCAGCTCCATACAGAGGTTTTGTCCTGGACGGGGACTCGCAGCCGATGTCCCGGCTGAGAAGCCCGGCTCCCATCGACTCAGCGGGGCCAGGAGAGGCAGAGGGGCGCGATCCACTCGAGACGCTCCCACTTCCCGGCCCGCCTAGGGCAACGGGCCCGGAAGCGGCACGTCGGGTAACGGGTCGGCCGTGGTGGTGTTACCAGTGCCCTCCGCTGGTCTCGGTGGCTGCAAACTTCGCGGCTCCTTGCTTTTTAAGAGCGACAAAACGCAACCGTCGGACTTTCCCTCCTTCCCCTTCCCACAGCACCCGTCTGGAAGAAGGGAAAGCTGTCACCTTTCCTTCCCGGAGGCGCTCGTCGGGGTCCCGGCCCTTCCCTCCTCCCCGCGCGCCCTCCCCACCTTGGCCCCACGGCGCCCTGCCCAGCCTCACCTGCCTTAGGGAGCGGCCCCGGGAGCACGGGGGGCGGCTCGGCTGCCCAGCGCAGGGCAGCGGCGGCGGCCAGCTCGGCGGGTGCCCGCGGCGGAGCGGCGCATGTCGGAGGCCCCGTTGGCGGGGCGGGGGGCTCGGCGCTGCCCGGAGGCCCCGGGAGGGCGCGCAGGGAGTCCGGGAGGAGGCTCTCCAGACTCTCGTTGGCCTGCTGCCGGCGAAGCGCCACCTGCGCGGCCATCACCCGCTGCCGCTCGATGATGAGGATGCACTTCTCGCAGGTGCAGTCCTTGAAGCGACAGTAGCGCTTGTGGCCCTTCAGCCAGGACAGCACGCCGTGGTTGCGGCACCGGGCGCACTTGGGCGTCCGCTGCAGCGGAGCCCGCGGCGGCTGCGACACCGGGCCGCCCATGTAGAGGTACGGGGAGCCGTAGCCGTTCATGCCCGCGGGAGGAGCCCGATCGGCTCCGGGGCGGAGAAGGGAGCCGCAGGGGCGGGCGGACGCCTGGACGGCGAAGGAGAGGAGGCGGACGGCTTTGCCCGCGGGCTCCGAGGGGGGCGCCGCCGTAGCCTTGGTCCGGCGGGGTTATCCGCCGCGGTGGCACCTGCGGGCGGAGTGCTGACGCCGGCCGGCGCGACACTGCCTCTTCCCGCACCGCCCTGCTGAGCCCAGCGCCCCTCCGCCCGCCCCCGTCCCCCGCCCGCCCCCCTTCACCACCCGCCGCCACCCTCCTTCCCCGCCGCCGCCGGGGGGATGAGGGAGAGGGAGGAGTGAGGTGTCTGTCCAGCCGTCGGGGGCGGCGGCGCTGCGTGCGCCGTGCCGAGGGGTCGGCACTGATGCCACCCACCCCTCCCCCCCCCCCTGTGAAAGAAGCGCCCGGGGCTGGAAGCGAATGGGTCTGCGAGGTTTACACAGGCTCCGACCCTCCGCGCTCTGCCGGGATCTCAAAGCCCAAGACGGGGGGCGTCTGGACCTCGAGCGGGCGTCCCTCGAAAGCCCACGGGAGGCCACGAGCGGCGGCCGGTGTGTGGTTGCTGCCGTGAACCCGTCCGTGTCTCAGCGCTGCGGGAGCTTTAGAGCCCAAAGTGTCATCAAAGTTTTGAGAAGCTGCCCGGGAGCAGGAGCTGCGCGGATAGTGACCCGCGAAGCCGCTGCCACCCCGGCGGCCCTCGCCACGGCCGCTGCCTAAATGCAAGCTGTGGCGATGGAAAGGCACATGCAGCTCAGGGCAAGCTAGACTGCTGGCAACCTATCCGATGTGTGTGATGCAGCGGGTGGTAATTTTCTGTGTCTCCGGACGCGGGAAGGCTTCTCCCTGAAACACGGCAGCGAGAAGTTTAAATCCAAATTCGGTAGTTTACCAATCCGTTTTCCGGTAATATACTACCGAAAAAACGGTATAGGAATACCGGATGGCGAATACGGGGGGACAAATTGCCTGCAAGCGTTTGTCTGCCCGCGCAGCAGTGTTGAGCGGCGCGTCTGGGCTGCTTCTCGGACTTGAACCCGTTTCGCTGCCCCAAGATCGCCCCTGCTTTTCTCTGGCATCTCTCCACTGTAACCGCTACACGAAATAAACCGTTTAACGAGGGTACTTAATTAGAAAATCAGATTTAAAAATGGGGAAGCATTTCGCTGGAGAGAAGCCCAGCGTGAAGGTATTTGCTTTATAATTCATCACTTGGCTCTTTGCTAATTACTTTTCTGCTTCTAGGGAGAAAGCGACTCGGGGAGATCTTTCCCCCCACGACTGTGTGCGGAATGAGAGGGAGGATGAGCGCCCATCGGCTAAGCGCACCGAGGCGGGAGGCGGATCGTTCATGTGCTGGGAACGGCCCGTTTTCCCGCAGCGCCAGTGGGACCTCCTGATCCTCCCTGCCGGGGAGCGTGCACTGTACACGTAGAGTCCCGCATCCCGCTGCACCGCGGGGCATCGGACACACGCGTGGTCCCCGTCAGGGACAGAAAAACCAGACGCGGAGCAAATACCCAACCACTACAAAACGGCAATGGGCGCGTGAAGGACGATGCGCCGCCGCCCTTGCGAATCCTTTCGCGCAAAACGAAGAAGCGGGATACTAGTGCAGGTGAAAGCGAGGGGAGCCCTTGACCCTCGCCAGCAGGATCGGGGCCCGCGGGGTGCCTCCGCCACCGCGACAGGGTGGGCGGGCAGCTGCTGCTCCCGAGTCGGGATGCCCCGGCGCGGCGGCGGGCTGGGTTAGGGCCGGGGGCCCCCTCTCGCTTGGCTGCACACCGCGGGTTTAGGCTGAAATACTTGTTTGATATAGTGCCGTAATCCTTTTCTCATATTTGATGGGGTTTCCGTGTCCTAGTATTTGACAACATCTCCCTATAGGGCCAGGTTCGTATTTATGTTCGCAAAACGTCCCCTGCCTGAAAGTCTATTGAAACCTAATACCTGACAGACCAGGTTCCCATTTCTGCGCGCAGAAAAGGTTTATTCAAGCACATAATAGGATCCCGGCAGAAAGCTTTTCAGAAGAAGAGGCTATGGTAAACTGCACCACATGAACTCCGTTTCCAGGGCTATTAAGCTTTTAATTGGAAAATAGCAGAGGAAATTTCAAGGTGACTATAACGTGTTAGCAGTTAGCCCTAGAAGAATAGGCTGAAAGAGAATGAATGTGCGGAACATATGCTGCAAATAACATTTAGTGGAAAGGGCCTGGCTCCGAAGAGCCGGACTTTCCAAGGAAGAAGCACCGACTGAAGGGGAAGGGGAGGTGGCATCGGGCTGGAAGGTCAGAATCGGCCCGAATCCGCTAGCGTTTCGCGGCCTGTCGGTGTGGAGACGGCTGGGGTAGACGGCGCTGCCGCCTGTCTGCCGGCACCCGCGGGGACCAGCGCGTTTACACTAGTGGCGTTCGTACTGCTCTGGAAGACGCGTCTGGAGAGGGATGTTCGCGGGAAGACGGGTCACGGGCGGGCGAGTGGCAGGATTCGTTTCAGCTACACCTCGCCAAAACTCATGTTAGGCGGGGCAAAAAACGAAGAGCGCATTATTACCCACGATTTGCCGCTCGGAGAGCTACTCCGGGCGGCTCCGAACGCCCGCGCTGTCCCATAATACGGAGGAAGAAGAAGACATGCCGGCCGCGCTGGGCTGCGTAGCGCTGGAGGGGGAAGAAACTTCCTGTCAGACTTC